>NC_053390.1:171053980-171375230 GCF_905171765.1 Bufo bufo | reverse complement strand
AGCTTTATTACCACTGGGGGCACAATAGGGGGCCTTATTTCTACTGGGGGTTCTGTGAGGATATTATAAATACTGGTGGGCTCTTCTACTAATGAGGGCATTCTTGGGGAGCATTATCACGGTTGGGGGCACTGTAAAGGGCAGTATTACTGATGAAGGCATTCTAGAAGGAAATTAATATTGGTCGGACTATGAGGAGCACTATTACTATGAGGGGCACTGATATTTCTTCAGGATAGTATTTGTGGGTATTAGGGAGCACAGAGAGCATCAGGATAACACTGTGGGGACTCCAGGTTGGGGGATGATGATAGAAAAGTGAGGAAGCTACGATGTCTGTGCGTCACACTCTGCAGAGATGAGGCGCGGATGAAAGAAGTTGTCTGGAGATGATGACAGAGAAGATCGACATGTCTAGTACACACAGTTGTATTACAGAACCTGTTGTAATGATTTATATGACCAGTTGCAGATTTTTATTTTTTGTAGTTTTGTATGGTGGAAAATTTTTAATTCCCTTCCATAATTTAATCTAATTACTTTTACAAAAAAAACCACACATTATAAACTGTTCTCAAATCTTTAAAACTGCGCCAACATACATTTACTTTCCATATAAGCCTGGTGCAACAGACAGTTCTATGCTGGAAACCTTATCTCTGTGCCTAAATGTCATCTCAGCCACCTGATGCATGTTTAACCCCTTAACTTAACGCCCAGCGCCGTGCATGTACGGCGCGCTGATCAGGCGGGTGCAGGATCTGCGCCCGCCCGATCCGCGGCAGGGGTCCAGCAGTCACTAATAGCCGGACCCCTGCTGTATGCGCCAGCATCGGTGAAATCAATGATGCCAGCGCATTAACCCCTGCGCGGCCACGGTCAGCGCTGACCGCGGCACGTTCGATGTCCATGCAGGGAGGAAGCAGCCATCGGGTCCCCGCACTGCTGTGACGGGGACCCGATGGCAGGGAAGGCAGCCCGATGCCTTCCTTAGGCATCGTGGCTGCCTTCCGGGAGAGCCTGTGAGATCCAGCCCCCTGGATCTCACAGGCAAGCTGGCTGAAGTGTATTACAGTGGTAATACACTTACAGCCAATACATTACAATACAGAAGTATTGTAAAGGGGATCAGACCCCCAAAAGTTGAAGTCCCAGAGTGGGACAAAAAAATAAAGTGAAAAAAGTGAAAAAAAGAAAGTTTATAGTTTCAAGTAAAAGAAAAAAGCGTATTTTTCCAAAAATAATGTAAAAAAAGAAAAGTAGATATTTTAGGTATCTCCGCATCCGTATCGGCCGGCTTCATAAAAATATCACATGACCTAACCCCTCAGGTGAACAAAAAACTAAATTTTTTTTATAAAAACATTTTTTGTCACCTTACATCACTAAAAGTAGTTTCCAAAATTGGGTCTTTTTTTTGGAGTTTCTACTCTAGGAGTGAATCAGGGGGTCTTCAAATGTGACATGGCAGATTCAAATTATCCCAGTGAAATCTGCTTTCCTAAAACCATATGGCGTTCCTTTCCTTCTGCGCAATTCCATGTGCCCGCAGTTTACGACCACATATGGGGTGTTCTGTAAACTACAGAATTAGGGCAATAAATATAGAGTTTTGTTTGACTGTTAACCCTTGCTTTGTTAGTGAAAAAAAAATTATTAAGGCTACATGCACACGTTGTTGTCTGTTTCCGTGTCCGTTCCGGATAGGATGTGGACCCATCAGTATGTCCGTTCCGTAGCCCCGCAAAAAAAATAGAACTTGTCATATTCTTGTCCGTTTTAGGCATTGTTACAATGGATCCGCAACAAAAAAAAAAACGGATGGCATACGGATGTCATCCATTTTTTTTCCGCAAAACACATACGGTTGTGTGCATGTAGCCTAAAATGGAAAATCTGCCAAAAAAGTTAAATTCTGAAATTTCATCTCCATTTTCCATTAATTTTTGTGGAACACCTAAAGGGCTAACAAAGTTTGTAAAATCAGCTTTGAATATCTTGAGGGGGTGTAGTTTCTAAAATGGGGTCATTTTTTGGTGGTTTCTATTATGTAAACCTCACAACCTGACTTCAGATCTGAACTGATCCTCAAAAAGTGTTTCTGAAAAATGTCAAGATTTGCTTATAAACTTGTAAGCCTTCTAACGTCCCTAAAAAATAAAATGGCATTCACAAAATGATCCAAATATGAAGTAGACATATGGAGAATGTAAAGTAGTAACTATTTTTGGAGTTATTACTATCTACCATAAAAGTAGAGAAATTAAAATTTGCTAATTTTTCAAATTTTTTGGTTCATTTGGTATTTTTTTATAAATAAAAATGAATTTTTTTTACTCAATTTTACCACTATCATGAAGTACAGTATGTGAATATGTGTGAAAATATTCTTAGAATGGCCTGGATAAATAAAAGCGTTTTAAATTTATTACCACATAAACTGACACATGTCAGATTTGCTAAAAATGGCTTGGTCCTGAAAGGGTAATGTTCTCCTTTAATAAGTGGTGCATGGAATATCTATGAATAATATGAAAACAAGTTGTCTGTATGAGAAAATATGAAACTGTTGAGAGTGATTAAACTGTCTTTTATATTTTTTTTTTTACGATAGATAAATCTTGGTTTCTCGTTAAAAAAATAATCTGCTATAAGGGTTTCTAGTCTGGCCTTATTGAAAATTTGGAATTCCTCCAAAAGCTTCATTCCATTTTTGACCATATGACTGATATGATAGTCGCGAATAACCATATTGACTGCTGTCACTGCTTGCATTGACTGAAATTTTGAAAATGTATGATATACAGAAAAAAAATGAAACTAGGTAACCTATAGAAATCACAGTAAAAATGACACCCGCAAAGGAACACACAGAAAGGCCGGTTCTAGCTCTCTTTTCAGATGTACCTCATGTCTACTTACAGTAGGTTATAAAGTCATTGCCTTCAGGACAGTGATCAATTAGGCTTAATTAAAAGAGAACGTCTTCTTACTGCAGGAATTAAGTTGTGTTTAATTGGAGAGTGGATTGTTTCACAAATGTTAGTAAGAAGAAGATCAATCTATTTTTGAAACTTTCTGCACTTTGAAGTTTTTGTATAGAAAACAAACCCGAATAAGAAATAAAAAGTTTCTCCAAATCACAATAATAACCTAAAAAGTCAAAGTGGAACAAAGTCATTATAAGAAAAGTTTACTAGGCTGGTTGAACAATGATGATTATTCATGTGTTCAGCACCAGTATTCTTGAAATAAGAACTGTAGAGCAGAAGAATAAGGCCGAGTTCACACGAACGTGTGTGACCCGTGCCCGTGCTGCGGCCCGCAAATTGCGGGCCGCAATGCACGATCGCCAGCCGTAGGTCAGCCGCATCGGATCGCGGACCCATTCACTTTAATGGGTCCGCGATCCGCCCGTTCCGCAAAAAGATAGGACATGTTCTATCTTTTTGCTGTACGGAAGTACAGGACACAACCCCATGGAAGCACTCCATAGTGCTTCGGAGGGGTCCCGTTCCGTGCGGCCGTTCCGCAATTCCGGATTTGCGGACCCATTGAAGTGAATGGGTCCGCATCCGTGATGCGGAATGCTCACGGAACTGTGGCCGTGTATTGCGGCTCGCAATACGGCCACGGATCACACACGTTCGTGTGAACTCGTCCTAAGGCAGCACTCCTGGTCTTCCAGCGAAACGGTGGATACTTTATTACACCCAATTTATTACACCCAATTGTTGAGTGTAATAAAGTATCCACCGTTTCACTAGAAGACCAGAGTGCTACCTTATTCTTCTGCTCTACAATTGTTGTTCCATGTCCTGGGAACTATTGGGGAATTGCACCTCACTCAAAGGAGTGCTGCTGTTCATTTTTTTCTTTTTGAAATAAGAACTGGCTATAGATATATATATATATATATATATATACTAGCTGAAGGACCCAGCTTCACTCGGGTATATTTAATCTACTAGCTGAAGGACTCGGCTTCACTCGGGTATATTTAATCTATTTCATTTAATGTTTTAACATCTACAGCACCCCGCCCCCAAAACAGTGACCTCCACAGCCCCTCATCCCTTAACACTACCCCCCCCCCCCCACAGTGCCCCGTCCCTTAAAACTAGACCTCCACAGCAGCCCACACCCTTAACTTTGACCTTTACAGCAGCCTTCCCCTTTAACAGTGACTTTCACAGCATATCACCCCCTTGACAGTGACCTCCACAGGGGCCCGCCCCCTTAACAGTGGCCTTTACTCGATCGGGGGCGTGTCCTTTTGAACAGCTCACTCTAAGACAGCAGCACTGTACTTTCTGAGTTTGAGCTGCAGGGAGAAAGTCACCCTCATTCCCACCTCTGTAGCTGACAGAAGTTAATTAATACCTTAATTTTTTCAATCCCTGTCGACTTAGGAGTTAAGGGGGCGTGGCCTAACCAGATCGGAGCATGGCTTAGCGGGACCTAGAAGTTGATTTTCAACTTTATGTTTTCAATCTCAGTCGGCTAAAGAGTTGAAGGGGGCGTGGCCTAACTGGATCAGGGGCGTGTCCTTTTGAACAGATCACTCTAAGACAGCAGCACTGTGCTGTCTGTGTGTGATCTGCAGGGAAAAAGTCACCCTCCCCCCACCTCTGCAACTGACAGAAGTTGATCTTTACCTTCATTTTTTCAATCCCTGTTGGCTGAGGAGTGGAGGGGGTGTGGCATAACCCGATTACGGCATGTCCTTTTAAATAGTTCACTCTAAGGGTCCATTCACATGTCCGTAGAATGGGTCCACATCCGTTCCGCAATTATGTGTAACGGGTGCGGACCCATTCATTCTTTATGGGGCAGGAAGAGATGCGGACAGCACACAGTGTGCTGTCCGCATCCGCATTTCCGAGGGCAGCCCCGATTTTCCGGTCCGCAGCTCTGGAAAAAAATAGAGCATGTCTTATTCTTGTTCGCTATTGCGGACAAGAGTAGGCATTTCTATGGGGGTGCCGACCGGGTGTATTGCGGAACCGCAATTCACTACGGATGTCTGAATGGAGCATAAGACAGCAGCACTGTTCTGTCTGAGTGTAAGCTGCAGAGAGAAAGTCACTCTCCCTCCGAGTCCTGCAGCTGACAGAAGTTAATTTTTACATTCATTTTTTTAATCCCAGTCAGCTCAGGAGTGGGATGGGGCGTGGCCTAACCAGATCAGGGGAGTGGCTTAGCGGGACCTGGGGGCAGGGTTTTAAGTCTTTTGAGGGTGGACATATTGTGTCAGGGGGCGTGTCTGGGCTCCTTCCTGCAAGAGTGACGCCCCTCCTAGAGAGCTGAGACCTAGTCTGAAACCTTCCTGAACACCTGATGTACCTGTGTGCCAAATTTCGTGATTGTAAATGTGACGGTACAGATTCCTTTAGCGGACATACACAAACATACACACATACACTCAGCTTTATATATTAGATATATATATTTTAATAATATTTAATTTAGGCTTTAGATGTCCCTGACAAACATAAAATATGCATAAAAGAAAATTAAAATTCCTATATATCTGTTTTCTTTTTGCCTTCTTACAGGACATGCCACAACAACATACTGTAATTCCCAGTCTCTTGCTTTAGCGTCCACTTAACGCCATCACTGCTATTGGCTGCCTGTCTTTACACTTTCTGCTGGGCTTTTGAACAACTGGAGCAAAGTTGATTAAAAAAACCAAGGAAAAGGAAACCCCATGCCAATTAAAAATATGAAAGAAAAATGAGGAGAAAGAGAGAAAAAACTATGGAGATCACTTCCTTACCCAACAAATAGAATTGAAGAATTGAAATCTAGTTTATATCCTTTAACCCCTTAAGGACCGGGCCATTTTTCACCTTAAGGACCAAACTGATTTTTGCAAATCTGACATACTGTATGTCACTTTATGTGTTGATAGCTTTAAAATGCTTTTACTTTTCCGAGCCATTCTGAGATTGTTTTCTCGTCACAGATTGTACTACACCCCTCAAGGTATTCAAAACTGATTTTACGGACTTTGTTAACCCTTTAGGTGTTCCACAAGAATTCATGGAAATTGGAAATTAAATTTCAGAATTTCACTTTTTTGGCAGATTTTCCATTTTAATCATTTTTTTCCGCTAACAAAGCAATGGTTAACAGCCAAACAAAACTCAATATTTATTGCCCTGATTCTGTAGTTTACAGAAACACCCCATATGTGGTTGTAAACTGCTGTATGGCCACACAGCAAGGCGCAGAAGGAAAGATATGGTTTTTGGAGGGAAGATTTCACTGGGATAATTTTAAGTTTCCATGTCACATTTGAAGACCCCCTGATGCACCCCTAGAGTAGAAACTCCAAAAAAGTTACCCCATTTTGGAAACTACGGGATAAGGTGGCAGTTTTGTTGGTACTATTTTAGGGTACAGATGATTTTTGGTTGCTCTATATTACACTTTTTGTGAGGCAAGGTAACAAAAAAATAGCTGTTATGGCACTGTTTTTATTTTTTGTTATTTACAACGTTCATCTGACAGGTTAGTTCATGTGGTATTTTTATAGAGCAGGTTGTTACGGACGAAACAATACCAAATATAACTCCATATTCTGAAAGCCATAGTTTTTATTTTATTTTTTTGGGGCGACTCTCTTATGTAGGGGCTCATTTTTTTCGGTATGAGATAACGGTTTGATTGGTACTATTTTAGGGTAAATATGACTTTTTGATCACTTGGTATTTCAATTTTTGTGATGTAAGGTGACCAAAAAATGGCTTTTTTTACGCCGATTTTTTTTTGCTGTGTTTGCCTGAGGTGTTACGTTATGTGACATTTTTATAAAGCAGGTCGTTATGGACGTGGCAATACCTAATATGTATACTTTTACTTATTTAAGTTTTGCACAATAATATCTTTTTTGAAACAAACAAAAAAATCATGTTTTAGTGTCTCCATATTCTGAGAGCCATAGTTTTTTTTAGTTTTTTTGAGCCATTGTCTTTGGTAGGGTATCATTTTTGTGGGATGAGATGACGGTTTGATTGGTACAATTTTGGGGTGGATATGACTTTTTGGTTGCTTGCATTACACTTTTTGTGATGCAAGGTGACAAAATGGCTTTTTGACACCGTTTATATTTATATTTTTTTACGGTCTTCACCTGAGGGGTTAAATCATGTGATATTTTTATAGAGAAGGTTGTTGCAGACACAGCAATACCTAATATGTATACTTTTTTATTTTATTTAAGTTTTATACACTAATATAATTTTTTAAACAAAAAAAAAATGTTTTAGTGTCTCCAAAGTTTGAGAGCCATAGTTTTTAAATTTTTTGGGGCGATTGTCAGGTAGGGTATCATTTTTGCGGGATGAGATGACAGTTTGATTGGTACAATTTTGGGGTGCGTATGACTTTTTGATCGCTTGCTATTACACTTTTTGTGATGTAAGGTGACAAAAAAATGTTTTTTTGACACTGTTTTTTTTTTTTTTTTTTTTACGGTGTCATCTGAGGGGTTAAATCATGTGATATTTTTATAGAGAAGGTTGTTGCGGACACAGCAATACCTAATATGTATACTTTTTTATTTTATTTAAGTTTTATACACTAATATAATTTTTGAAACCAAAAAAAATGTTTTACTGTCTCCAAAGTCTGAGAGCCATAGTTTTTTTTTTTTTTTTTTTTGGGTGATTGTCTTAGGTAGGGTATCATTTTTGTGGGATGAGGTGACAGTTTGATTGGTACAATTTTGGGGTGCGTATGACTTTTTGATCGCTTGCTATTACACTTTTTGTGATGTATGGTGGCAAAAAATAACATTTTGACGTTTTGTTTTTTGTTTTTTTTACGGTGTTCACCTGAGGGGTTAGGTCATGTGGCATTTTTATAGATCAGGTTGTTATGGATGCGTGAATACCTAATATGTATACTTTTTTATATTTTTTTACATTTAGCACAATAAAAGCATTTTTGAAACAAAAAAAAACATGTTTTAGTGTCTCTATAGTCTGGGAGCTATCGTTTTTTTATTTTTTGGGCAATTGTCCTATGTAGGGGCTCATTGCGGGATGAAGTGACGGTTAGATTGGTACTATTTTTGGGGGCATACGCCTTTTTGATCGCTTGGTGTTGCACTTTAGTGATGTAAGGTTTTTATAAAAAAAAAATTATGATGGTGTCTATCGAACGTGGTGGATCATGTGATATATTTATAGAGCCGTCGTTACGGACGCATCGATACCTAATATGTGTGTTTTTTCTTCTTTTAACTTGAAACTTTTATTTTTTTTATTGAAAACACTTTTTTACTTTTGTTTTTAAACTTTATTTCTGTCCCACTCTGGGAATTAAACTTTTGGGGGTCTGATCCCCTCTGCAGTGCATTACAATACATCTGTATTGTAATGCATTATCTGTTAGTGTATTACACTAACAGGTTGCCTAGGAAACGCAGCCTGAGACTGGATCTCCTGGGCACCCGTAGAACGCAGGTCCCCATGCCGTGCAAGGCATTGGGCAGCCTTGTCACACATCGGGTCATCTGCCGCAAACCACTTCTATGTCGTGGTCAGCACTGACCGCGGCATAGAAGGGGTTAACAGCAGGGGCCTGGCTACGAGGGACTGCCGGACCCCTGCAGTGATCGTGAGGGCGCAGCTCCTGCACCCGCCTGATCAGCCTTCCGTGCGTGTACGTCGGAATGCTTTCTGGCCCAGCTTCCCCCGCCGTACATGCACGGCATTTAGCGTTAAGGGGTTAAAAAGGACATCTTCACTCTTCCAACCATCTTAAAGGGCATCTTGTTCTGTCAATCGAAGTGGAAAGGGCATGTCAGTTGCAGAGAGAGCTGAGCCCCTAAGAGTAATGGCAACACCACTGTTGCTCCTAGAGGTTCATTTGCATATGCGCAAATATATATATGCATTTAACTTTTCTCAGCAATGAGGGCACATATGGACATGGGACCAACACAGCTGCCTTCAGCTGCCAAGTGCACATGAAACAGATCATCCAGTATCATAGGTACAAATCTGCTGACAGAGGTCCTTTAAATAAAATCAGTTATCTTTTTTTTATTATGGAGGTTGGCCAAAAGTCATCTGTTTTTACAAACTGTATGTATGGTCAGTCAACAAACCTGGTATTATTAGTGAAGACCAGGGCATTTATTTGTGGTTCAGTTTAAGAATTACTTGTCAAATAAGCCCCACTATCAAAATCCAGAATAAGTTATTATCCTTTCCATGCTGCTTACAATCTAACAAAGTAAGGTGTATAATGCATTTTATTTTTATTCACAATAAAAATGTTCATAAGAGAATAAAAAGCCTCAAGCCTCTCAAAAATCCTGATGTATTTAAAATTTTATGAACTTGCTTTCTTTCTATGCCATAAAGTAATACAATCATTTTTATCAGTGATCGTACAGTCATTAGCTTGGAGCATATACTGGTCATAGGATCCTAATATACGCCATTTCCAGGCATTTCATCAATGGAAATTATTGTTTGGCTGAATGTGTTCATATTTAAACGGTATCTAGTTTCACTAAAATTAACATAATATACTAGTATTAAAACCATAATTACTTTTCATGAGCGCTAAGCCAAGAGCACTTGGTTAAAAACACATTAAGTTTATAGCCAGGGGCAGTAGTTACACTACTGACATTACAGACAGGAAAGTAGTAAAAGGGGAAGGTAGAACCAAAATCATAAACCCTACTAAACAAGTTTCAAATAACATATAATAAATGAAATTATGAAAATTATATCTCTCTTTTCAGTTTTAGTCTAATTGTATACACACAGAACACAATTTTGAATCGTTAAAATACTGCAGCAAAAAAGAGTGTCAAATTCCCAGCATACTGAATAAGAAAGAAGAACTGGGGGGGCAGGTGAGGAAGGGATTTATCATGAGGGTTTTAGGGCTCATTCACATCAGTGCTATTATTTTCTGTTCTTGTGCTCCGTTACAGGAGCCGAAGAACCAAAATAACGAAAGTGCCAGATTCGACATATAACTGACACAAATTTAATCTAACAGATCCCATTGACTGTAATGGGATCCAATTGATTTCAATTCTAGAGAAAAAAAAATTGGCGGAGAAAATTGTCCAGACTTTTCTCTCTGATATTTTTGACAAATTCTGCTCAGAACCGAGCCTCCAACACAGATGTAGACATACCCTAATTTGGGTCCTAATTGTCATTATTTGAACCAAATTTAGCAAACATTGCAGCTTGTTTGATATGTTTGGCACATCTTTAAATATGTCTAAAGAAGTTACTCCAGTATTTATGCAACTTTTTTGTTTCTTAAATCTGACCTACTCCTCATTAACATAGTTAACCCCCTTTCAAAGCACGAGGGAATGGTTAAAAACAAAAAAAAGTCATTTATTTTTGGACAAAGAAACCCAGAAGGTGGCTGCACAAAGTGCAGATTTATTTTATATGTAGAAAATCCACATGAAATGTACACCAAAACCAGACACAAAAACACATAAATCCACAGTTTATAGTGGTTTTAGTGCATTTTTTGTATGATTTTTATACTGTTTTTGGTGTGGATTTTCATGCGTTCATGGTTTTTCTGTTTATGTTAATAGCCTCATTGAAGCCTATGGGAAAAAACCCTCTACTAAGATAAAAAGAATAGAACCGAAAATAATTTCTCAAACAATGAGAAAATCATATGTGAGCAATAACTCAATATATCCGAAAAACAACAAAACACATATGCATGAATAATATATTTTATTAAATAGTCACATAAAGGACAACAACATAGACAATAATAAATAAAATTGATGAACAAGTAGCAGTAATGTAGTGGCACTGTGGACCAGCGCCTCACCAAGGTACCAGATGGTAAGTCTATCCCCTAAGCGTACGTCACCTATTAGTCTGAGTAGGCCTAATGGCAAAAATCTGAGATAAAAGATCTCATGTCCAGACCAAATAGTGGCTTAAGCTTATTAAGTAATATAAATGTTATCATGCCCCTTTTGAGGAAGCTGTGCGAAACGCGCGTCAGGGGTGCGCTCACTCAGGTCTCCAGGTTGGTTCCCCCCATATTGTACTTTAATTTATGTATGTTTTCCATGCTGGCTGTGCATTTGGGTGTTGGGTGCATGTTGCAATTCATTTAGCTACCTGGTGTGAATACTTTCATCCACACACTGCATCCATTCACACTTATAATGGGGCCAGCATGATAACATTTATATTACTTAATAAGCTTACGCCACTATTTGGTCTGGACATGAGATCTTTTATCTCAGATTTTTGCCATTAGGCCTACTCAGACTAATAGGTGACGTACGCTTAGGGGATAGACTTACCATCTGGTACCTTGGTGAGGCGCTGGTCCACAGTGCCACTACATTACTGCTACTTGTTCATCAATTTTATTTATTATTGTCTATGTTGTTGTCCTTTATGTGACTATTTAATAAAATATATTATTCATGCATATGTGTTTTGTTGTTTTTCGGATATATTAAGATAAAAAGAAGGTGTACATGACGTTTTTCAAATCTCATTCACTTTGTTGGCACGGAATCCATGCAGAAAACAACACACATAATCTGCACTGTGTGCAGCCACCCAAAAAGTTGATGATAATTCCTCCTTAAGTATAAATAAATAATGATGTAATAGTAGAAGAGGTATATCGTGAGCCTATTAGGAGCTTATGTGTGACCAAAGTAATCTTTGTATGATCAAAATAAAAGTTAATAATATACTGTATACACTTTTCACAAAAAGTTTGGCTTGTGGGCGAAATGTCAAGATGAACCTAAAATGCACTCTAGCCTTTACAGATGAAGTTAATGTGACCTTCTCTAAACTTTTGAATGCACATGTCCAACTGTTCAATGTTTCAGTAATTTTTGCACAACTTGCTGTTCCCTAACAAGGAGCTTAACCCCTTAAGGACTCAGCCCTATTTCACCTTAAGGACTTGGCCATTTTTTGCAAATCTGACCAGTGTCACTTTAAGTGCTTATAACTTTAAAATGCTTTTACTTACCCAGGCCGTTCTGAGATTGTTTTTTGTCACATATTGTACTTCATGACACTGCTAAAATTGGGTCAAAAAAGTTAATTTTTTGCAGAAAAAAATACCAAATTTACCAAAAGTTTTGAAAAATTAGCAAATTTCCAAGTTTCAATTTCTCTACTTCTACAAACCGGATTCCAAAAAAGTTCTCACACTATACAAATCGTGAATAAAAACTGAATGCAATGATGTGGAGGTGCCAACTTCTAATATTTTATTCAGAATAGAACATAAATCACAGAACAAAAGTTTAAACTGAGAAAATGTACCATTTTAAGGGAAAAATATGTTGAATCAGAATTTCATGGTGTCAACAAATCCCCAAAAAGTTGGGACAAGGCCATTTTCACCACTGTGTGGCATCTCCCCTTCTTCTTGCAACACTCAACAGACGTCTGGGGACCAAGGAGACCAGTTTCTCAAGTTTAGAAATAGGAATGCTCTCCCATTCTTGTCTAATACAGGCCTCTAACTGTTCAATCGTCTTGGGCCTTCTTTGTTGCACCTTCCTCTTTATGATGCGCCAAATGTTCTCTATAGGTGAAAGATCTGGACTGCAGACTGGCCATTTCAGTACCCGGATCCTTCTCCTACGCAGCCATGATGTTGTGATTGATGCAGAATGTGGTCTGGCATTATCTTGTTGAAAAATGCAGGGTCTTCCCTGAAAGAGATGACATCTGGATGGGAGCATATGTTGTTCTAGAACCTGAATATATTTTTCTGCATTGATGGTGCCTTTCCAGACATGCAAGCTGCCCATGACTCATGCAACCCCATACCATCAGAGATGCAGGCTTCTGAACTGAGCGTTGATAACAACTTGGGTTGTCCTTGTCCTCTTTGGTCCGGATGACATGGCGTCACAGATTTCCAAAAAGAACTTCGAATCGTGACTCGTCTGACCACAGAACAGTCTTCCATTTTGCCACACTCCATTTTAAATGATCCCCGGCCCAGTGAAAACGCCTGAGCTTGTGGATCTTGCTTACAAATGGCTTCTTCTTTGCACTGTAGAGTTTCAGCTGGCAACGGTAGATGGCACGGTGGATTGTGTTCACTGACAATGGTTTCTGGAAGTATTCCTGAGCCCATTCTGTGATTTCCTTTACAGTAGCATTCCTGTTTGTGGTGCAGTGTCGTTTAAGGGCCCGGGGATCACGGGCATCCAGTATGGTTTTACGGCCTTGACCCTTACACACAGAGATTGTTCCAGATTCTCTGAATCTTCGGATGATGTTATGCACAGTTGATGATGATAGAGGCAAAGTCTTTGCAATTTTTCGCTGGGTAACACCTTTCTGATATTGCTCCACTATCTTTCTGCGCAACATTGTGGGAATTGGTGATCCTCTACCCATCTTGGCTTCTGAGAGACACTGCCACTCTGAGAAGCTCTTTTTGTACCCAATCTTGTTGTCAATTGACCTAATTAGTGTTAATTGGTCTTCCAGCCGTTCGTTATGCTCAAATTTACTTTTTCCAGCTCTTATTGCTACTTGTCCCAACTTTTTTGGGATTTGTTGACACCGTGAAAATTGGAATCATAGTATTTTTCCTTTAAAATGATACATTTACTCGGATTAAACGTTTGTTCTGTCATCTACGTTCTATTACAAATAAAATATTGACATTTGCCATCTCCACATCATTGCATTCAGTTTTTATTCACAATTTGTTTAGTGTCCCAACTTTTTTGGAATCCGGTTTGTATAATACATAGTAATACCTTCAAAAATAGTTATTACTTTACATTCCCCATATGTCTACTTCATGTTTGGATCATTTTGGGAATGATATTTTATTTTTGGGGGATATTACAAGGCTTAGAAAATTAGAAGAAAATCTTGAAATTTTTCAGAAATTTTCAAAAACCCAATTTTTAGGGACCAGTTCAGTCTGAAGACACTTTGCGAGGCTTACATAATAGAAACCACCCAAAAATGACCCCATTCTATAAACTACACCCCTCAAGGTATTCAAAACTGATTTTACAAACTTTTTTAACCCTTGAGGTGTTCCACAAGAATTAATGGAAAATAGAGATACAATTTCAAAATTTCACTTTTTTGGCATATTTTCCATTTGAATAATTTTTTTCCAGTTACAAAGCAAGGGTTAACAGCCAAACCAAACTCAATATTTATGGCCCTGTTTCTGTAGTTTACAGAAACACCCCATATGTGGTCGTAAACAACTGTACTGGCACACGGCAGGGCGCAGAAGGAAAGGAATGCCATGCGGTTTTTGGAAGGCAGATTTTGCTGGAATGGTTTTTTTGACACCATGTCCCATTTGAAGCCCCCCTGATGCACCCCTAGAGTAGAAACTCCATAAAAGTGACCCCATCTAAGAAACTACACCCCTCAAGGTATTCTGAGCCATAGTTTTTTTATTTTTGGGGCGATTGTCTCAGGTAGGGGCTCATTGTTTGCGGGATGAGGTGACGGTTAGATTGGTACTATTTTGGTGGGCAAACGCCTTTTTGATTGCTTGCTGTTGTACTTTTTGTGATGTAAGGTGACAAAAAAATTGTTTATTTAGCACAGTTTTAATTTTTTATTTTTTACGGTGTTCATCTGAGGATTTAGGTCATGTTATATGTTTATAGAGCCGGTCGATATGGACGCGGCGATACCTAATATGCATACTTTTTTTTTCCCCTATTATTTACCTTTTTTTTTTTACTTTATTTGGGGAAATGAAGTTTTTGTTTATTTGTACTTGAAACTTTTAATTTTTGGGGGGAAAACTTTATTTTTTTCACTTTTTTTTTTCACTTTTTTTTTTGTCCCACTTTGGGACTTGAACTTTTGGGGGTCTAATCCTTTACAATGCATTCCAATACTTCTGTTTTGGAATGCATTGGCTGTATGAGTAATACTGTGTGTATTACTCATACAGCTTCCGGCCTGTGAGATCCAGGGGGCTGGATCTCACAGGCTCTTCACCGGAAGGCAGCGCGATGCCTTCCTTAGGCATCGCGCTGCCTTCCATGCCATCAGATCCCCCCCACAGCCGCATGGGGACCCGATGGCACCGCCGACTACCGCCGCCCGCACAATAAAAAGCCGCAAACCACAGGTCTGAATTGACCTGCGGTTTGCGCCGACACGGGGGGGTCACGGGACCCCCCGCGCATTTAGCCATGGTGCCTGCTCAGTCTGGCTGCAGTCTGGTGGCACTCTGGGGATATCCGTGTAGGCAGTCTGGTGGCACTCTGGGGACATTCATGGCTGGTAGTCTGGTGGCACTCTAGGGATATTCATGGCTGGCAGTCTGGGGACATTCATGTGAGCAGTCTGGTGGCACTCTGGGGACATTCATGTGGGCAGTCTGGTGGCACTCTGGGGACATTCATGGCTGGCAGTCTGGGGACATTCATGGCTGGCAGTCTGGTGGCATTCTGGGGACATTTATGGCTGGCAGTCTGGGGATATTCATGGCTGGCAGTCTGGGGACAATCATGGCTGGCAGTCTGGTGGAATTCTGGGGACATTCATGGCTGGCAGTCTGGGTACATTCATGTGGGCAGTCTGGTGGCACTCTGGGGACATTCATGACTGGCAGTCTGGTGGCACTCTGTGTACATTCATGGCTGGAAGTCTGGGGACATTCATGTGATCAGTCTGGTGGCACTCTGTGGACATTCATGGCTGGCAGTCTGTGGACATTCATGGCTGGAAGTCTGGCTGCAGTCTGGTGGCACTCTGGGGACATCCATGTGGGCAGTCTGGTGGCACTCTGGGGACATTCATGGCTGGCAGTCTGGTGGCACTCTGGGGACATTCATGGCTGGCAGTCTGGGGACATTCATGTATGCAGTCTGGTGGCACTCTGGGGCATTCATGTGGGCAGTCTGGTGGCACTCTGGGGACATTCATGGCTGGCAGTCTGGGGACAATAATGTGGGTAGTCTGGTGGCACTCTGGGGACATTCATGGCTAGCAGTCTGGTGGCACTCTGGGGACATTTATGGCTGGCAGTCTGGGGACATTCATGTGGGCAGTCTGGTGGCACTCTGGGGACATTCATGGCTGGCAGTCTGGGGACATTCATGGCTGGCAGTCTGGATGCAGTCTGGTGGCACTCTGGGGACATCCATGTGGGCAGTCTGGTGGCACTCTGTGGACATTCATGGCTGTCAGTCTGATGGCACTCTGGGGACATTCATTTTTTGGCAGTCTGGATGCAGTCTGGTGGCACTCTGGGGACATCCATGTGGGCAGTCTGGTGGCACTCTGGAGACATTCATGGCTGGCACTCTGGGGACATTCATGGCTGGCAGTCTGGGGACACTCTGGGGACATTCATGGCTGGCAGTCCGGGGACATTCATGTGAGCAGTCTGGTGGCACTCTGGGGACATTCATGGCTGGCAGTCTGGGGACATTCATGGCTGGCAGTCTGGTGGCACTCTGGGGACATTCATGGCTGGCAGTCTGGGGACATTCATTTGAGTAGTCTGGTGGCACTTTGGAGACATTCATGGCTGGCAGTCTGGTGGAACTCTGTGGACATTCATGGCTGGCAGTCTGGTGGCACTCTGGGGACATTAATGGCTGGCAGTCTGGGGACATTCATGTGGGCAGTCTGGTGGCACTCTGGGGACATTCATGGCTGGCTGTCTGGTGGCAGTTTTGGGACATTCATGGCTGGCAGTCTGGTGGCACTCTGGGTACATTCATGGCTGACAGTCTGGGAACATTCATGTGAGCAGTCTGGTGGCACTCTGGGGACATTCATGGCTGGCAGTCTGGTGGCACTCTGGGGACATTCATGACTGGCAGTTTGGTGGCACTCTGGGGACATTCATGGCTGGCAGTCTGGGGATATTCATGTGAGCAGTCTTGTGGAAGTCTGGTGGCACTCTGGGGACATCCATGTGGGCAGTCTGGTGGCACTCTGTGGACATTCATGGCTGGCTGTCTGGTGGCACTCTGGGGACATTTATGTGGGCAGTCTGGTGGTACTCTGGGAACATTCATGGCTGGCAGTCTGGGGACATTCATGTGGGCAGTCTGGTGGCACTCTGGGAACATTCATGGCTGGCACTCTGGGGACATCGATGGCTGGCAGTCCGGTGTGACTTCACAGTTAGAATTTTCATTTGCAAACGTTGGATATTATTGGTGAGTAGTCTGTTTGCAGTCTGTGACCTTTACTCTTAGGATTCAATTTTTTATTTTTTTTTATACTTTTCTTGTTTTGCAAACTCTAATAGTATTTTACCTTTTTTCATCTGATTCCAAGGCAACCAGTAAGGATTACAGCAAGGGTATATCTGAGTCCGAACTGCACGAACTCGAAACAACTATGTCATCAATGCAGGTAAGTCTAATCTTACATTTATATTATTCTTGGTTTTCTATACTGATATAAAATAGTTCAATAATCACATAAGAATTGTGTTTTCTTAGGATAAAGATTATCACAGACATCACACAATATTTACTGTTTTATTATTACTCATTGAATAATTGAAGCATTTTATGGCGGAGGACTTCTCCCTGTCTACTGTGTTTTCTTTACTGCCTCTGACTCAAAATTATAATTCAAGAAATGGTAGACAGAGGAGTGAAAAATCAAACCCCACCCACCCCACTAAACACCGCCAGAAACAAGTTGCTGAGATATTCAGTACCCAGGTGTATTCTTTACATATATACATATATATGCAATGATGAAAATATCATATATTAGTGTGAGGTAGTGGCCAAGCATAGTAGACGAACTAGATGAATTTCAAGGACGGTAAATCAAAATCATTTTTGAGGAAGATAAGTTCTTCAGAAAATGATGAGCTGATCTTCCACACATTCATCCTATTTTGATGACACTTCAATGGTCACTTTTTTGGCCGCTGGCACCTTCGGTTTACATCCTCCCAATTACAACATCAATATTGAACAAGTACTAATCTCACCCAGTAAAAAAGACAATGCCATACCTATTTTTTTTTTTCATGTATTATTTTCATCCAACGCAATACATAACAATGTAAGTGTGCTAGAGGATAATTTCAAGGTGTTGAGGGTACATTTATTGATTAGGTTGAAAAACTGTTTTTTTTTATCTAATAAACTTGAAATTGTAATTGAGTATATGACAAATAATTAAAATCAATTTCCTATTTCTCTTAAAAATTAAATATAACATTTTTTAGATATCCGAAAATGACGAAAGTTGGCTCAATCAAAGTTCTGAACTGGAAACCTTTGAGGAAGATGAGGTATTTTACATGCTAAGAACCGTATTAGATGTTTTTCTAATAAAAAAAAATTGATATTCCAAAATAAATATATATTTATATTGGTTGCATTTTCTTGCACTTGAGTCCTAAATAAAATAACGTCAAACAATTCAACTGTTATGTGATCATGGCCAAAAGTCTGGCCAGTTTGGTTCATCCTCTATTCTGTAATTGTCAATAAAATTTACTTCATAACAAATATACTAATGGTGATGTAAAAAAGTTTAGTAGTAGTGACATCATTCATGTGTCTTGTTGAGGGAGGGGAGCAGTTAGTGCCCTGTTTTGATCCATGTTCAGGCGACCTTACTTCACTATGAACAACATTTTTTTTACTTTTTTGGCTGAATGTCGTTCATTTTTTCTTAATTTTTTCTTAATTTTTTATTTTTTTTATAAATATTTTATAGTTACATTTTTTCAAACTACTTTACAGAGTTGATTTTGTTGAAAAAAATGTATTATAATGAAATAATTACATGTTTTTGTTTTTTTTAGGAAATGATTAGTCTCCTAGAGCGACTAAGAAAAAAAAAAAAATGCAAACCCGGGTGAAGACTATTGTTTTCAGACCGACCCATCATGGTCCCGCAAAAATTATTCTTCAATTGAAGAGCAAGACCATGAAAAAAGACTAAAACGCCCCATTGAGGACATTGAGGTCTAGTATCTCTGCGAATTTTAACATCCCGCAAGTTAATAAGATCAGACATGGAGGTAGATCCTTTTCGGCTCAAGGGGCCAGATTTTGGAACCACCTACCTCTGGCCCTGAAAATGATTCCCAGTCTTCTCTCATTCAGACGTGCACTGAAAACCCTACTTTTCCTATGTAACACTTATTTTTGGTTCATATAATTTTGGGGGTTTTCCTAAATCTTAGTCTATAAATTCACGGTTGGTAATGTCCATTTTAATTTAAAGATACCTTTTCCTCACGTTTATTAATTTTGCTCTCTTCACATTCTATATATCTCGTCCAAACCCTTTGAACCTTGAGACTCCCCTACCTTCCCTCCCTCTTTCTTGATTCTCCATTTGATAAGTGCTAGGAAATTGGTCTCTGGAATAGGTGCCTTATCCTCTAGGCCTTTGCGGCCCATGGTAAAGTGTCATGCCTTCTTCTCAGCCAGCTTTCCCTTTGCCGATATTGCATGGTTACCCTCCCAGACGGCGTCTCACTTATATTTCACTTATCTCTAAAATGATGTGAAGGTCCAGACTTCCCCCTTCCTCCTTGTATACACGACGCAGCTTAGTGTATACAATTAGTGCCCTTGTCTTTGTACTACTACCTTCCTTTACTCTATCTGTTGTACATATCATATATGATTTCTACCTGGTGGTCCCCTTGTCCTGATGTTTAATGTATTTAAGTTTTTGCATGTTTTCTTTGACATACAATTGTCTGCATCATGAACTTACCAGCCATATTTAAGTGATATTGCACATTATTTGATTATGAATTTATCCCATGGAGGAAATGGGAACAACAATTTTTTCATAAGAATCATGTATCATATGAATCATGTATTTACATAGGTTCTTTCTTTTTCTTGTTGTAATCATGTATCACACGAATCATGTATTATAAGAATCATGTATTTACAAATGTTTTATTTATTTTTCATCAGCCTGATGAACGGCATTCTTTCTGCCCGAAACGTTGTTATCACAAGGACCACTATGTCCGGCTAAGCAAATAAAAATCATCTAAGCAAAATCTGGAGTGCTGTCTAAATTGATGAATACTTCTCAGCCATCTAAGCGCATCGTGGCCCTAAGGGTAAGACTGCGTGTATACAGGACTATATATCATCATCATCATCATCAAAAGAATTAAATGTGGAGAGTGCCAAATCATGAGATCGGTGAATGATTGTTTATGTTACACGGAGATCTATGCATTGTAAAGCTTGCTATCAACAGAAATAACTTGCATATGTAAACATCCATCTTTAACCACCTCCCGACCGCCTAACGCACGGATGCGTCCGGAAGGTGGTTGATTCATTCCTCCTGGACGCATCCGTGCGTCATCTCGCGAGACGCGAGATTTCCTGTGAACGCGCGCACACAGGCGCGCGCGTTCACAGGATCGGAAGGTAAGAGAGTGGATCTCCAGCCTGCCAGCGCCGATCGTTCGCTGGCAGGCTGGAGATGCGATTTTTTTAACCCCTAACAGGTATATTAGACACTGTTTTAATAACAGCGTCTAATATACCTGCAACCTGGTCCTCTGGTGGTTCCTTTTGTTTGGATCGACCACCAGAGGACACAGGTAGCTCAGCAATATGTAGCACCAAGCACCACACTACACTACACCCCCCCCCCGTCACTTATTAACCCCTTATTCACCCCTGATCACCCCATATAGACTCCCTGATCACCCCCCTGTCATTGATCACCCCCCTGTCATTGATCACCCCCCTGTAAGGCTGCATTCAGATGTCCGTATGATTTTTACGGATCCACTGATACATGGATCGGATCCGCAAAACGCATACGGACATCTGAATGCAGCCTTACAGGGGGGTGATCAATGACGGGGGTGATCACCCCATATAGACTCCCTGATCACCCCCCTGTCATTGATCACCCCCTGTAAGGCTGCATTCAGTTGTCCGTATGATTTTTACGGATCCACTGATACATGGATCGGATCCGCAAAACGCATACGGACATCTGAATGCAGCCTTACAGGGGGGTGATCAATGACGGGGGTGATCACCCCATATAGACTCCCTGATCACCCCCCTGTCATTGATCACCCCCCTGTAAGGCTGCATTCAGATGTCCGTATGCGTTTTGCGGATCCACTGATACATGGATCGGATCCGCAAAACACATAAAGACGTCTGAATGGAGCCTTACAGGGGGGTGATCAATGACAGGGGGTGATCACCCCATATAGACTCCCTGATCATCCCCCTGTCATTGATCACCCCCCTGTCATTGATCACCCCCCTGTCATTGATCACCCCCCTGTAAGGCTGCATTCAGATGTCCGTATGATTTTTACGGATCCACTTATACATGTATCGGATCCGCAAAACACATACGGACATCTGAATGGAGCCTTATAGGGGGGTGATCAATGACAGGGGGGTGATCACCCCATATAGACTCCCTGATCACCCCCCTGTCATTGATCACCCCCCTGTAAGGCTCCATTCAGACATTTTTTTGGCCCAAGTTAGCGGAAATATTATTTTTTTTCTTACAAAGTCTCATATTCCACTAACTTGTGTCAAAAAATAAAATCTCACATGAACTAACCATACCCCTCACGGGATCCAAATGCGTAAAAAATTTTAGACATTTATATTCCAGACTTCTTCTCACGCTTTAGGGCCCCTAGAATGCCAGGGCAGTATAAATACCCCACATGTGACCCCATTTCGGAAAGAAGACACCCCAAGGTATTCCGTGAGGGGCATATTGAGTCCATGAAAGATTGAAATTTTTGTCCCAAGTTAGCGGAAAGGGAGACTTTGTGAGAAAAAAAATATATATCAATTTCCGCTAACTTGTGCCAAAAAAAAAAAAATTTCTATGAACTCGCCATGCCCCTCATTGAATACCTTGGGGTGTCTTCTTTCCAAAATGGGTTCACATGTGGGGTATTTATACTGCCCTGGCATTCTAGGGGCCCTAAAGCGTGAGAAGAAGTCTGGGATCCAAATGTCTAAAAATGCCCTCAATAAAAGGAATGTGGGCCCCTTTGCGCATCTAGGCTGCAAAAAGTGTCAAACATTGGTATCGCCGTACTCAAGAGAAGTTGGGCAATGTGTTTTGGGGTGTCATTTTACCATATACCCATGCTGGGTGAGATAAATATCTTGGTCAAATGCCAACTTTGTATAAAAAATGGGAAAAGTTGTCATTTGCCGAGATATTTCTCTCACCAGCATGAGTATATGTAAAAAGACCCCAAACACATTGCCCAACTTCTCCTGAATACGGCGATACCACATGTGTGACACTTTTTTGCAGCCTAGGTGGGCAAAGGGGCCCACATTCCAAAGAGCACCTTTTGGATTTCACAGGTCATTTACCTACTTACCACACATTAGGGCCCCTAGAATGCCAGGGCAGTATAACTACCCCACAAGTGACCCAATTTTGGAAAGAGACACCCCAATGTATTTCGTGATGGGCATGACGAGTTCCTAGAATTTTTTATTTTTTGTCACAAGTTAGCGGAAATGATGATTTTTTATATATTTTTTTTTTCCTAACGATGTCTCATATTCCACTAACTTGTGACAAAAAATAAAAACTTCCATGAACTCACTATGCCATCACGAAATACCTTTGGGTGTCTTCTTTCCAAAATGGGGTCACTTGTGGGGTAGTTATACTGCCCTGGCATTTTAGGGGCCGAATGCGCGAGAAGTGGTTTGAAATCAAAATCTGTAAAAAATGGCCGGTGAAATCCGAAAGGTGCTCTTTGGAATGTGGGCCCCTTTGGCCCACCTAGGCTGCAAAAAGTGTCACACATCTGGTATCCCCATTACTCAGGAGAAGTTGGGCAATGTGTTTTGTGGTGTCTTTTTACATATACCCATGCTGGGTGAGAGAAATATCTTGGCAAAAGACAACTTTTCCCATTTTTTTATACAAAGTTGGCATTTGACCGAGATATTTATCTCACCAGCATGGGTATATGTAAAATGACACCCCAAAAACACATTGCCCAACTTCTCCTGAGTACGGGGATACCAGATGTGTGACACTTTTTTGCAAGCCTCGGTGGGCAAATTGGCCCACATTCCAAAAAGCACCTTTCGGATTTCACCGGCCATTTTTTACAGATTTTGATTCAAACTACTTACCACACATTAGGGCCCCTAGAATCCAGGGCAGTATAACTACCCCACAAGTGACCCATTTGGAAAGAAGACACCCCAAGGTATTCGCTGATGGGCATAGTGAGTTCATGGAAGTTTTTATTTTTTGTCACAAGTTAGTGGAATATGAGACTTTGTAAGAAATGTTTTTTTTTTTAAATCATCATTTTCTGCTAACTTGTGACAAAAATTAAAAAAATTCTAGAACTCGCCATGCCCCTCACAGAATACCTTGGTGTGTCTTCTTTCCAAAATGGGATCACTTGTGGGGTAGTTATACTGCCCTGGCATTCTAGGGGCCCAAATGTGTGGGAAGTATTTTGAAATCAAAATGTGTACAAAATGGGCGGTGAAATCCAAAAGGTGCTCTTTGGAATGTGGGCCCCTTTGCCCACCTAGGCTGCAAAAAGGTGTCACACATGTGGTATCTCCGTACTCAGGAGAAGTTGGGCAATGTGTTTTGGGGTGTAATTTTACATATACCCATGCTGGGTGAGATAAATATCTTGGTCAAATGCCAACTTTGTATAAAAAAATTGGAAAAGTTATCTTTTGCCAAGATATTTCTCTCACCCAGCATGGTCTATGTAAAAATGACACCCCAAAACACTTTGCCCAACTTCTCCTGAGTACGGAGATACCACATGTGTGACACTTTTTTGCAGCCTAGGTGGGGCAAAGGGGCCCACATTCCAAAGAGCACCTTTCGGATTTCCACCGGCCATTTTTACAGATTTTGATTTCAAACTACTTGCCACACATTTGGGCCCCTAGAATGCCAGGGCAGTATAACTACCCCACAAGTGACCCCATTTTGGAAAAAAGACACCCAAGGTATTCGCTGATGGGCATAGTGAGTTCATAGAAGTTTTTATTTTTTGTCACAAGTTAGTGGAATATGAGACTTTGTAAGAAAAAAATAAAATTAAAAAAAATCATCATTTTCCGCTAACTTGTGACAAAAAATAAAAAGTTCTATGAACTCACTATGCCCATCAACGAATACCTTAGGGTGTCTACTTTCCGAAATGGGGTCATTTGTGGGGTGTTTGTACTGTCTGGGCATTGTAGAACCTCAGGAAACATGACAGGTGCTCAGAAAGTCAGAGCTGCTTCAAAAAGCGGGTATTCACATTTTTGTACCATAGTTTGTAAACGCTATAACTTTACCCAACCATTTTTTTTTTTTATCCAACCATTTTTTTTTAGTCAAAGACATGTAGAACAATAAATTTAGAGCAAAATTTATATATGGATGTCGTTTTTTTGCAAAAAAATCGTTAAATTTCGATTAATAACCAAAAAAAGTAAAAATGTCAGCAGCAATGAAATACCACCAAATGAAAGCTCTATTAGTGAGAAGAAAAGGAGGTAAAATTCATTTGGGTGGTAAGTTGCATGACCGAGCAATAAACGGTTAAAGTAGTGTAGGTCAGAAGTGTAAAAAGTGGCCTGGTCATTAAGGGTGTTTAAGCTAAGGGGGCTGAGGTGGTTAAAGGATGTGTGTCAAGACAGGGATGAAATAATTCGTCTTCTTACATCTATGCAAATTACCACTGGTCATGCAATGGACTTTGAAAACCCTCGGTAAGTAAAATTTTTATTTTCAAAGAAATTACTCCTGTATTGGCACTTGAAGTAACTTGTCTTTATTAGAATGCAAATCATTCGCTGTGATGGAGTTTCTTTTAAAACCTGTTACTTCAAATAACGATTGATGTAGACATCTTCAATGGAATAATAAAATAAAAAAACAGACTCATGTTGATGTTACTCAATTATGTAAAAAGTCTAACCATCTATTTCTTGTTTCACCTTTCAGATGTCTTCGTCTGGCCACATATAGAGCATTCTCTATGTGGGTACATGGCCCACTAGGTAAACACAACCAGAGACTAATTCCAACCTGTGTAGTTCTACAAATTATGGATGTTACACTGGTTTTCAATATTATCAAAACGTGCCACTTACACAATCTGATTTGGATTAAAATTTTTAAAGGAATATTCTTTTTGTTCGGATTCTAATTGGTTTTACGTTTAAATATCAATTTTCCCTAAATGTCAGGTAAAAGCGGTTGACACAATTCATCATGACAATCATTATGTAAAAAATATAGTAGTATACAGCGGCTCACCCACCTATTTCCCTTGGACCCGATGCTCACTCCACGGATTCACCCAAATGAAATTAAAAGGTGCAAAATGAAGTACTTGTTGGAGGGCACTCAATTACCTGACAACATCAGACAGGGTGTCAGTAAACCCATTTATTACTCATAAATTATTCGCTAAAAATATATTCACAAAAATATTCACATAAAAAATCGCATGAAAATATTCACATAAAATATTCACATGGAAATTCGCACGGAAATATGCAAAAAAATATTTCATAAAATCGCTAACACTCTAAGAACTGTGTACACATATATTCGGATTGGGGTATATTGTGTTCTAAAACTATAAAAAGTCAGGTAATGACTGCAATATCAATGTTCAGTCTCTTTGTATAATATTATAGCCACCTGTGATTGCCACCCACATTATAAAGTGCAGGTATGCTTAAATCCGGATATGGCAAATGTCATTCATCAATGCAGCCCCTAGGGGCAGAGTACGTTACCCCTCTTGTATCGCCGTATAGAGATCCTTTGTTTAGCAGGTTCGACACACATCGGCGTCCCGAGCGGTCGATAGGTCTCAACGTGGCGTCCCACGTGACCACAGCTGCGTCCTCCACAAAAGGTACGGCTCTTTAGGGAACTGCTGGATGCACTCACTCTCCAAGTCCGGACTGTATGCTTAATTCGCACGACTTGAGTCCTGGTGGCTGCCTGTTAATAACGGCACCTTGGATTTTTATTGCAGATGATTGCTGTCATAAACCGAACGCGTTTCGGGGATCAAGCCCCTTCCTCAGCGGTGATGACAGCTACTATGTTCACTTCTCTTTATATACCCTTCCTTTATCCCATCAGGGAATTCTGGGATTCCAGCTATAATCAAATCCCGATATGGATTATTTCTCCGGGTAATTTGTCTACTCTTATACAAATAGTAATCAATCATACTTGAGTAATAGTTAATTCCAACTTGCAATAGCTCTACTGTATCAATATCCAGATTTAAAGAAGACGCTCTGGGGTCATCCATACTTAATTAATACCGCAGGTGCGTTTTCTACAAAAAACCTCATTGAACAGCAATCAAACTTCATACCCATATACATACTCTCAAGGAAAGCATATTGGCACAAAAAACGCATGATGTTATAAAAAACGCAATTGCGTTATCTGTGCGTTTTTTATGCGATTTTTTCTAAATCATCTAATATAGCCCAACTAATCAGTTAAAACCATTAAAAACACATAACAATTCTTAATCATCAGAAAAAAATATTAATAATCAGGAAAATTACACCAGAATATATTGCACAGATGTATATTGCACAGAAGTGTAGGAGGGGCGGTCAGGCGGGGAGAAGGGATCCAAGTGCTGGAAAACAGCCTGACTTGTATCCCCTGTCCTGACCGGACAACCCCCCCGGGGTTCATCCGTATACTGGCGATCATAGGAACCCAAATAACTCTAATTCTGCATTCAACCCTTTTGGGGCCAGCGTGTCGAACTCGAATATTCTCTGAGACTCCTGCCTGGACATACGGATGATGGGGTTCCCTCCTCTTTTAGAATGATATACCCTTTCAATGGCCATAAACCGAAGAGAGGTTGGATCACAATTATGAAAGACCTTGAAGTGTTTGGAGAGTGAATGCAATTAATCTCCCTTCAATATCTTCAAAACGTGCTCCCTCACTCTCTTTTTCAGAGGTCTTTTCGTCCTGCCTACATATTGCTCACGGCACGGGCATTCTAGGAGGTAGATCACATTTTGGGAATCGCACGTCAGTGTTTCCCTAATCTCTATTTAAAAATCATTCTGGGTAGATTTCACCTTCAAAGTTTTTTTGGGGAAGGAAGTATTTTTGCAGTTTAAACATCTCCCACATCTAAAAAACGCTTTTGGTGTCAACCATTGTGAACCCGTTGTTATCTTTGGTTGTTTAATAGTGGGGGCTATCTTTGATGCCAAATTGTTGGCTTTAGTATATGTTATTTGGGGGGATTCTGTGAGAAAGGGGGCCAAAAATTTGTCCTCTAGTAGAAAATGCCAGTATTTTCTGACTATTCTCTCCACCTGCTTGTATTGTGAATGAAATGGTAGAATGAGTCTCAGAATTTCCTTTTGTTCTATGGCATCTTTTCCTCTAAAGAAAGACTCCCTTTTCATTCCCCTTACTTTCTCTATAGACTCCATAATGATTGTGGGTGGGTATTCCTTCTCCAGAAACTGATCCCTTAATACTATAGCCTCCACTTCAAACTGGTTGCTCTGCGTACAATTACGCTTCAGCCTTCTGAACTGGCTGGTCGGTATATTAATGAGCCACCTAGGATGATGACAGCTTGAGAACCTGATGTAGCTGTTCCTGGCAACCGTTTTGAAGTGGGTGCTGCAAATAATTTGATGCCCCTTGATCTTTAAATTAATGTCCAGAAATGTTATTCAAATTAATATCTATTAAAAATGTATCCAATAGTTCCCGATCACCCTGCCATATAAAAAATACATCATTGATGTATCGACGCCAGAGCACCAGACTCGTCCCCAGCTTGGGACGAATGATGTCATGTTCCCATTGCACCAAAAAGAGATTGGAGTCACTGGGTGCGAATCTGGTGCCCATGGCAGTACCTGTCAGTTGAAGAAAAAATTGATCCTCAAACATAAAATAATTATGTGACAAGATGAACTCGGCTGCCTCAACAATAAAACCTATCTGCACTTCTTCCAATTCACTGTTATTTCTGAGTTGGCTATTCAAGGCCTCCAGGCCCCTGGTGTGTTCAATAATTGTATATAACGAACTGACATCCAGGGTGCCCATAATCCAGTGTTCTTCCCATTTAAGTGATTCTATAGTTTTAATTATATCAGTTGTATCCCTGATATAAGATGGGACTTTTTTGACCACCGTTTGCAGCCACTCATCTATGTACTGTAAGAGGTTTGCCGAAAGGGATTCGATACCCGATACTATTGGCCTACCGGGAGGGGATTTTAAATCCTTGTGAATCTTTGGAATACAGTAAAAGGCCGGAATCCTACACTTCTATGCAATATACATCTGTGCAATATATTCTGGTTTAATTTTCCTGATTATTAATATTTTTTCTGATGATTAAGAATTGTTATGTGTTTTTAATGGTTTTAACTGATTAGTTGGGCTATATTAGATGATTTAGAAAAAAATCGCATAAAAAACCCACAGATAACGCAATTGCGTTTTTTATAACATCATGCGTTTTTTGTGCCAATATGCTTTCCTTGGGAGTATGTATATGGGTATGAAGTTTGATTGCTGTTCAATGAGGTTTTTTGTAGAAAACGCACCTGCGGTATTAATTAAGTATGGATGACCCCAGAGCGTCTTCTTTAAATCTGGATATTGATACAGTAGAGCTATTGCAAGTTGGAATTAACTAATACTCAAGTAAGATTGATTACTATTTGTATAAGAGTAGACAAATTACCCGGAGAAATAATCCATATCGGGATTTGATTATAGCTGGAATCCCAGAATTCCCTGATGGGATAAAGGAAGGGTATATAAAGAGAAGTGAACATAGTAGCTGTCATCACCGCTGAGGAAGGGGCTTGATCCCCGAAACGCGTTCGGTTTATGACAGCAATCATCTGCAATAAAAATCCAAGGTGCCGTTATTAACAGGCAGCCACCAGGACTCAAGTCGTGCGAATTAAGCATACAGTCCGGACTTGGAGAGTGAGAGCATCCAGCAGTTCCCTAAAGAGCTGTACCTTTTGCGGAGGACGCAGCTGTGGTCACGTGGGACGCCACGCTCGGGACGCCGATGTGTGTCGAACCTGCTAAACAAAGGATCTCTATACGGCGATACAAGAGGGGTAACGTACTCAGCCCCTAGGGGCTGCATTGATGAATGACATTTGCCATATCTGGATTTAAGCATACCTGCACTTTATACTGTGGGTGGCAATCACAGGCGGCTATAATATTATACAAAGAGACTGAACATTGATATTGCAGTCATTACCTGACTTTTTATAGGATCGAACACAATATACCCCAATCCGAATATATGTGTACACAGTTCTTAGAGTGTTAGCGATTTTATGAAATATTTTTTTGCATATTTTCGTGCAAATTTTTTGCATGTGATTATTCTATTTTCGTGCGAATTTCCACGTGATTATTTTATGAGAATATTTTCATGCGATTTTTTATGTGAATATTTTTGTGAATATATTTTTACCGAATAATTTATGAGTAATAAATGGGTTTACTGACACCCTGTCTGATGTTGTCAGACAATCATTATGTAGACTCAATGCACTAAATAAAGTATTTTGAATCTTCATATTGCATTATGTGATGACTGTATTTATTTTCAAATCACATTATACAAGGCTTGGTTACATGATTTTGACAAATGTGCAACCCATCGTCGGTGGCCTTGCATGCACACTATAAGAAAAAGCACTTGCCTAAGAATGCTGCTATGGTCTCATCCATCTAAGATGGGCAGATGCATTTTGCTACCGTTTGCATGCATTTCCACCACTCACGGGATCCATGTTTGTTGAAAACAAGGAAAAGAACAATGTATGTTGTGAACTAAAAATTGATTCAGTAATGAAAAGGAGCATTATGGAGAATCAGAATACTTGATTAGGTGCCTTGGACTTATTTTCTATACATGATAAATTCACTTACCAAAGTGATAACTGTTATTTTATTTTTATACAGTTGTTTAAAAATATATATATTTCACTTGCGCTAACTACTATTTATTTCTTTGTTCCGTGTAGTTTATTTAGAAGTAGTGTTGCACTTTTATTCATTCATTTATTGTCTGTTGTGTAGCACTTAATTTTAATTGGATTTGGATATGTGAAAAGTATATGGTTTTTATAATGTATGTTTCAAGACGAGTGTCTCCATTGCATAAACATGCACAAGCTTTCTCTATGTACACAGTTGTTGTAAAAGCGTTCTAATACATAATCTGGATTTATGTCTTTATCTGTTTATGTATTGCATTTATTTTCACAATGCTGGATTAAATTGGATCCAACAGTATTGTTCTTGACAAATAGCTTCATTTTTTACCCAAAAAATAAGGGATTCGATTTTTGCAATAACGCTTCCCCACCAGTGCACATGATTTGTAATTTAGATCATAACAGTGTTTTGAATCATGCAACGGACACACTTTTCTAACAGAAAGATTATACATGTTATAAAAAAGGTTTTATTTTCAAATTTTACAAAGAAAGTGTAAGTTGGTATTCGAAGCGGCCTTATTGGGGCCGATACAATCTTCTAGGGTCCGTGCTAGGAATACTGCAGTACTGCCGCTAAGAGTCTGCGATAACCACATTCTCTAAAATGTTGAGGAATGATAGTTCGCTCTGCAGAAACTAAATCTTACTGAGCGGCGCAGTGGAATAGCTTTACATGCTTTATTTAGCCAAACGCTCTGCATGTTTGCCTTACTGCGACAGTAACTGAGAAGTGCAAACATTATAGAGAATGCAGTTGAATCAAACTTTGAGCGGCATTACTGCACCAACGACCAAAATGTTACGCCGTTTTTTTATACTGCCATCTTGAGAAGGCTTTCGTAAAAGGGAAGCTAGGGCTAGTGATTCAAATTTTTTGTTATTCTGGATATTACAAGACTGTGACAAAGGTAATTGAATAAATACTATTGCTTACATGAAAAATATTTTTCTCATGTTTTACATAAGCAATGTAATAATTATCTCACAATTTTGATTATGTGATCGTTGGATGAATGTGAATACCTCTTATTGTAGATCTGATAAATAAATCCAACTTGGTTTACAGTTATACTAACTATTTTCATTTGTAAATTAGACTGAAATGTACATAACATTTTTTAATAAACGATTAGTGAAACTGAAACAATAGGTTAGGATAAACTAGAATTACTGTGTATGCTCACAGCATTGACAAAGTCTTGTTCGTGTAGACTAAGGTTTGCCGAACAACACACATTATTTACTTTCAAATCTAGACAGATACTTGTCTATTATATCCTTTGACGGGGGTTTTTCAATGGGGGCTATATTTTTGGGTAATGATGTATGTGTGGACTCCCAATCACTGTCAACCTTGTTATCCGCATAAAGAAAAATGTCACGTAAAATTTCTTTCAGGAATCCATTAGAGCGAGGTTCGTATAGTGTTTGACCACCCAGGCCTTACGGGCTTTTGAATATTAAATCCGAAAACATTGGCTGCTTGCTTCTTCATTTGCATTTTCAAATCTTCTCAAATCCACTTGAACTCTTTCGATATTTTGATTGTGGTCAAGAACAGCCAAAGTGGTGCGTGCCACCATATCATCAAAATAAAAATGGCCACGCTTAGGTCTGTATTTTAGGGCGCTTGAATGGAAAACTTCCAAATCGCCAGTGTGACAGAAGAACGATAAGTGTTCCAAGTCACGTAGGAGTGATTAGTTTTTCTATGACAGCTTTTAATTTTGCAAATGCAGCAGAATCTTCCTGCAACCATTTAGTGTGTGGGAGGCCTGTTGGATGATGGCACTTACAGTATTGCCCGTCTTCATCCCATTTGTGTACATTCAAAACAGGATAACTAATAGACTTCCTGTCATGGTCTTACCTTCTTGCTGTTCTCCTTCGTTTGACATGTGCTGGCGGCCATCTTGGTTTCTGGGTTTCTTGTAGCCTTCCACCCTGCGGCTCCTCCTTCCCACTGGGAGGAGCTGGATGCCTAGCTCATATATATAGGAGGTCTGTGGCTTCAGTTCCTTGCTTGGTCCTCCTGTGTTCACATGCTTCTAAGACTGCTGCTGCTTCTGGTTCCTGATCCTGGCTTCGTCTGACTACCCTGCTGGTTCCTGATCCTGGCTTCGTCTGACTACCCTGCTGGTTCCTGATCCTGGCTTCGTCTGACTACCCTTCTGGTTCCTGATCTCTGGCCTCTCAAAGACTCTGCTTCGGTTTCACCATTCGTTTGGACTTTTGCTTTACAGCTTTATTTTCAATAAAGCCTTCTTATTTTCACTTATCTCTTGTTGTACGTCTGGTTCATGGTTCCGTGACATTAGGACCAAGCCATGAGTTCTGACGGTACAGGGCCATCCTCGCTACCCATGCTGGTTGCCAGACTTGATCAGCAGGATCACCTGTTGGGTCGGTTCGCTGTGGCGTTGCAAACCCTGCTTGAACGCACGGCTCATTTCGCTCCCGTTGCCGATGGGTCGGTTGTCGCTCCTACTGCCGCTCCGGTTGTTGCGCCAGAGTCTACCCCGACACCTGTTGTTGCGCCTGCGGTGTTTCGGGGTATGACCGGTTCTGCCCCTCTTCCACAGCGCTTGGGGGAGAGCCAACTCAGTGCCGAGGTTTCCTTAACCAGGTGGGCATTTATTTCGAATTGCTGCCACATGCCTTTCCTACTGAGAGATCAAAGGTGGGCTTCTTGATCTCGCTGCTCTCGGACAAGGCCTTGGCCTGGGCCAGCCCTTTATGGGAGAACAACAATCCGGTGGTTGCCGAGTTTTCCGGTTTTGTTGCTTCTCTTCGGAAGGTATTCGATGTGCCGGCTCGTGCTGCCTCTGCTGCGAAGCTCCTTATGTCCATCAGACAGGGTTCACGATCCGTAGCTGAATACGCCATTGAGTTTCGTACCCTGGCAGCAGAGGTGGGCTGGAATAATGAGGCTCTGGTCGCTGCTTTCTCTCATGGTCTCTCGGATGCCTTGAAGGATGAGGTTGCAGCTAAGGACCTACCAGTGGAGCTCGAGTCTCTTATTTCTTTCCTGATTTTGATTGACACCAGACTCAGGGAGAGACCTTCCTTTAAGGAGAGCCTGCGGAGGTCTTCTAACAGATTTGCGCCTACGTTTGCTGTCCCACCCGTGCCTCCCTCTCCTCCCACGCCTCCTGGGGATGACTTGTCTGGGGGTGAACCCATGCAGCTGGGGTTTGCTCGCCTGTCCGAGGGGGAGAGGGTACTCCGGAGACGCGAGGGTCGATGCATGTACTGTGGTCTCGGTGGGCATTTTCGGTTGGCATGTCCGAACCGTCCGGGAAACGCTCGTACCTGAGATCCTGTCGGGGGCAGATCTTGGGTGGAGTCTCCTCGTCCCCGGTTTCCCGTGTTGACAAACCACTGATTACTGTTGTCCTCTCCTGGGTCGGGGGCTCGGTGACGACCCAGGCGTTGGTGGACTCTGGTGCTGGTGGTTTGTTCATTGATAGTGTGTTCGCTGCCGCCAATTCCATTCCTCTGCAGGCTCGAGGTTCCCCACTGGCTCTTGAGGCGATAGACGGCAGACCCCTTCTGTCGTCACACGTGACTCATGAGACCCTTCCAGTGGGGATAGCCATTGGTGCCGTTCACAGAGAGTCGGTCTGCCTCCAGGTTATTTCGTCTCCACACTACTCGGTGGTCTTGGGGTACCCCTGGCTCCAGAAGCATAATCCGACTTTCGATTGGAGATCGGCCGAGATCCTCTCGTGGTCACCGCAGTGTGGGGCTAGTTGCATCCATGGGTCTGTCAAGTTGCTGTGTACTTCCTCGGACTCTCTGTTGCCTCCTGAATGCGAGGAGTACCGGGATGTATTCGATAAGGTGCGCGCGGTTGCCCTACCTCCGCACCGCCCATACGATTGTGCCATAGAGTTACAACCTGGTGCCGTTCCTCCTCGTGGCAAAGTCTATCCACTGTCGGTAGCGGAGAATGAGGCCATGGAGGAGTACGTGAGGGAGGCGCTTTCACGCGGACACATTCGCAAATCCTCGTCCCCGGCAGGGGCTGGATTTTTCTTTGTGAAAAAGAAGGGCGGTGAGTTGAGGCCTTGCATCGATTACAGGGGTCTCAATCGCATCACGATCAAGAACGCTTACCCGATACCCTTGATTTCCGAGCTGTTCGATCGCCTTAAAGGGGCCACGGTCTTTACCAAACTCGACCTGAGGGCGGCATATAACCTGGTAAGGATCAAGGCAGGCGATGAGTGGAAGACCGCGTTTAACACCAGGACCGGTCATTATGAATCCTTGGTTATGCCCTTTGGGTTGTGCAATGCGCCCGCAGTCTTTCAGGAATTCATCAACGATGTTTTCCGTGACCTGTTGCAGCAGTGTGTGGTGGTCTATTTGGATGACATCTTGGTATATTCTGAATCCATGGAGGCCCACATTCTGGATGTCAGACGAGTGTTGCAACGGTTACGAGAGAACAAGCTGTTCGGTAAGCTTGAGAAATGCGAATTTCACCGATCCCAGGTAACCTTCTTAGGTTACATCATTTCCGCTGAGGGGTTCTCCATGGATCCTGAGAAGGTTTCGGCTGTCTTACAGTGGCCCCAGCCCAGTGGTCTTCGTTCCCTGCAGCGCTTTTTGGGCTTCGCCAATTATTATCGGAAGTTCATCAGGGACTTTTCCATGCTGGCCAAGCCTCTCACGGATCTGACCAGGAAGGGCAGTAATTCCCAGGTCTGGCCGCTCGAGGCCATCCGAGCTTTTGAGTCCCTAAAGTCCGCTTTTGTGTCGGCTCCGATTCTGTCGCATCCCAACCCTGGGTTGCCCTTTGTCCTCGAGGTGGACGCGTCTGAGACGGGAGTAGGCGCCCTTCTGTCTCAGCGTAGAACACCAGAGGGTCCTCTGCTTCCTTGTGGGTTTTACTCCCGGAAACTGTCTTCCGCGGAGTGCAACTATCAGATTGGTGACAGTTATTGGCCATCGTGCAGGCCCTTAAAGAATGGAGGCACTTGCTCGAGGGTTCGGTGGTTCCGGTTCTCATCCTGACGGACCATAAGAATCTGACCTACCTTTCTGAGGCCAAGAGATTGACACCACATCAGGCCAGATGGGCTCTGTTCTTGTCACGTTTTAATTACGTGGTCTCCTACCTACCCGGTTCCAAGAACATCAGGGCGGATGCCCTATCACGGCAGTACTCCGAGCTGTCCAGGGAGGAGTCGATTCCGACTTCGGTCATACCTCCGAATCAGATCCTGGCCGCCATTCGCACCAGCCTGACCTCTCCCCTGGGTGAGCAGATTTTGGCGGCTCTGGGAGACCCTCTGGGAGACCCAACGGCAGATGTTTTGTGCCTGAGGAGTTGCGCACTCGGTTGTTGCGAACCTACCATAACTCCAAGACCGCGGGGCATCCTGGAAAGAATCAGCTGTCCTGGGCTGTTTCACGTCTGTTCTGGTGGCCTTCCCTACGTTCCGACATCGCCGCATATGTAGCGGCATGCTCCGTTTGTGCCCAGAGTAAGTCCCCTCAGCACCTTCCGTTGGGCCTTCTGCAACCCATAGCCACCGGGGAGCGCCCATGGTCACACCTGGGGATGGATTTCATTGTGGACCTCCCTGCATCCCGAGGCCATACGGTCATTCTCATGATTGTGGATCGGTTTTCCAAAATGTGCCACTGTGTTCCTCTCAAGAAGTTACCCTCTGCACAAGAGTTGGCCACGATTTTTGCCAGGGAGGTCTTCCGGTTGCACGGTTTGCCCAAGGAGATTGTGTCGGATCGGGGGAGTCAGTTTGTGTCCAGGTTCTGGCGCGCCTTTTGCTCCCAGTTGGGGATTCATCTCTCCTTCTCCTCGGCCTACCACCCTCAGTCCAATGGGGCCGCAGAACGATCCAATCAGGCCTTGGAGCAATTCCTTCGTTGCTATGTCTCCGATCACCAAGACAATTGGGTTGACCTTCTGCCTTGGGCTGAGTTTGCCAGGAACACGGCGGTGAACTCTTCCTCTGGGACGTCTCCCTTCATGGCCAATTATGGGTTCCAACCTGCCGTGTTACCGGAGGTATTCTCTCCCCAGGATATTCCGGCTGTGGAGGATCACCTTTCCGTCCTACGTGCTTCTTGGGTACAGATCCAGAAGTCCCTTGAGGCCTCTGCGCAGCGCCAGAGACTCCAGGCTGATCGCAGACGAGCGCCTGCTCCTTCCTACCAGGTCGGAGACCGTGTATGGTTGTCCACCCGCAACCTCAACCTTCGAGTGCCCACTCCCAAGCTGGCGCCTCGCTTTGTTGGTCCCTTCCGAGTGCTTCGCAGGGTAAACCCGGTAGCCTATGCCCTTGCGCTTCCTCCTGGCATGCGGATCTCTAACGTGTTTCATGTCTCCCTGTTGAAGCCACTGGTGTGTAATCGTTACACTTCCTCGGTTCCTCGGCCTCGTCCGGTCCGAGTGGGCAATCATGAGGAGTATGAGGTGAGCAATATCCTGGACTCACGCCTGGTCCGCGGTCGGGTGCAGTTTTTGGTCCATTGGCGTGGTTATGGTCCAGAGGAGCGTTCCTGGGTTCCCTCCGCAGATGTCCATGCTCCTGCCTTGCTCCGAGCCTTCCACGCACGCTTCCCTCAGAAACCGTTTTTTGCTCCGCGGAGGAGGGGCCCTTGAGGGGGAGGTACTGTCATGGTCTTACCTTCTTGCTGTTCTCCTTCGTTTGACATGTGCTGGCGGCCATCTTGGTTTCTGGGTTTCTTGTAGCCTTCCACCCTGCGGCTCCTCCTTCCCACTGGGAGGAGCTGGATGCCTAGCTCATATATATAGGAGGTCTGTGGCTTCAGTTCCTTGCTTGGTCCTCCTGTGTTCACATGCTTCTAAGACTGCTGCTGCTTCTGGTTCCTGATCCTGGCTTCGTCTGACTACCCTGCTGGTTCCTGATCCTGGCTTCGTCTGACTACCCTGCTGGTTCCTGATCCTGGCTTCGTCTGACTACCCTTCTGGTTCCTGATCTCTGGCCTCTCAAAGACTCTGCTTCGGTTTCACCATTCATTTGGACTTTTGCTTTACAGCTTTATTTTCAATAAAGCCTTCTTATTTTCACTTATCTCTTGTTGTACGTCTGGTTCATGGTTCCGTGACACTTCCATCGTGCCACTAAATCGGAAGCTTCCTCTTTACAATTTCTGGAACACCACCAAAGATGGTTTTTGATCGACTGTAACCACGGCAAAATCTTTTCACAGTTTTATGATTTTGATACAGCCTGTAGTTTTTGACTGACCGATTTGGCCTTATGCCACACATCAATTTGGTGCTTGATGTTTGGATAATCTTCCCTTACAATTTTTCGTATTGCTACATGTCTGTCAGTAGTAATGATTCTTACTTTTACTTGAGATGATAGGATTCTATCCAATGTTTTCTTGAAAGCTATTTTCTCCAAGCTCACAGAATTTGTAGGGGGCACAATTTGTTTGACTGTAAAATAAACTATTTTACTTGTTTCTGTGTCCAACATGGTGTAGACACAGTATTTGGCTGAAAATCCAGGGCTATCTGATTGCCCATCACCAGCAAGACATACTGCTTGTTGTCCAATCGATGAGATAACATTGCTTCTTTCTTGTTTCCAATGATGATCAATCATAGGAAATATGTATCTTCTCTGATGCCTGTAATGGGTAGATTTAGAGATTGAGTAAATGTTCATAACATCGAATAAAGTTTTTATCTTTAAAAAATGGTTCCCGCTGAGCAAAATACCGCTAGAGATCAATAAGTTTCCAGCCGATACTCGATTAACTAGAGGCTGGCTAGTCCGAAGGTATTTGTGGTGACCATTTGTGCATCGCACATCAACATATATAGCAGAACCTGAATGTCGAACACCAATATGCGTTACTTTTTCACCACATGACTTACGATTTTTTTTTAAACAACTATAAAAAACTATCAATTTTGGCTCATGTGAATCAATATCCACATCAGGTGATATTTCATCCATGATATCAAAACTAGTATTTGGACTAAAAAAATCTGTATCCTCGTCATCGCTGTTGTCAGAAAGGTCACTTAGAATTTTGTCCTCTTCAATATCTGAATCTTCCTGTGGCATTTCAAAGGGCTCTGGATTTGTTTCAACATTATTTTTTTCAAATGCTTGCTCTTCTACTTCCATCCAATCCAGTTTTTTAGCAACAACAGAACGCACTTTGGGAACTGGTGAACAATTATGAATCAGAGGGCATAGCGGTGTGCCACATACACTCATTGTGGTGGAACACAGAACGGGTTCATCTAGGCTTTTTAATCTCTTTTAAGGCGTAGTTGCATGTGGAACGGTAAAACAGGAATCATCGAGATTTGTATTTGATATTGAAACTGTATCACTACCAATCCTTTGTTCAACATGTAATTCTAAATTAATAGTTTCCACTGTAGATTTCGAAGTATGATTTGTGAATCTATCATTAGTATTATCCATTGCCTGGATGTAAAGATCCTCTACTAATGGTGAGATTTCAACATTTTCTATGGGATCTTTTTTTTTTTTTTTAATCTTTCTTCCTGCAATTGTATGAGTCTGTCAGAAACTTGCAAGTTGTCCTGCGATTTTTTTTTTTCCTTTGCTTGTTTGCGTCCAACAATTTTTCTTATAAGTCAAAGAAGAGGCCATTACACAAAGTTTTTTGTCCTCATACCAGGATAGGTCACTGTTTGTTGAATTATCTTTTGTTGTCCTGTTACTGCAGGCGTTGTTTCGAGCTGCTGCTGTGGGATTTGAAATATTTGGCAACTGGACATATACAGTGCCCCCAAACAATAGTCCATCTACCACAAGGTTACTGTCTGATGTGGAAGTATTAGAAGACATGTCTTTCTTCTCGGTTTCAGTAACTCTTTTTCTTTTTTGTGGCTTATTTTCAATATTTTCATCATTTATTTCCAATGGTGGATCATAGGATACTCCAATTGGATTTTCCTTAGGCAATCTTTTTATGTCTGGAAATATTGTCGGTATTGCTTGTGCACAAAGTTTTTTTCTCGAACCTCCATCCTGATAAGAAAAATAAGCAAAATGACAGCAACATAGTCTATAGTGGTCAGTTTATTTTCCTTTCTAATTTTTTTCAATCCAGTCTTCCAAATCTTAAAAAAATTGTGGTGCTTGCAAAAGCCAACAACGAATTGAATCTTTGTTTTTTCGGAAAACATGCATTATAATCTGTTGTTCTTTGTTTTTCCATGTGTTGCCGCAACCTAGGATGATGCAGGATGGCATTGTTGGAGATAGATTTTGGCTCTAAAATTACATATAAATCTTATTATTGACCATGAAAAAAAGTGATACTGTTGAAGAACAGTAACGCTTATTTTATTATTGATATTTTTTAATTAATCCAGAGAAAAAAGATCTGTGTTTCATTGACCACTAACAAGCAAAGAATTTGTCTCTAATAGACATGTAGGCAATTTTTTTTTCAAAGCCCTCCATTACCTTTAGGAATTGAATACCAGCTCACCCAGTTTTACAATAACCACTTTATATGCAGCTCCACTACATCATTCCTCCAATAAGTGCTTTTTAAAAAGATATACTACATTTGTCTTCTGCTTTCCAAATAGCACATGAAGTTATGATACATATGTCTATTTCTCTCTCCCACCAACACTGTTGTTGAAATGATTCATATACTGCTCAGCTACACCTGTATTACATGAACCACTTTAGGTAGACCTCTGCTAAATCTGTATTGTTGTCCACTACAATCACTTTGTTTCAATTCCCCTCGAATTACCCAACCACACCAAAAGTATGGCTGATGGGAAAAGACAGCACAGTATATGAAGCCGTTCATTCACATCGTTGGTGGAGAAGAAGAGAAGACAAATCTAGCATGAGGTGTGTATAGATAAATTACAAAGTCTCGTACCGTCTGAGCTGTATATGCGAAGAATCAGCCACACAGCGGGTGCAGGAAAGGAAAATGCACATGTGTGCAATCAAAAGGACACATCCATTCACCAACTAGAGCAGGGCAGTTCAACTTGCGGATCTCCAGCCTGTTGTAAACCAAGTGCTGTAAACAGACTGGGCATGCTTGAAGTTGTAGTTTTGAAACAGCAGGAGAGTCGCATATTGACCATCCTCGCACATACATATAGGTTGACGGTAGGACACACAGCCAAAAACCAAATACATGAATGTAATCCTTTGAAGCAAGTACATAAAAAGAATGCAACCCAGCCTACACTTTTGAACATAGTCACAGTCAAACGCAATGTTACAATCAGGCTATCCATTTTTTATGCACACTTTGGAGAATAAATCACTAATGTTCTTCCCTCCGGGTACCTGTATTCCATAGTGCCCTCCCCTCTGTGCAGGGCCGGCGCCACCCATAAGCAGAGTAGGCCACCGCGTAGAGCGCACTCTGCCTGGGGGCACCGGCACTCTGGAGTCCAAATCCCAAGCAGTAGCACCCGGCCACCGCCTGTGCCCCGCCCCCTACTTGTGATCCATCTGACATCATCTCCTTGACTCCTTCTGTTCCTGTACTTGCCGGCCCGATGCACTGCGAGTGCGAGCCTGCGTTTGTTCAGTCACTTCGGGCAGAGCGAGCGGCGGCACGCAGCTGACACACAGCTACGAGACCCTGGTGTATTTAAATCTCATTTAGGCTGTCTTTCAGAAAAGTTTCTCCTGGGATTCAAACTCACAACCTTTCACTTCAGAGGGAAAGCATTTACCCTCACAGCTATGAAAGCTGTATAGCCAATTGCTTAATAAAAATAAAAATATATATATATAAGACTTCTACTGTAGGTAACTTTGATACCTAGTGTACATCCATACACATGACAGCTGCCCCAACACACCCAGTTCTGCTACATCCATACACAGTGTACTGGGGCAGCTGTCATGTGTATGGTTGTACACTAGGTATCAAAGTTACCTACAGTACAAGTCTTATTTTTTTTTTTTAAGCAATTGGCTATACAGCTTTCATAGCTGTGTGGGTAAATGCCTTGCCTCTGATGTGAAAGGTTGTGAGTTTGAATCCCAGGAGAAACTTTTCTGAAAGTGTTGTTTTTTTTTTTTTTTTTTTTTTTTTAAATAACACATTGTTACTTTACTTTTTTTTTTTTTGTTTTAAATATCTAGCTATGCTGCTCTCATAGCTGTGTGGGTAAATGCCTTGCCTCTGATGTGAAAGGTTGTGAGTTCAAATCCCAGAAGAAACCTTTCTGAAAGTGTTTTTTTTTTTTTTAAATACCGGACTGTTACTTTACTGCCACGGGGGAGGGGGCACAGGATTTCAGACAGTGGCTGAATGGCGCCTGGCAGTGAATAGGTGGCACTGCTCGTGTTTGGTGTACCAACCTGCTGAACAGCGCAGAGTGATTGGCATCACTGGGATGGTACTAGGTGGCAGACAATGGCTGGATATTATATATACATGACCATAGTCAGACTGGCACAGGGTACGTGACCATAGTCAGACTGGCACAGGGTACATGACCATAGACTGGCACAGGGTACACGACCATAGTTAAATGTTGCATGCAATAGGTGGCTGAAAAAGGGGCAGGTAAAAGGGTGTGGTCAATGGGCGGAGTCAATGGGGCGGCAAAATTAGCTTTTGCCTAGGGTGGCAAAAATCCTTGCACCAGCCCTGCCTCTGTGTCCCTGTATTCCATACTGTCCTCCCCTCTGTGTCCCTGTACTCCATACTGTGCTCCCCTCTGTGTCCCTGTACTCCATACTGTCCTCCCCTCTGTGTCCCTGTATTCCACAATGTCCTGACCTCTGTGTCCCTGTGCTCCATAATGACCTCTCCTCTGTGTCCTTGTATTCCATAATGTCCTACCTTCTGTGTCCCTTTATTTCATGAAGTCGTGCCATCTGTGTCCCTGTATTCCATACTGTCCTCCCCTCAGGGTCCCTGTGCTCTATACTGTCCTCCCCTTTGTGTCCATGTACTCCATACTGTCCTCCCCTATGTGTCCCTGTACTCCATACTGTCCTCCCCTCTGTGTCCCTGTACTCCATACTGTCCTCCCCTCTATGTCCCTGTACTCCATACTGTCCTCCCCTCTGTGTCCATGTACTCCATACTGTCCTCCCCTATGTGTCTCTGTACTCCATACTGTCCTCCCCTCTGTGTCCCTGTACTCCATACTGTCCTCCCCTCTATGTCCCTGTACTCCATAATTTCCCCCCCTCTGTGTCCCTGTACTCCATACTGTCCTCCCCTCTGTGTCCCTGTATTCCATAATGTCCTGCCCTCTGTGTCCCTGTACCATATAGTGTCGAGCTCTGTGTCACTCCATTCCATAATGTTCTGCACTCTTTGTCCCTGTATTCCATAATCACCAGACCTCCACTCTTTGGAGATGTGCACTGACATTTCTCACACAGACAGGCGTGTGTCACCAAGATCACTTCCTCTCACTTACATAGCAGTGCGGACAGTCCTACACTGCTTTAGGACTTGCTGGCACAAAAATACGACCACACTTGTGCTGCGCTAAAAACAGAGCATGCGTGGCTCTGTTCAGAAGCAGCACAAGGGAATGAAGAACCGCGCATGTGCGGCCGTGCGCATTCATACAAGAAATGCAGCCACACACTGGATCAAGGTGGTTTCGGTCACCGCGCATGTGCGGCCATTGCATTCGGCCGGCCAAAGGTGTCCGTAACTAAGGGAGGACACAGTACAACAAAGAGTTAAGGCTGTTTCCCACGAGCGGATGCCGTGCGTGACATCCGCTGCGTGAATGACAGCCAAGACCCGATGCGGACAGCAGAAGCACGGAGCATTAACATGACTGATAATGCTCCGTGCCTCTCTGTGATCTCTTTACAGTCGTGGCCAAAAGTTTTGAGAATGACACAAATATTCATTTTCACAAAGGTTGCTGCTAAACTGCTTTTAGATCTTTGTTTCAGTTGTTTCTGTGATGTAGTGAAATATAATTACACGCACTTCATACGTTTCAAAGGCTTTTATCGACAATTACATGACATTTTTGCAAAGAGTCAGTATTTGCAGTGTTGGCCCTTCTTTTTCAGGACCTCTGCAATTCAACTGGGCATGCTCTCAATCAACTTCTGGGCCAATTCCTGACTGATAGCAACCCATTCTTTCATAATCACTTCTTGGAGTTTGTCAGAATTAGTGGGTTTTTGTTTGTCCACCTGCCTCTTGAGGATTGACCACAAGTTCTCAATGGGATTAAGATCTGGGGAGTTTCCAGGCCATGGACCCAAAATGTCAACGTTTTGGTCCCCGAGCCACTTAGTTATCACTTTTGCCTTATGGCACGGTGCTCCATCGTGCTGGAAAATGCATTGTTCTTCACCAAACTGTTGTTGGAGTGTTGGAAGAAGTTGCTGTTGGAGGGTGTTTTGGTGCCATTCTTTATTCATGGCTGTGTTTTTGGGCAAAATTGTGAGTGAGCCCACTTCCTTGGATGAGAAGCAACCCCACACATGAATGGTCTCAGGATGCTTTACAGTTGGCATGACACAGGACTGATGGTAGCGCTCACCTTTTCTTCTCCGGACAAGCCTTTTTCCAGATGCCCCAAACAATCGGAAAGAGGCTTCATCGGAGAATATGACTTTGCCCCAGTCCTCAGCAGTCCATTCACCATACTTTCTGCAGAAGATCAATCTGTCCCTGATGGTTTTTTTGGAGAGAAGTGGCTTCTTTGCTGCCCTTCTTGACACCCGGCCATCTTCCAAAAGTCTTCGCCTCACTGTGCATGCAGATGCGCTCACACCTGCCTGCTGCCATTCCTGAGCAAGCTCTGCACTGGTGGCACTCCGATCCCACAGCTGAATCCTCTTTAGGAGACGATCCTGGAGCTTGCTGGACTTTTTTGGACGCCCTGAAGCCTTCTTAACAAGAATTGAACCTCTTTCCTTGAAGTTCTTGATGATCCTATAAATTGTTGATTGAGGTGCAATCTTAGTAGCCACAATATCCTTGCCTGTGAAGCCATTTTTATGCAACGCAATGATGGCTGCACGCGTTTCTTTGCAGGTCACCATGGTTAACAATGGAAGAACAATGATTTCAAGCATCACCCTCCTTTTAACATGTCAAGTCTGCTATTTTAACCCAATCAGCCTGACATAATGATCGTGCTCGTCAACATTCTCACCTGAGCTAACAAGACAATTACTGAAATGATCTCAGCAGGTCCTTTAATGACAGCAATGAAATGCAGTGGAAAGTTTTGTTTGGGATTAATAAAATTTTCATGGCAAAGAAGGACTATGCAATTCATCTGATCACTCTTCATAACATTCTGGAGTATATGCAAATTGCTATTATAAAAACTTAAGCAGCAGCTTTTCCAATTTCCAATATTTTTGTCATTCTCAAAACTTTTGGCCACGACTGTACTACGAAATCACAGTGACAACTTTATCTCACTGTGATTTCGTAGTAAAGAGATCACAGAGAGGCTCGGAGCATTATCAGTCATGTTAATGCTCCGTGCTTCTGCTGTCCGCATCGGGTCTTGGCTGTCATTCACGCAGCGGATGTCACGCACGGCATCCGCTCGTGTGGAACAGCCCTTAAAAGGGGGAGGATTTTAGCGAGAAGGGTAGGAATTGGCTTAAACATTATATTTAGGAAAATAATTATTAGCGCAGCGTGCACAAATTAAACAATGATCCTTTTGATGGGATAACTCCTTTAATGGCAAAATTCACAACAGGTGTTTGATCCATGAATTGCCCAATAAATTTCCTGTTTCAATTAGAATTGGTTTTTAAACAGTCCTCCTCATCATGTTGTTCACATTTTGAAATCAGGAGACCAAGAGGACACCTAACAATTGATCAACAGTACCTCACCATTGCGAGACTTCAAGCAGGATGTTCCTAGACCGAAGGGGCCACTGAGCTTAGAGTGTCATCAGCAGGTTGCAATAGAGATACAGAGAGACTGGAAGAGTCACAGAAAGGCATACAAATGGACGTCCTTTGGCCACATCCCACACTGATGACCACTTCATTGTTAACAATGCCCGAGGAACCGGATGATAAATGCCACACAACTCCAGGCACATTTATGGAAGGTGGGAGGCCATTACATCAACATGGTTTGCGCGCTAGACAACCTGCAAGGGTACCTGACCACACCACCAGGCACAGGCGTCAGCATTTTGCATGCGCCAGGGAGCATCTGGAAGAGGGACCAGTGGGCCTCAGTGCGGTTTACTGATATAAGTCGATTCACGCTGACGAGAAATGATGGCTGCCAACGATGTCAAGGAGAGCGCTATGCATCAGCCACTGATGTCACCAGACGATACATTGGTGATGTTACAGTGTGGGCAGGTGTGTCTAGTCAATACAGAACTGCCCTACAGTTTGTGAATGGTACAGTGACAAGCCCATACTACTTTAATAACATCATTAAAGGGCTTCTATCACCAGATTTGGTCCTATTTAGCTGACTGACACTAGCGATGTGCTAGTGTCAGCAGTCCATAACAGTGCTCTTACTTATCATCTGTCTGCTGCCGTTCACCTTAAAAACGTACTTTTATAGATATGATAATGAGCCTCTAGGTGCTATGTGGGCGTCATTAGCACCTAGAGGGCTCCGTCCACTAACCATTTCAGCCGCCCATCGCGTCCCTCCAGCCCGCCCCGCTCCTGTTGATTGACGTGAAACTTCTCAGTATCTCGTACCAATTCCCGCGCCTGCGCTGTGCGCTGTGCGCTTCTGTATTCTCTCGGCGCCGGCTTCCTCACTGCGCCTGCGCCAACTACGTTACAGTGAGGAAGACGGCACCAGGAGCGCGGCATTCACTCACTGCGCCTGTGCCGAATACAGAAGCGAACGGCGCAGGCGCGGGAATTGGTACGAGATACTGAGAAGTTTCACGTCAATCAACAGGAGCGGGGCGGGCTGGAGGGACGCGATGGGCGGCTAAAATGGTTAGTGGACGGAGCCCTCTAGGTGCTAATGATGCCCATATAGCACCTAGAGGCTCATTAGCATATCTATAAAAGTACGTTTTTAAGGTGAACGGCAGCAGACAGATGATAAGTAAGAACACTGTTATGGACTGCTGACACTAGCACATCGCTAGTGTCAGTCAGCTAAATAGGACCAAATCTGGTGGTAGAAGCCCTTTAACTGCTTCCCGAGTGGATCTACAGCCTGCCAGCGGCGATCATTCGCTGGCAGGCTGTAGATGCGATTTTTTTTAACCCCTAACAGGTATATTAGACGCTGTTTTGATAACAGCATCTAATATACCTGCTACCTGGTCCTCTGGTGGTTCATTTTGCTTGGATCGACCACCAGAGGACACAGGCAGCTCTGTAATAAGTAGCACCAAGCACCACACTACACTACACCACACCCCCCCCTGTCACTTATTAACCCCTTATTAACCCCCTGATCACCCCATGTAGACTCCCTGATCACCCCCCTGTCATTGATCACCCCCCTGTCATTCATCACCCCCCTGTAAGGCTCCATTCAGATGTCCGTATGTGTTTTACGGATCCACGGATTGATGGATCGGATCCGCAAAACACATATGGACGTCTGAATGGAGCCTTACAGGGGGGTGATCAATGACAGGGGGGTGATCACCCCATATAGATTCCCTGATCACCCTCCTGTCATTGATCACCCCCCTGTCATTGATCACCACCCTGTAAGGCTCCATTCAGACGTCCGTATGTGTTTTACGGATCCACGGATCCATGGATCGGATCCGCAAAACACATACGGACGTCTGAATGGAGCCTTACAGGGGGGTGATCAATGACAGGGGGGTGATCACCCCATATAGACTCCCTGATCACCCCCCTGTCATTGATCACCCCCCTGTAAGGCTCCATTCAGACGTCCGTATGTGTTTTACGGATCCACGGATCCATGGATCGGATCCGCAAAACACATACGGACGTCTGAATGGAGCCTTACAGGGGGGTGATCAATGACAGGGGGGTGATCACCCCATATAGACTCCCTGATCACCCCCCTGTCATTGATCACCCCCTGTCATTGATCACCCCCCTGTAAGGCTCCATTCGGACGTCCGTATGTGTTTTACGGATCCATGGATCGGATCCGCAAAACACATACGGACTTCTGAATGGAGCCTTACAGGGGGGTGATCAATGACAGGGGGGTGATCACCCCATATAGACTTCCTAATCACCCCCCTGTCATTGATCACCCCCCGTAAGGCTCCATTCAGACGTCCATATGTGTTTTACGGATCCACGGATCCATGGGTCGGATCCGCAAAACACATACGGACGTCTGAATGGAGCCTTACAGGGGGGTGATCAATGACAGGGGGGTGATCACCCCATATAGACTCCCTGATCACCCCCCTGTCATTGATCACCCCCCTGTCATTGATCACCCCCCTGTAAGGCTCCATTCAGACGTCCGTATGTGTTTTACGGATCCATGGATCGGATCCACAAAACACATACGAACGTCTGAATGGAGCCTTACAGGAAGGTGATCAATGAAAGAGGGTGATCATCCCATATAGACTCCCTGATCACCCCCCTGTCATTAATCACCCCCCTGTCATTGATCACCACCCTGTAAGGCTCCATTCAGACGTCCGTATGTGTTTTACGGATCCACGGATCCATGGATCGGATCCGCAAAACACATACTGACGTCTGAATGGAGCCTTACAGGGGGGTGATCAATGACAGGGGGGTGATCACCCCATATAGACTCCCTGATCATCCCCTTGTCATTGATCACCCCCCTGTAAGGCTCCATTCAGACGTCCGTATGTGTTTTGCGGATCCGATCCGTGGATCCGCAAAACGCATACGGACCTCTGAATGGAGCCTTACAGGGGGGTGATCAATGACAGGGGGGTGATCAGGGAGTCTATGTTTTGCGGATCCGTGGATCCGCAAAACACGGACACCGCGGATCCGCAAAACACATACGGACGTCTGAATGGAGCCTGAATGGAGCCTTACAGGGGGGTGATCAATGACGGGGGGGGTGATCACCCCATATAGACTCCCTGATCACCCCCCTGTCATTGATCACCCCCCTGTAAGGCTCCATTCAGACATTTTTTTGGCACAAGTTAGCGAAAATGATTTTTTTTTTTTTCTTGCAAAGTTTCATATTCCACTAACTTGTGACAAAAAATTAAATCTCACATGAACTCACCATACCCCTCACGGAATCCAAATGCGTAAATTTTTTTAGACATTTATATTCCAGACTTCTTCTCACGCCTTAGGGCCCCTAAAATGCCAGGGCAGTATAAATACCCCACATGTGACCCCATTTCAGAAAGAAGACACCCCAAGGTATTCGCTGAGGGGCATATTGAGTCCATGAAAGATTGAACTTTTTGTCCCAAGTTAGCGGAAAGGGAGACTTTGTGAGAAAAAAAAAAATCAATTTCCGCTAACTTGTGCAAAAAGAAAAAAAAAACTTCTATGAACTCGCCATGCCCCTCATTGAATACCTTGGGGTGTCTTCTTTCCAAAATGGGGTCACATGTGGGGTATTTATACTGCCCTGGCATTTTAGGGGCCCTAAAGCGTGAGAAGAAGTCTGGGATCCAAATGTCTAAAAATTCCCTTCTAAAAGGAATTTGGGCCCCTTTGCGCATCTAGGCTGCAAAAAAGTTTCACACATGTGGTATCGCCGTACTCAGGAGAAGTTGGGCAATGTGTTTTGGGGTGTCATTTTACATATACCCATGCTGGGTGAGATAAATATCTCGATCAAATGCCAACTTTATATAAAAAAATGGGAAAAGTTGTCTTTTATAGAGATATTTCTCTCACCCAGCATGGGTATATGTAAAAAGACACCCCAAAACACATTGCCCAACTTCTCCTGAGTACGGCGATACCCCATGTGTGACACTTTTTTGCAGCCTAGGTGGGCAAAGGGAGCCACATTCCAAAGAGCACCTTTTGGATTTCATAGGACGTTTTTTACACATTTTGATTTCAAACTACTTCTCATGCATTAGGTCCCCTAAAATGCCAGGGCAGTATAAATACCCCACAAGTGACCCCATTTTGGAAAGAAGACACCCCAAGGTATTCCGTGAGGGGCATGGCGTGTTCCTAGAATTTTTTATTTTTTGTCACAAGTTAGTGGAATATGAGACTTTGTAAGGAAAAAAAAAATCATCATTTTCCGCTAACTTGTGACAAAAAATAAAAAGTTCTATAAACTCACTATGCCCATCAGCGAATACCTTAGGGTGTCTACTTTCCGAAATGGGGTCATTTGTTGGGTTTTTCTACTGTCTGGGCATTGTAGAACCTCAGGAAACATGACAGGTGCTCAGAAAGTCAGAGCTGCTTCAAAAAGCGGAAATTCACATTTTTGTACCATAGTTTGTAAACGCTATAACTTTTACCCAAACCATTTTTTTTTACCCAAACATTTTTTTTTTTTATCAAAGACATGTAGAACAATAAATTTAGAGAAAAATTTTAATAGAAATGTAGTTTTATTTGAAAAATTTTACAACTGAAAGTGAAAGATGTCATTTGTTTGCAAAAAAAGCGGTAAATTTCGATTAATAACAAAAAAAGTTAAAATGTCAGCAGCAATAAAATACCACCAAATGAAAGCTCTATTAGTGAGAAGAAAAGGAGGTAAAATTCATTTGGGTGGTAAGTTGCATGACCGAGCAATAAACCGTGAAAGTAGTGTAGTGCAGAATTGTAAAAAGTGGTCTGGTCATTAAGGGTGTTTAAGCTAGGGGAGCTGAAGTGGTTAATACAGTCATCGTGCATCTTCATGAGCAACACAGGCCTATTTTCATCTTCATGGTCTACAATGCAGCAGCTCATCGAGGTCATTAATGCTCCAGGCCACATGACAAGCTATTGAGATATTTACATTTTTTGTGGGGTATACCCACCACTGTTATTGGCTTTTGTTTCAATTAATAGTATGAGATGAGGAAATCACCATTGCATGCTTTTACATAATTCCTCAACTTTCATGATATAATATCACTGTAGTTTGAACTTTTTACGTTTTCCATAAATTTCACCCTAAAATCAAATATTCCTAACTTTTTGTGAGTAGCGTATATATATATATTTGTGTTAGGCGCTTACGGTAGTACAGTGAAGAGCCCTGGGATGCAGGGAAAGAAATGCAGTCGGTTGTGGTGTGCCGAAACCGAGGATGAGGTAGGCCTGAGAAAGAAGAGGGCCCACCAAAGGAAAAGACATAGAAGAAATGAGTTGTAAATGAGTGGAGTGGTGGGAGGGACAAAGCTCAGACCTCAGACGGTGCAGGAGCCAGGTAAGGGGGGTGCCCTAAATAGGCTGGAGGCGGACCTCAGCCCCTCCCACAAATCCAGGCAAATGCCTTAATACTTGTGTTAGGCGCTTACGGTAGTACAGTGAAGAGCCCTGGGATGCAGGGAAAGAAATGCAGTCGGTTGTGGTGTGCCGAAACCGAGGATGAGGTAGGCCTGAGAAAGAAGAGGGCAAAAATGGGAATAAAGCAGTTTATTGTAACCAATTAATACATGAATAGCTCAACCCGACATGTTTTGGAAAGCCACCCTCAACTCCTGTGCTGGATTGGGAATGTATCGTGCGTAAGCGGATGACTTCCAGCGCCCCAATTTCTTGATGACATGAGTAGGGTTGTTGGCACTGGAGGCCGTGGATGCAGCTCCGATGCGAAAGGAGTGCCCCGAGTAGTTGGCTGCGTTGTGGCCCAGTTGGGTGAGAAATGATCTGACATGGGTCATGAAGGTGGTGGTGGTGAGTACCGACCCATGAAGTTGAAGTAGTGGTTGAAAGGGTAGCAACTTGTGAAGCTGACTGTAGGTGTCCAGAACCCTTACTGGACACCATTTGTTGTGCGTGGGGTAATATGAAATGTAGATGGGTGAATGCTGACTATTCTTGGAGTGAGGTATGGTCAGGATGTAATGGTCCAGGTGTTTCGTCAAGTGGGAGACAAGAAGACAAGGTAAGGTTTGGGTCGTGGAGGTTGTAGTGAATTCCCCGGGTCTCAGGAACCCGTAGAAGGCTAAGTAAATTGCAGTTTTGATGACGGAGTTGGTATCTGTTTCAAAAGGTGTGGCGTCCAGCAAGTCGGATAATGCCTTGAAGATATGACTGTTGATGGGTAGCCTCTGAGCTGGATGTGCGGGTTCCATCTTCTGAATGCCTCTGAGTATGGTTTTGATCTGGTGTGAGGCCATGAAGCTGATGTTGTTGGGATGCATGATTAGCATATGATGTTGAATGCCAGTAAGATATAGTTTGATGGTGTTGTATGACATTTTGAGTTTGAGGTGGCAGAAAGAAGCAAAGCCCAAAAGAGACGTCATGACGAAAGGGTGCGTGATGTTGTGTTCCAACAGGAACTTGTTGAATAGTGTGAATGCTCTGTTGTATGTTCTATGTGTATTGTCTGACAGTGCTAAGCCGCATGATGACCTCTAGTCCAGAATGAGTTGTTGAAATGATGGAGTGATGGAGGCCGTGGGTGATGCTGATGGGAGAGCCTGATGAAATGCCTGAAATTTGAAGCGAGACAAATTGTCAGCTGCCGAATTGCACCCCCCCGGGACATGGAAACAATGCAAGAAGAAATTATTGCAGGCGGCCAGCCAAGTGAGTCTTCGCATAAACCTCATGATTGTGAGGGATTTAGAACGACCTTTGTTGATGATCTGGCAGGTTGCTTGGTTGTCTGAGTAGCACCGGACCGACATGTTCGCCCATAAATGACCCCACGCCACGGCAGCCGCTACGATGGGATAGATCTCAAAAAGCGCTGAGGTAGTGGAGAATCCTTCCAGACCCCGGACCGCAGGAGGCCAGCTGCCCCACAGCCAATCGTTCCCAAATATGGCCGCAAAGCCTGTGGTAGATGCCGCATCTGACCAGATAGAGGGGGAAGAGTCCGACAGCTGAGGGAGAAACAAGCTCCTGCCATTCCAGGTGGACAGAAATCTCCTCCACATGCCCAGATCCGCCGCAGCGTGGGCATCCAGGGACAATCTGTGCGAGTCGTGTAGGAACAAGGGGAAGAGGTGCAGAAGCCGTGATATGAATGAGCGACCCTGGGGTATGATGCTCATGGCAAAGTTCAGGGAGCCCAGCAGGGACTGTAGTTCTTTGCGGTTGCAGGTGCCGAGTTGAAGGTAGTCGTGAAGGTAATGTGGGTGAGAATATCCTGGATCTTCCCGGATGGCAAACTGGCTTGCATTGAGGCTGAATCCAACTGGATACCCAGGAAGGTGATGATCGTGTCGCCCTCCGTCTTCTTGGTGGAGAGGGGTACCCCCAGTTCCTTGAACAGCTCGATGGTGGCTCTGAGGCTGGAGGGGGGGGAAGTGTTTTCCTCCACCAGTAGGAAATCATCAAGGTAATGTAATACCAACGGGCACCTTGCTACATTCAAAAGCAACCAGCATAATGCTTCTGCAAATATGTCGAAGATGGCCGGGCTACTCTTGGAACCGAAAGTCAACCGGGAGAAAAAATAATAGTCCCCGGACCACTTGATGCCGTGAAGGTGCCACAGTGTAGGGTGAATCGGTAGCAATTTGAAGGCGTTGGCGATGTCGGTTTTGCTGAGCCACGCCCCCACCCCTGCTTGTATGATGGCGGTGATGGCGTGATCTATGGTGGTGTATTGCAGAGAGAATTCCTTCGAGGGAATGAGGGCGTTGAGACTGGGGTTGGCTGAACCGTGTGGCGCCGATAGGTCGATGATGAGCCTCTGTTTCTGGGAAGATTTCCCAGTGACGATGCCAATGGGGTTGGTGCGCCATGTGGCGAATGGGGGGGTTTTGAAAGGTCCTAACACAAAGCCCCCCGTTACTTCTTGGGCTATGAGGGCGTCAATGGCGGTGGGGTTGTGTAGAGCGGATGTAGAGCCTTCTGTCAACCCTGAAACGAGGAAATCTGAGAGATGCCTGGATGGGTGTTGTGACATGAACGCGGTAAAAACTGGCATGTTGATGGTTGTTAGATACGGTTTTGCAAACATTTTATTTGGGCACATGGATTTGTCATGCGCCCGGAAACATTTGGTACATATATGTAACAACTTGCACCCGCTGTAATTACAGGACCCCTCATTGAAATTATTGCAAATCTGGGATTTGCCCAGAAACTTGATCGGCCGACCCAGCTTGTCCCGGGCCGACCTTTCCGGGACCCCGGAGGGACCGGCTGCTTGTGAGAGGGCCTGTCTGTCCGACGTGTTCGGACAGAAATTGGTGGTGTGGGCCGTGGAGGAGCAGTGCGCACAGGCTGGGGTCCTAAGGCCTGCGAAATGGCGACAGAATATGACCGTGTCGATCCTCGCCCAGTTGGAGCGGACTCCGTACTGGGAGAAAGCCCCCGCCACTTTCGCCGAAAAAGACCTGTGATAGTCATAGAACGCTGACCCTCCGTATTTGTTGCCCAGGTCCACCAGTTTGAGCATGTAGAGGTCGAATTCCTCCCTTCTGTTGGGGTAGACCGCACAGATGACCTCTCTATAGATTCCGAAAGCCAAAACGAATTCGGGAATGGTCAATTTCCTATTGAGCCGGGCATCCCTGGACTTGACCACAACTGAAACCTCGTCATAGGCATAAGTCGTGTTCTCGACCACATCCTGGGAGGCAATCAGAAGGGAGGCCAGGTTTACATCCTTACCTTCCAGGATATCCCTTTTCAAGTGCTCTGGTATCATGTGCGCCGGGTTGACTTCCTGGTCCTCCAGGCTAACGGACGGCGTGATCACCGGTAATCCAGCCGGTGCCGATGACGCCGCCGGTGGCGGACCTGCCAAGGAAAGGGTCGTGGTGACCGATTCTAGCCTCTCCAACCTGGCGTTGACTGTAGACATGGATGTCATCAGAGAGGCCAGCATGGCATGGATGTCCCCGGTGCCGGACTGGCTAGGTCCTTCCCCTGCATCCCTATTATCGGTTGATGCGCGCAGCAGCCGGAACAGCTCAGCTTTCCTTGCCGTGGCGGGGAAGGGAACATGCCGTTTCCTCAACTCCGCCGTAATGCGCGGAATTGTCCAGGATCTGATGGATGCTGGACTGGCTAGATCGTCTCCCAGGGTAGCAGTGACGGATCTAGCAGGGGTTCCAGGCAGAGAGAAGTTTTCTGACCCATCCAGAGACATACTAAAATAAAACAGTTGATTAGCTTGAGGAAACACCGGATCGTGCTGGCAAGCTAGCTAGGCCAGACGGCGAAAAATTATACTTGCATGGTGACAGATGAGGCCCTGCTAATTTGCCAAGCGGCTTGAGAGGCTCTACCTATGAGTTGGCGCGAGGGGTTAATGAGGCCACTTGTTGTAGTGGCAGGAGCTTTGGCCTCTCGGTGACTGTAAGACAGGACTAGGGGAAGGGAGTGACAGGTGAGGCCCTCTCTATGCAACACGCGAGGCGGCTTTCTAACGAGTGGCGTGATGGGCGGTTGCCTCTGAACGTTTGAGGCGGGGTGTCGGCCTCGCGGGACCACTAACTGATGGCGAAGCCAAGAAGTGGGTAACCTAGTGGGATGATGGTGCCCCTAAAGCCAGCACGCTGACCCTAACGGGACCATCCGAAATGTAAGGAAAACCTTTGTTAGTGAGCAGGTGAACGTACCTGGTAGCAAGAAAAATTCTCCGGATACACAGTAGTGCAAAATATATTATAGGTTGACCGCCTGAAAAGCGGAGGGTAGAGATAAAATAGTATGATGAAATGTGAAATGCATTTTGTACATATAGCATGACCCGGAGGATCATGACGGTTGCCTGTGAAATGACAGTTTGCGCATGGTGTAAAAAAGAGACCTGCGGCGTAGCCGTATGCCTATGCACAACGTGGGAACGTGCGGTTTGCAATCAAATGTTTTTTTTTTTGTTTTTTGTTTTTCTTCCTTTCTATGACATGAGGCGGAATACCAGTAACCTCCTTTCTCTGTTTTTACCTTTTTTTTTTTTGTTTTCTCTTTTCATGCAGCAGAATACCAATTGACATCCCTTCCCTTGCCCCTTTTTTTTTTTTTTTTCTCGTTTAATGTGGGGGCTGCTGGGGTGATTTTTATCTGGAGGGTGCTTAGTTTGGGGCGTGCTGGATGCCCCCCTTTGCTGCAGCCTGCGCAGGAGGGGGCCTGCTGTGGGACCCGCGCGCCCTGGAGTTCCGCCAGCCAGCTGAGCCGGACCGCCCAACGGCGGCCCCCCGCATCAGATGCGCTGCGGACGGCCGTCGGGACACCGCGCACGCGACGACGTATCGCTGCGCATGCGCAGTACCCCGGCCGCGCGTGCGCAGACCAGGCGCCGGGACGCGGCCGGCCGCCATTGGCCGCGCGGCAGGAGGAGCAGCGGAACAGGCCGGAGGCGGTGGGGAGGGGATGCCTGTGGCAGCGGTGTGCCCAGTGAAGGCAGTCATGAAGGGAGGGTGTACCGTGTGCACCGCATCTGTGCTCCTGCAGCCATGCACATGAACATGAGGAGGGGGGGGGGGGGGGGGCATGAATGTGGATGATTGTGGGGTGATATGGACTGAACAAGAAATGGGGGACGAGCCCGGAACCACTGCCTGCAGCGCAGGGGTGCTGACCGGAGTGTTGGTACTGTGTGGGTAGATTTGCCTGAACAAGACATGACAGAAATGAGATGCTGGTGACTTATGCGAGAAAGCCGTGACATTAGTGCAGCGTTTATGAAATGAAATGAACAGAAATGGGGGATTAGCCCAGAAAACCATTGCCCGCATGCTGCAGGGGTGTTGACCGGAATAGTAGTACGGTGTGGACAAATTGTGCATGAACAAGGCGTGACAGAAATGAATACTGGTGACTTGTACGGAAACCGTGACATTGGTGCAGCGTTTGATGAAATGAAATGAACCGGTACAGGGGCAACCGTGAGGCCCCGGCTGTACCGTATGAATGACTCACAGTTTAACGGGCAAACGCGACCCACAGTGAACCGAGTGAAGCCGGAAAAATAGAACAGAAATGCTCCAAATCCAGAAACAGACGGCGACGAAAACTCTCAGAAATTCAGCGGCTCGCAGGTAACTCTTCAGAAACTCCACAAGCGACTTCCTCTCTCAAAGCTCAGACCTCAGACGGTGCAGGAGCCAGGTAAGGGGGGTGCCCTAAATAGGCTGGAGGCGGACCTCAGCCCCTCCCACAAATCCAGGCAAATGCCTTAATACATATATATATATATATATATATATATGCGCACTATAGAAAAAAGCACCAGCCTATGTGAGCTCCCACGGTCCCAGCCACCAGAAAGGCTGGCACTTTTTCCTATAGTGTGCAAGCACGCCCACTGCTGATGGTCGGCCGGGTGGTTGTAACCATTGAAATGAGCAGGCCATAATGTAATGGAAAAATGAATCCAGTCAGCAAAGCAAGCAATATGGATAATAACAATACATTAGTAAATGGCTTGTATTAACTTTCTCTACTTAATAAAGGCTATTTGCTGAAGTCAGACAACCCCTCTAAATTACAAAAAAAAAAAAACACTTGGCAATTTTGCTAGTACTTTTTAATAATCTGTGTACCAAAACTTTGCCTTTTTATTTATAGGAAACCCGTGAATTTTCATTTATAGGCCTCATAATAAAATGTCTGGAAAACAGAAGGGTTTAAAACAAAAACTCCCGGCCTCATCATCCGTGAGTCAGAGTTTTTACATGAATTTGACGATTTGAGAATAAATAGCCTTAACAGGCTTAGTGATTAAATATATTTACTAAATGTGATTAAATATAAGGTAAAACAGACAAATCACATACAGAATAAATAAGCAAATGGCCTGCCCAATATAATATGGGGGGGACTCCAGCCGCAATGTTGTAGCACATGGCCGACACCCCATGGTGGCACAAGAGATACAGACAGTGTGTAAAAATTCAATTCATCTTACCTTGAAGTGTGTAAAATACTCTTACAACACAGTCAGAATGTGGGTAGTCACAGAAATAGCAGCATCGGCCACCTGGCTAGTAGTAGTGGTAGTAGGCTACAGTTCTCCTTGGCTTCTGATAGGTTCCACATTATTATTGAACATAAAGAGGATGAGATTGTGGACTAGATGTCCCAATCCTCCTTTGTGTCACAGCAGAAAGATGTGGATGCCACTTTTAAGTCTGACACCGTGCTTTAGAGGCAGGGGTCACAGCATTCCTCCTGCTTCTCCTTCTTGCAACCCAGGAGAAGCCTTTTTTGTCTTTACTGCTCCCTCCTAGTTGTGCACCTTCTTTTTTTCTAAGAGGCAACAAAACCCCATAGGCTATCGAAAATACTCAAGAAAGTGGCCCTGTTGATGACTTGTGTGAGAAGTGCTTGGACTGCCATGAGAAGGAGGTTCAGACAGAGGCAGAGGGCCCCATGAATAGCTGTGTTGGTAGTAGTGGTGGTATTAGTGGCACCTGTAGTCATGCTAGTGGTGGAACGGGGAGTGACATATGACAGTCTGATAAAAGTGGCAAGGTGGGGGAGAATGATGTTGAGTGTGTATTGGATAGGATTTGGGAGCTGGATCGAGGTGCTGAGGAGGAGGTAACATCAGAGGAGGGTGGTGACTGGCACAGCAATAAAGAGCAAGGTATGTATGGCCAAAACCTCCCAAAAGCCTGCCAGGGCCAGATCTGCATCTATTATGGTCAGCTTGGGAACAGGAGATGCCGCTATTACTGTGGGTGCAGGATCAAAACATGCCAGACCTAAGCCAACCTCGGCTACTGCTAGCTCTATGTGGGGTGTGCAGGAATAAAAAAATCCATGGATGTTCAAACACAAACTGCAAATTAAGCAGCATCACCCAATCAGAGGTGAAAACAGAAGTGGCCACCAGCCAGCATGACAACAGTGTCCTCCTTCTCCTAGTCTCCTATGCAGCAGCCAGGTTGCTCTACACGCCCAGCAATCCACTGCTGCACAGGCTTAAAGGGCTTCTGTCACCCCCCTAAAGTCATTTTTCATTTTTTGGCTACTTAAAATCCTTATACTGCGATTTATCAATATATAGTGCTCTTACTCTTTTTCGTTCAGTAGTTTCTTCAAAAAACGGACTTTTATAATATGTAAATTACCTCTCTACCAGCAAGTAGGGCGGCTACTTGCTGGTAGCAGCCGCATCCTCCTTTCATAAAGACGCCCCCTCCTCATGTTGATTGACAGGGCCAGCGAGCGCTCTCATCCTCTGGCTGGCCCTGTCTGCGTTTTAAATCTCGCGCCTTCGCCGTACCGGTCTTCAGTCAGCGCAGGCGCACTGATAGGAGGACGCTCGCTCGGCCGCTCCTTCCTCAGTGCGCCTGCGCCGGGTGTAGACGTGACGTCATCGGCGCAGGCGCATTGAGGAAGGAGCGGCCGAGCGAGCGTCCTCCTCTCAGTGCGCCTGCGCCGACTGAAGACCGGTACGGCACAGGCGCGAGATTTAGAACGCAGACAGGGCCAGCCAGAGGACGACTGTCCTTGCATTTCAGTCATTCTTATTTTGCAAGGAATGCACTCCTGGACTTTTAGCAACAGAGATGGCTGCTTGATCTATGACGTTCCAGCTTGCTGGAATTCGACTTTGCATACGTTACAGCATCTGTACAAGCAGCATAAACCGTTGAATGATAAGGAAGCATGTGTTGTTTCGAGGTCAGGCAGTGGCAGCTCATCTGAGAAACCTGTCACATGCTGAAGTCCTTCGAAGAGGCCGCAAAATTTGTCATTAGGGACAACTGAGGCATGAACGATGTCATCTTCCTGATATTTTTCATAAAACAGATGGTAACACTCATGCAACAGGGGATGAGGGAGGAAGAAGAAAAGCTATTGCATCTTGCTGCCCATCCTGTAGTTGTTGGGTACCGACACAGATAAAGTCCCATGTTAGAGGAAGTGGAGGATAATTAGCTGCCACTGGACGAGGAGTAACTTGTGCAGGAGGACAAACATCTCATATACACTGCTCAAAAAAATAAAGGGAACACAAAAATAACATATCCTAGATCTGAATTAATTAAATATTCTTCTGAAATACTTTGTTCTTTACATAGTTGAATGTGCTGACAACAAAATCACACAAAAATTTAAAATGGAAATCAAATTTTTCAACCCATGGAGGTCTGGATTTGGAGTCACCCTCAAAATTAAAGTGGAAAAACACACTACAGGCTGATCCAACTTTGATGTAATGTCCTTAAAACAAGTCAAAATGAAGCTCAGTAGTGTGTGTGGCCTCCACTTGCCTGTATGACCTCCCTACAACGCCTGTGCATGCTCCTGATGAGGTGGCGGACGGTCTCCTGAGGGATCTCCTCCCAGACCTGGACTAAAGCATCTGCCAACTCCTGGACAGTCTGTGGTGCAACGTGACGTTGGTGGATAGAGCGAGACATGATGTCCCAGATGTGCTCAATTGGATTGAGGTCTGGGGAACGGGCGGGCCAGTCCATAGCATCAATGCCTTCGTCTTGCAGGAACTGCTGACACACTTCAGCCACATGAGGTCTAGCATTGTCTTGCATTAGGAGGAACCCAGGGCCAACCGCACCAGCATATGGTCTCACAAGGGGTCTGAGGATCTCATCTCGGTACCTAATGGCAGTCAAGCTACCTCTGGCGAGCACATGGAGGGCTGTGCGGCCCTCCAAAGAAATGCCACAACACCACAACACACCATTACTGACCCAATGCCAAACCGGTCATGCTGGAGGATGTTGCAGGCAGCAGAACGTTCTCCACGGCGTCTCCAGACTCTGTCATGTCTGTCACATGTGCTCAGTGTGAACCTGCTTTCATCTGTGAAGAGCACAGGGCGCCAGTGGCGAATTTGCCAATCTTGGTGTTCTCTGGCAAATGCCAAACGTCCTGCACGGTGTTGGGCTGTAAGCCCAACCCCCACCTGTGGACGTCGGGCCCTCATATCACCCTCATGGAGTCTGTTTCTGACCGTTTGAGCAGACACATGCACATTTGTGGCCTGCTGGAGGTCATTTTGCAAGGCTCTGGCAGTACTCCTCCTGTTCCTCCTTGCACAAAGGCGGAGGTAGCGGTCCTGCTGCTGGGTTGTTGCCCTCCTACGGCCTCCTCCACGTCTCCTGATGTACTGGCCTGTCTTCTGGTAGCGCCTCCATGCTCTGGACACTACGCTGACAGACACAGCAAACCTTCTTGCCACAGCTTGCATTGATGTGCCATCCTGGATAAGCTGCACTACCTGAGCCACTTGTGTGGGTTGTAGACTCCGTCTCATGCTACCACTAGAGTGAAAGCACCGCCAGCATTCAAAAGTGACCAAAACATCAGCCAGGAAGCATAGGAACTGAGAAGTGGTCTGTGATCACCACCTGCAGAACCACTTCTTTATTGGGGGTGTCTTGCTAATTGCCTATAATTTCCACCTGTTGTCTATCCCATTTTCACAACAGCATGTGAAATTGATTGTCACTCAGTGTTGCTTCCTAAGTGGACAGTTTGATTTCACAGAAGTGTGATTGACTTGGAGTTACATTGTGTTGTTTAAGTGTTCCCTTTATTTTTTTGAGCAGTGTATTTGCTTGCTTCCGTAATGACAGGCATATTCTTACAATCATACGATCTGATGATTACTCGATAAACATGCTTTTAGACCATTGCTATGAAAGCAAAATAGGGGAGTGTTCTCCTGTTGCCAAAAGGGAGGCCAAATTGCTTTCTTACCAGGAAACACTGTGTACGCAGTTTGTCACAGCTTTTGGTGTCCAGACACCAGTCACCTGCATTTCTGACTGGGAGGCCCCTCTCTAACCCCTGTTGAGTGACTCATCCCCCTAATCTCTGCTGCCAAAAGCAGCAGAAGCTGCAGCAGCAGCACCCAATTCAGTATCATTAATATGATGGAGCAATTTTTTCATGTGCTGTGCCAGACTGATGCTAATCAGCAAACGGACACGTACCGCCTGAACACCCAGGTTCAGTCCTACCTGGACCCTGGCCAGATACTGTGTTCCCTGAACCCATGGACTTCTGGACAACCAGACTGCAACAGTGACTGGAAATGGCCCAGTATGATCTCTCTGCACTGTAGTGACAAAGGGCATTGTGACACCCAAATGGACAAAGTTGTCGTCCACCAGTGTACAAAACATCACTTTTGTCAAATTAAACGAGGCATGGATCCATGAGGACTTTCACACACCTCCGGTTGAGGCCGATGAATATATCCGCCCTTACTGATGGAGCCCCATCATGCCACTGCCACTGTCTGCCTGCCTACTACCATAATGTTCTGTACTGTAGGGCTGCTGTTGCCATAATCATAATACTGCTGCTGTCTGTCTATCATCATATTCCTTACCATATGGCTGCTGCTGCCATCATGCCACTGCCGCTATCTGTCTGCCTACCATCATGTTTAACACCATATGTCTGCTGCTGCTATCATGCCACTGCCACAGTCTGTCTGCCTACCATCATATGTCATACAATATGGCCCCTGCTACCGTTGTCATGCAACTAATTCTGTCTACCATAATGTTCTGCACGGTATGGCTGCTGCCATGTCTGCCCACCTTCCATCAGGGTAAATGCCGTATGGCTGCTGCTGCCACTGCAGCTACTACTCCCTGCTGTTAATCCCACTACTGTCACTTCCACTGCCACTGCTAAACAGCCGCACACACATCTACTGCCTTGTCTGTTCCATGCTATCATACTATTTCTGTCGCATGCCACTATTACCCTACCCTTTCCACATCCACATAGGACCGCTGGTGCTTCTAATTAAAACGAGCGATTTTTCCAGGCTCATTAAAAACAAGCCACTTGTGTGTATAAATAGGGGCAGGCATTCTGTATCTGTTAAGGAATAATTTTTATGTATAATCTGATTTTATTAAGGCAAAGACACATCATTTGTCACAGCATTAACATTTTCAAAGCGCGGATGGTACAATGGGACCCCAAGTGTCCAATGCGGTCAAAGGATAAAGAGAGTAAGTACTGATATGAAACGCATGTAAAGGTTACAACAAATGCCATCGTTAATCCACTATTGAATTCTAACAGCTATAAAGCTAAGAAATATCCTAGCATCCAATCAATGCCATCTCTAAACTAAATTTCAAACTCACTTATTATTTATGAGCAATAATAGCACATATTACACCCTTACTATGAACAGAAAACAAAAGGGGAAGACAGGGAAGGGTCAAGGGAAGCCGCTACAGAAATTGGGGAGACAAGGGGAACCGAGCCTCAGGAGATTGTGTAGAGGCCTGTAAGATCTAGACAGTCACTGTGCACCGATAAGATCAGCAAACTCTGGGGAATCCAAAAATTAAAGTAAAGAGTCACAATTACACGTAAAGGAGTTGGATCTTTCCTGTTCAATCGCTATCAGCTCCTCCATCCGTAATATAAATTTCAACTCTCTAGCCCATTCAAGCAATGTAGGGGGAGAGGTGGACTTCCAGTGTCTGGGGATGACCAGCCTCGCAGCTCTATAACCCAAGGAGCACCCCATATAGCACGGACAGGACCCCCTTTAACATGTCTTGTTGCAAGTATAATTTGTCGAAGTCTGTCAGCGAGTTCACCATGCCTCCAGAGAAAGTGACTCTAAAAAAGGAAGTTAATTGAGCAAAGACTAGCCAGGAAATCACGCTAAATGTCATGTCCTGGCGTAATTGTTCAAAAGAAGATAGTGTCCCCACAGACAGAACATCCCTAAATCGCAACAGGCCAATGTGTGGTCTTGATAAGAAAAGAGGACGGGGACATGCCTGGAGTAAACGCTGGGTTATCATGAAGTGGGGACATGGGACCAGGTCTGAAGGAGATTTGGGATCTAGCAATCCACTCATCCCAAACCGCGAGGGCATGTCTCACTAGAAACAGATAATCTTCCGGGGAGGGTCTATTAGGTAAAGGCAGCCAAGGTGTGGCTTGAAGAGATAAGGGCGACAGCAACTGTTCTAGGGTAACCCAAAGCTTCCTTGTACTGTTATGTTTTCAATCTAGAAGCTGAGTGAGTACCGCCGCCTCATGATATAGGCGAATGTCCGGTAGGCCAAACCCCCCCAAAGATTTATGTTTGATTAGTATATTTCTATTCAACCTAGGTTTAGTGGTATGCCAAATTAACCTATTTAGGGCCTTTTGGATATCTAGAAAGTATTTTTTGGGGATGGTGGTAGGAACTGTTTGAAAAAGGTATAAACATCTCGGTAAGATGTCCATTTTGACAGCGTTCATACGCCCAAACCACGAGAGGTGTTTAAGTTTGTATGTCTGCAATTCTTACAGTGTTCTTTTCTGTAAGGGCAGATAATTCAAGGGGAAGAGCGAGTGCAGCTGAGCTGGGACCTGGATGCCCAGATACGTCAAACTATCCGTCTTCCATTTAAATGGAAAGTTAAGCTGGAGAGGGCCGACCGTCTCCGGAGGGAGCGAAACATTTAAAATTTCGGTCTTATCGATTTTTATTTTAAAATTGCTGAGGTGGCTAAACCTATCAAATTCCTTAAGTAAGGATGGAATGGAAATGTGGGGGAAGGTTACATATAGCAAGAGGTCATCAGCAAATAGTGCCAGTTTATGCCTCATGTGTGGGGTCTCTATACCTTTGATGTCTGGGTTATTCCTGATCGCTACCACCAAATGCTCCATCGAGAGGACATATAGGATCGGGGACAGAGGGCAGCCCTGCCGAGTTCCATTATGTATGTCAAAAGGTGGGGCTAGAATGCCATTAGCTCTAATTCGCGCTGACGGATTCAAGTACAGGGATGCCACCATCTCCACATACCTTTCCCCAAGGCCTATCTGTTTTAGGGAAGCTAACATAAATCGCCAGTTCACCCAATTGAATGCCTTTTTGGCATCTACTGACATTAGGCACATGGGGATCTGTCGTTTCTGGGCCTGAGCAATTACGGTTAAAGTGCGAATAGTGTTGTCCCTCGTCTCCCTTCCCAAGACGAATCCCACCTGATCTTTGTGGATAATATCAGGTAATACAGCACTGAGTCTGTTTGCTAAGATCTTTGAATATATCTTAATATCGCAATTTATCAAAGAGATCGGCCTATAACTTCTACAATAAGTTGTCAAGACCATGAAGTTGCCTGTGGTCTGGGGTTGTTGTCAATCACAGGTGAGGGCTTAAGTATGTTGCCACTGGCAACATTAGGTATGTGGCAGTAGAGCAGTTATAGCTGGTTGCTAGGCTGCTCGCTGTCATTGCATGCGGTTGCACCTGGCAACCTGTCTATTAGGTGTGCCTTGTGTTTGTTTGTTGTGCACAAGGTTTTTGTATGGGTGCACATCCCCTTTAAGTGGCTGTCTTGCGTTCCCTGGTGTGGGAAGGGTTAATTCCCTTCCTAGTGTGTGTGCACTGGGTGTGTCTGTGTGGGTGTGGCTACATGGGCTATTTAGCCTCAGTTGAGAGCAGATGTCTGAGGGGTACTTCAGCCATGGTTAGCTGGAGTCTTCCTCCTGGTTTATATTCCATCTGCCAGTGAGGGCCACCCTTGTGGTCATAAGTTATGTTAAATGGTGTTATGAAGGTGTGTGTTTGGTCTCCTTGTTATTGCAGCTTATGGTCCTGAGTTCCTGTGTGAGGTGTGGTGTGTGCTGTGTCTGTTTGAGTTCTTGTGGACAGCAGCACTTACACATAGGTTCCAGGCTCTGTGTCTGTGGCAGGTAGGTGTTGTGTTGTTGCATTTACCTGCCATTGCCATAAGCTGTTCATGTTCCCCTTTCTTTGTAGCTTGACCAGTGAGACTCCTGTTCCTCCGTATCTAGGAGGAACAGGTCGTCTTACCCTGCTCCTAGTCCAGGGCCACCCTGAGGGCTAGAAGGGACTTCAAGGTTCCGGAGTATGAGCCCTCCCACCATCAGGGTCGGCTCATACGGCTAGGAGACAGGGTCAGAATTAGGGATTGATAGGAGGTGACCTGCTCCCTGATTCCTGTCCTGGCCTTGCATCGACCATCCATCTTCTGGCATCGCACGGCTGAGGGTTTCCCCCATCCTCAGCCATGACATAAGTGCCATCTTTATTCGGTTTAGGTATAACCACTAGCTTCTAGGGATTGTCTAGGAAAGGGACAAGAAGGAGACACACTATTATACATCTTAGTAAGGACCGGGAGCAATAGTTCTTGGTACTGTTTAAAGAAGACGGCCGTAAACCCAGCAGGGCCAGGGCTTTTCCGCCCTTTCAAGGACGATATCACGGTCTGGACTTCAGACTCCGTAAAGGGCTGGTCCATATCTAAACTGCAATCTACCGAAACATGTGGTAGGGCCGTTTCTGACATATAGGCCGATATACACCTCTCAAGATCCGACTGGGGCATGTCTGCAAACTGACCTCTAATATTGTAGAGGGATTCATAATACGTTCGAAAAGAGTCAGCGATTAAAGAAGGATGATGTACCGACTGTCCTCTGTGGTTTTTAATCTCCGGGATATACGGAGAGAAGGCGGAACGCTTGTCTATGGCTATTTTAAGATTATCCCTTATAGATGCCATCTCTACTAGAAGGGAAGGGGTAAGGAGTCATTTGTGGAGTGTCTCTAGCCCATGAAGACTCTCCCTCAACTTGATAATATGGGCCTCACCCTCCCTTTTCAATCTGGGCCCATGTTGGGTACCTCGAACTACACATTTCAGTTCTTCCCACTGTATAGGGAGGGCTGTGGGGTCAGAGGCATGATTCACCAGGAAGTCACGAATCGTGTCTGCAATTGCATTATGACACACCGCATCTCTCAGCAGGGTTTCATTAAGCCGCCATGTCCAGTCCCGGGCCACAAAGTCAGGTAGCTCCAAGGAAAGGAATATAGGCGCATGGTCCGACCAGATAGCCGTGCCAATGGTAGATTTGGGATGAAACATTAACCACCTCAGCCCCCATAGCTTAAACACCCTGAAAGACCAGGCCACTTTTTACACTTCTGACCTACACTACTTTCACCGTTTATTGCTCGGTCATGCAACTTACCACCCAAATGAATTTGACCTCCTTTTCTTCTCACTAATAGAGCTTTCATTTGGTGGTATTTCATTGCTGCTGACATTTTAACTTTTTTTGTTATTAATCGAAATTTAACAATTTTTTTGCAAAAAAATGAAATTTTTCACTTTCAGTTGTAAAATTTTGCAAAAAAAAACGACATCCATATATAAATTTTTCTCTAAATTTATTGTTCTACATGTCTTTGATAAAAAAAAATGTTTGGGTAAAAAAAAAATGGTTTAGGTAAAAGTTATAGCGTTTACAAACTATGGTACAAAAATGTGAATTTCCGCTTTTTGAAGCAGCTCTGACTTTCTGAGCACCTGTCATGTTTCGTGAGGTTCTACAATGCCCAGACAGTACAAAAACCCCACAAATGACCCCATTTCGGAAAGTAGACACCCTAAGGTATTCGCTGATGGGCATAGTGAGTTCATAGAATTTTTTATTTTTTGTCACAAGTTAGCGGAAAATGATGATTTTTTTTTTTTTTTTTTTCCTACAAAGTCTCATATTCCACTAACTTGTGACAAAAAATAAAAACTTCTATGAACTCACTATGCCCATCAGCAAATACCTTGGGGTGTCTTCTTTCCAAAATGGGGTCACTTGTGGGGTAGTTATACTGCCCTGGCATTCTAGGGGCCCAAATGTGTGGTAAGGAGTTTGAAATCAAATTCTGTAATAAATGGCCGGTGAAATCCGAAAGGTGCTCTTTGGAATGTGGGCCCCTTTGCCCACCTAGGCTGCAAAAAAGTGTCACACATGTGGTATCTCCGTATTCAGGAGAAGTTGGGGAATGTGTTTTGGGGTGTCTTTTTACATATACCCATGCTGGGTGAGATAAATATCTTGGTCAAATGCCAACTTTGTATAAAAAAATTGGAAAAGTTGTATTTTGCCAAGATATTTCTCTCACCCAGCATAGGTATATGTAAAATGACACCCCAAAACACATTGCCCAACTTCTCCTGAATACGGAGATACCACATGTGTGACACTTTTTTGCAGCCTAGGTGGGCAAAGGGGCCCATATTCCAAAGAGCACCTTTCGGATTTCACTGGTCATTTTTTACAGAATTTGATTTCAAACTCCTTACCACACATTTGGGCCCCTAGAATGCCAGGGCAGTATAACTACCCCACAAGTGACCCCATTTTGGAAAGAAGACACCCCAAGGTATTCGCTGATGGGCATAGTGAGTTCATGGAAGTTTTTATTTTTTGTCACAAGTTAGTGGAATATGAGACTTTTTTAAGAAAAAAAAAATCATCATTTTCCACTAACTTGTGACAAAAAATAAAAAATTCTAGGAACTCGACATGCACCTCACGGAATACCTTGGGGTGTCTTCTTTCCAAAATGGGGTCACTTGTGGGGTAGTTATACTGCCCTGGCATTCTAGGGGCCCAAATGTGTGGGAATGTGGGCCCCTTTGCCCACCTAGGTTGCAAAAAAGTGTCACACATGTGGTATCTCCGTATTCAGGAGAAGTTGGGGAATGTGTTTTGGGGTGTCATTTTACATATACCCATGCTGGGTGAGAGAAATATCTTGGTCAAATGCCAACTTTGTATAAAAAAAATGGGAAAAGTTGTCTTTTGCCAAGATATTTCTCTCACCAAGCATGGGTATATGTAAAATGACACCCCAAAACACATTGCCCAACTTCTCCTGAATACGGAGATACCACATGTGTGACACTTTTTTGCAGCCTAGGTGGGCAAAGGGGCCCATATTCCAAAGAGCACCTTTCGGATTTCACTGGTCATTTTTTACAGAATTTGATTTCAAACTCCTTACCACACATTTGGGCCCCTAGAATGCCAGGGCAGTATAACTACCCCACAAGTGACCCCATTTTGGAAAGAAGACACCCCAAGGTATTCGCTGATGGGCATAGTGAGTTCATGGAAGTTTTTATTTTTTGTCACAAGTTAGTGGAATATGAGACTTTGTATGAAAAAAAAAGAAAAAAAAAATCATCATTTTCCACTAACTTGTGACAAAAAATAAAAATTCTAGGAACTCGCCATGCCCCTCACGGAATACCTTGGGGTGTCTTCTTTCCAAAATGGGGTCACTTGTGGGGTAGTTATACTGCCCTGGCATTCTAGGGGCTCAAATGTGTGGTAAGTAGGTAAATGACCTGTGAAATCCGAAAGGTGCTCTTTGGAATGTGGGCCCCTTTGCCCACCTAGGCTGCAAAAAAGTGTCACACATGTGGTATCTCCGTATTCAGGAGAAGTTGGGGAATGTGTTTTGGGGTGTCATTTTACATATACCCATGCTGGGTGAGAGAAATATCTTGGCAAAAGACAACTTTTCCCATTTTTTTATACAAAGTTGGCATTTGACCAAGATATTTATCTCACCCAGCATGGGTATATGTAAAATGACACCCCAAAACACATTTCCCAACTTCTCCTGAATACGGAGATACCACATGTGTGACACTTTTTTGCAGCCTAGGTGGGCAAAGGTGCCCAAATTCCTTTTAGGAGGGCATTTTTAGACATTTGGATACCAGACTTCTTCTCACGCTTTGGGGCCCCTAAAATGCCAGGGCAGTATAAATACCCCACATGTGACCCCATTTTGAAAAGAAGACACCCCAAGGTATTCAATGAGGGGCATGGCGAGTTCATAGAAAAAAAAATTTTTTGGCACAAGTTAGCAGAAATTGATTTTTTTCTCACAAAGTCTCCCTTTCCGCTAACTTGGGACAAAAATTTCAATCTTTCATGGACTCAATATGCCCCTCAGCGAATACCTTGGGGTGTCTTCTTTCCAAAATGGTGTTATTTGTGGGGTGTTTGTACTGCCCTGGCATTTGAGGGTCTCCGCAATCATTACATGTATGGCCAGCATTAGGAGTTTCTGCTATTCTCCTTATATTGAGCATATGGGTAATGAGATTTTTTTTTTCCGTTCAGCCTCTGGGCTGAAAGAAAAAAATGAACGGCACAGATTTCTTCATTCGCATCGATCAATGTGGATGAAAAAATCTCTGCCAAAAAAAAAAAGGAGGGGAAAGGCGTCTGCCAGGACATAGGAGCTCCGCCCAACATCCATACCCACTTAGCTCGTATACCCTGGCAAACCAGATTTCTCCATTCACATCAATCGATGTGGATGAATAAATCATTGCCGGGATTTTTATTTTATTTTTTATATGCAAAGTGTTTGCCAAAGCATAGGAACACCGCCACCTCCTCAGCTCATATGCCTCGGCAAACGTATCTTTTACTGCAGAGGAGAAATCTCGTCTTGCAGCGCCGCATACACCGACTTGCGTGTAATCTGACAGCAGCGCAATGCTTCTGTCAGAATGCACATCAGTGCTGCAGCTAGTCGATCGGTTGGTCCACCTGGAAGGTAAAAAAAAAAAAAAAAAGAAAAAACCAGGCCGCAACACAATAATTTTATTAACTTTGGAAAAGAACATATAAACTTTAACTTTTTGAACTGAACATTAACCTTTTTGCTTACTGGTGTTTTTTGTTTTTTTTACCTTTATAGAACAAACCTCTCCTTCCCCATGGGTCAATGTGCAAAGCGCAAATCGCCCAAAGATGTGGCGAAGTACGTTATGCACTTTGTCCCATGTGAAAGGAGACGTTTGCAGCAGCTGTGAGTGAATGGGCCCTAATAGCCCTGTGTGCCTGTCCTGGTGAGATGTGATCCCTATGCTAGGTGTACCTGTGTGTGGTACTTCCGGAAACACTCTCCTAAGCATAGGGCAGGGTGGTCAGGACAGTCAGGACAGAAATAGCGGGTGTCACGCCTTATTCCACTCCTGCTACAGACACAACATCTTTTTCGGGGTGACGGTTGGGTTGAGGTAACAGCAACGACATTGGGGAAATGTCGCTCGTGTAGACGGCTAACTACACTGGTGGGGCCACGGAACCTTCTGGATACAGGAGGTTCTCGATGATCTCTTCCTGGAATTTGAGGAAGGATCGTGTTCTCCCAGCCTTACTGTAGAGAACAAAACTATTGTACAGAGCCAATTGAATCAAATATACAGACACCTTCTTATACCAGCGTCTGGTTCTGCGGGAAACTAAATACGGAGACAACATCTGGTCATTGAAGTCCACCCCTCCCATGAGCAAATTATAGTCGTGGACTTTGAGGGGCTTTTCAATGACACGGGTTGCTCGCTCAATTTGGATTGTCGTGTCTGCGTGAATGGAAGAGAGCATGTAAACGTCACGCTTGTCTCTCCATTTCACCGCGAGCAGTTCTTCGTTACACAAGGCAGCCCTCTCCCCCCTTGCAAGACGGGTGGTAACGAGCCGTTGGGGGAAGCCCCGGCGACTAGGTCGCACGTTGCCACAGGCGCAAATCCGTTCTAGAAACAAATGCCTAAAGAGGGCCACACTTGTGTAGAAATTGTCCACATAAAGATGGTACCCCTTGCCGAATAAGGGTGACACCAAGTCCCAGACTGTCTTCCCACTGATCCCCAGGTAGTCAGGGCAACCGACCGGCTCCAGGGCCTGATCTTTTCCTTCATAGACACGAAATTTGTGGGTATAGCCTGTGGCCCTTTCACAGAGCTTATACAATTTGACCCCATACCGGGCACGCTTGCTTGGGATGTATTGTTTGAAGCCAAGGCGCCCGGTAAAATGTATTAGGGACTCGTCTATGCAGATGTTTTGCTCGGGGGTATACAAATCTGCAAATTTCTGGTTGAAATGGTCTATGAGGGGCCGAATTTTGTGGAGCCGGTCAAAAGCTGGGTGGCCTCTGGGACGGGAGGTGGTGTTGTCGCTAAAATGCAGAAAACGCAGGATGGTCTCAAATCGTGTCCTGGACATAGCAGCAGAGAACATGGGCATGTGATGAATTGGGTTCGTGGACCAATATGACCGCAATTCATGCTTTTTAGTTAGACCCATGTTGAGGAGAAGGCCCAGAAAAATTTTAATTTCGGAAACTTGGACTGGTTTCCACCGGAAAGGCTGGGCATAAAAGCTTCCCGGGTTTGCGGTTATAAATTGTGTGGCATACCGGTTTGTTTCTGCCACAACTAAGTTTAAGAGCTCCGCAGTCAAGAACAGCTCAAAAAATCCCAGGGCCGAACCGATATGAGCCGTCTCAACCCGAACTCCAGACTAGGCGGTGAAAGGGGGAACTAATGGTGCGGCTGAAGTTGGTGACTGCCAATCAGGGTTTGCCAGCACCTCAGGGATTCTAGGGGCTCTACGGGCCTGTCTGTGCGGTGGCTGCGACGGGGTAACTACTGCACGTGCCACCATACCAGCTTCAACTGCCCTTCTGGTGCTCGCTACTTCACCATGTTGTACGGCAGTGCTGGTACTAGGTCCAGGAAGGGCTGCGCTGCTGGTGTATGCCTCACCACGTGATCCGGCAGCGACAGCCCCACTCTGCTGCTCTTGAAGCGGATCCTGCGTAACCTGTGGTCTAGCGACACGGGGCCGGGTACGCCTGGTGCTATCAGGGACCTCAGCCTCCTCGTCCGAACTTTGGGTCAGAGAGCCACTGCTTTCTACAGGTTCATATTCTGACCCGCTAGATTCGTCAGATGAGGGTTCCCACTCCTCATCCGACTGGGTCAGAATCCTGTAGGCCTCTTCAGAAGAATACCCCCTGTTTGACATTTTGGACTACTAAATTTAGGGGTATTCCCTGAGACTACCCAAGAAAAAAAGCAAACCTGTCTTACAAAGGGGAGGCTAGCGAAGTACCGGAGGCCGCTGCGGTTGATAAAAAAAATCAAAACTGATTTTTTTATCGCCGCAGCGCGTGTAAAGTGAATGTGCAGTGATCAAAAAATATATATTTTTTGTCACTGCGGTGGGGCGGGCGTGGGTGAACGCACGTGTGGGCGACCGATCAGGCCTGATCGGGCAAACACTGCGTTTTGGGTGGAGGGCGAGCTAAGGTAACACTAATACAATTATAGATCTGACCGTGATCAGTTTTGATCACTTACAGATACTATAAAAGTACAAATGCTGATTAGCGATACGCTAAACAGCGAATAAGTGACTGCGGTGCGGTGGGCTGGGCGCTAACTCACGCTAAACTACCTAACCAAGGGGCCTAAACTATCCCTAAAACCTAACAGTCAATACCAGTGAAAAAAAAAAAGTGACAGTTTACACTGATCACTTTTTTTCCTTTCACTAGTGATTGACAGGGGCGATCAAAGGGGTGATCAAAGGGTTAATTGGGGTGCAGGGGGGTGATCTGGGGCTACAGTGTAGTGTTGGTGCTACTCACAGTTCAGTCTGCTCCTCTGCTGGATCCAACCGACGAAAAGGACCAGCAGAGGAGCAGACAAGCCATATAACAGATCATATTTACTAATATGATCTGTTATATGGCTTGTGATTGGATTTTTTGAAAATCGCCAGCCTGCCAGCCAATGATCGTTGCTGGCAGGCTGGTGACGAACTTGTTCTTTAACTTTTGCCGGCCCGCGATGCGCATGCGCGGGCCGGCTCTGACCGAAATCTCGCGTCTCGCGAGATGACGCACGGATGTGTCCAGGAGGAATGAATCAACCACCTTCCGGACGCATCCGAGCGTTAGGCGGTCGGGAGGTGGTTAAGGCATGATGAGAGATGGCAAATAGGTCAATCCTACTATAAGTGTTGTGAGCCGGAAAAAAGTAAGCGTAATCCCTGTCCCCGGGATGTAAAATTCTCCATACATCCACCAACCTATTACTGTGTAAGTGCGTACGTATCCTAGAAATTAAGGGGTGTGGCACTAAGGACCTACCCGTGGACGTGTCTAGCTGGGGATTCAGCGGAAGATAGAAGTCGCCCCCAAGGAGGAGAATCCCCTCTATGAGGGAATCCAATCTAGACAAAATAGAGGCAAAGGCCTTACCCTGACCCGAGTTAGGCAGATAGATGTTACCAATCGTGTATGTTCTCCCATGAATCTGTAGTTTGACGAAGACAAATCTTCTTCTGTCACAGGCTTCGAAATCTAGAATAGAAAAAGGCAAGGATTTATGTAAAGCAATAGATACTCCTCTGGACTTAGCTTCAGGGTTGGTACTATGATACCAAGTGGTATAGAATTTCAAGCGAAAACGCGGGATATGATTCATCTTAAAATGAGTCTCCTGCAGCAAAAGGACTTGGGCTTTTTCTTTTTGTATATCCGACAAGCTCTTAGCTCGCTTTTCCGGAATGTTTAATCCTCGAACGTTCAAGGAAACAAGTTTAATGCTGCCCAGAGAGCTCATCTTAAGAGAAATAGACTATCTCCTGAGGTCAGGAAATGGGGAAGAAGGAGATAGGGAAAGACAACAAGAGGAAAAAACACAATGGACAATGAGGATAACGAAGACGTCAAACAAGGACAACAGACAAGACAAAGAAAGTGTGAGACCCCAAGGGGCACTCACAGACGTATCTAAATGAAACCTCAGAGAAGAGGTAAACAACGTATAACATCACCTGAGATGGAGTCGGTCTTCCAACGGCGGGCGGAGAGACTGCCACGAGACCCAACAAAACAGCGGAAAAACTAATAGTTGGACCCCACAAGGCAGAAATCCAACCATGAGAACCGAGATATCCCAATCAGCGTGAGGTCCGCACCACAGAAAGAGCAATATCGGAAACCCCCACATCGAATCCGCGTTAGGAGCAAGTAACAAAAAACAGAACAATCAGTTACCCAGTACACCGATAATTGGGCATATAACTGAACTACGAGACACTAATCGTCTGTTACCCCAGTGGGGGGCGCTGACTAAGCAAAAATACTAGGTTCAAGAGGCTCCATGTTGTAAAGTACTTAACAGCCACCAGGAGTGTAGGTCCCTGGGAGGTAACTGCCTGTCTGGGACTAGCCTTTCTCGAGTTCCACACAGAGAAGAGCGTCGGCAGGGGCGGAATGGCGTGCCAGTCCGGCAACGTGAGATCCGGGAGGCCCAATGCAGCCAGGAAATCCGGTAGTTTAGCAGGGTCTCTAAGTTCAAAACGTTTACCCCCACGTCAGACCACTAGCTGGAAGGGGTATCCCCATAAGTAAGGCATTTCTCTTTCTCTCAGGCACTTCAACAGAGGGCGTAGAGCTCTGCGTTGTTGCAAAGTGGAACGGGATAGGTCCTGCAATAGAGAAACACGAGCGTCTCTAAATTCAATGGTAGACTGATTCCTCACTTTCTGCAGGATCTCTTCCTTGACCGTATAGTAGTGTAGACGGCAAATAACGTCCCTTGGCTTGGCAGGGTCAGGGTTAGGAGGCGCCAGGGCCCTGTGTGCCCTGTCAATTTCCAGGTCGTCAGTTACGGGTCTGCCCAGGATCATTTAAAAAAAGTCCTGTAGAGTGTGGATCAGGTCTGCTGTAGGGACAGACTCAGGGAGCCCTCTAATCCTTATGTTGTTTCTCCGACTCCTATTCTCGGCGTCCTCCTGGAGCCTGTAGAGCTGGCTAATATGCTGATCCCTGACATTTCCTCTTGGTGGGAGACCGCTTCGTCGATCCTCTCCTCCATAAGTTGCATATTGCTGGAAAGAGCCTGAATCTCCTGCTTATAAGAGGTCTCCAGACGCTGTATGAATTGTTCCATCTCCTGCCTAGTTGGCAGTTGTTTAACATGTTCTTTCCAATCCCAAGAATCTCCCTCACTTATGGGGGGTGTTGGTGAGGTGCTTGGATCACATGGGAGCTGCTGGTGAGAGGGCAGGGACGCCATTGATTGTGTGCAAGACAGTTGCTGGCGTTTGGCAACCTGTGTCTGCATATGGACTCCTGCTGCAGAGAATGTTTCTGCCTCCACTCCACTCCGGTCCCGGTCCGGGTCCTGTGTCACCGCACTACACGGCTGAAGGGTCTGGGAGGGAGGCGCTGAGGTCGGAGCGCTTATCTCATGCGCTGCAGGGGAGAAGGTTGTGGCGTTAGGGTTGCGGCCTGGTACCGTGTGTCCCTCCGGAGCGAAGAACTGCTGGATGCCGCTCCTTCTTCCACGCTCTGAGGGGCCGGCGGTGGATCCCTTCCTCGTCCGGACCATTGAATTGGAGGTCCGGCTAGCTGGTGAGTGATGAGCTCAAAGCTTGTGGGTCTTGTGGCGGGAGCTCAGGGAGAAAGCGTCTTCACGCCGCCATAGTCAGGACACGCCCCAAGGCATAATTTTTAGATACTTTTGCAGAACAAGCCACTGTTTCTTATGACATTAACATATGTGTGTTTATTAACGGGGCAGACAGCTATTTTTAAACACTTGGTCCCAACAAGCCACTGTTTTTTCACATAACACTGTGTGTGTTTAAACACCATCTTCCCCCTATACAGGACTATTTTTGGAAGCTTTCTAATATAAAAAATATTTAACACATGCAATGGTGCAGTGTGCTTAAAAGAGTGGGGAGGGGGGTGCAAAAAGTCATTAAAGAATTAAAAAAAGATAACAAATAGATATATAAAAAGTCCTAAGAAACATCAGAGTATCATATACCAATTCAATTTTCAGACCAATTGGAACATATGTAATTTGTGTACAATCGATTCGGCCACAATTCAAATTTTGTAAAAAAAAAATAGGCAACTCAGACAAGAAATGAATTTAAAGAAGTTTGCTCATTTCTAAAGCAGACCATGCGACTACTATAGTTATTAGGTGGAAAGGGTGCCTAGTGTTAAACTTCATGTGTTCCCCACATAAATCCAATGCATTTTTTTAGTAGCCACCACTATGGGGAGCTCAGTGCATAGGGATTTTTACAGCTTCCATTAAAGGGGTTTGTCTCACCTCAGCAAATGGCATTTATCATGTAGAGAAAGTTAATACAAGGCACTTAGTAATGAATTGTGATTGTCCATATACAGGGTGGGCCATTTATATGGATACACCTTAATACAATGGGAATGGTTGGTGATATTAACTTCCTGTTTGTGGCACATTAGTATATGTGAGGGGGGAAACTTTTCAAGATGGGTGGTGACCATGGTGGCCATTTTGAAGTTGGCCATTTTGAATCCAACTTTTGTTTTTTCAATAGGAAGAGGGTCATGTGACACATCAAACTTATTGGGAATTTCACAAGAAAAACAATGGTGTGCTTGGTTTTAACGTAACTTTATTCTTTCATTAGTTATTTACAAGTTTCTGACCACTTATAAAATGTGTTCAATGTGCTGCCCATTGTGTTGGATTGTCAATGAAACCCTCTTCTCCCACTCTTCACACACTGATAGCAACACCGCAGGAGAAATGTTAGCACAGGCTTCCAGTATCCGTAGTTTCAGGTGCTGCACATCTCGTATCTTCACAGCATAGACGATTGCCTTCAGATGATACGAGATGTGCAGCACCTGAAACTACGGATACTGGAAGCCTGTGCTAGCATTTCTTCTGCGGTGTTGCTATCAGTGTGTGAAGAGTGGGAGAAGAGGGTTGCATTGACAATCCAACACAATGGGCAGCACATTGAACACATTTTATAAGTGGTCAGAAACTTGTAAATAACTCATGAAAGAATAAAGTTACGTTCAAACCAAGCACACCATTGTTTTTCTTGTGAAATTCCCAATAAGTTTGATGTGTCACATGACCCTCATCCTATTGAAAAAACAAAAGTTGGATTCAAAATGGCCAACTTCAAAATGGCTGCCATGGTCACCACCCATCTTGAAAAGTTTCCCCCCTCACATATACTAATGTGCCACAAACAGGAAGTTAATATCACCAACCATTCCCATTGTATTAAGGTGTATCCATATAAATGGGCCACCCTGTAGTCTCCTCTGCTGGATTAACCCCTTTAGGACCCTGCCATTTTTTACCTTAAGGACCAGGCCATTTTTTGCAAATCTGACACGTGTCAGTTTATGTGGTGATAACTTTAAAACACTTCATTTTTATTCATAAAAAAGACAAAATTTATAAAAAATTTGGAAACATTTGCAATTTTCAAAATTTCGATTTCTTTTAGAACAGATAGTGATACCTCCTAAAATAGTTATTACTTTACATTTCCCATATGTCTACTTCATGTTTCGATCCTTTTGTAAATTACATTTTCTTTTTTTGGGACGTTAGAAGGCTTAGAAGTTTAGAAGCAAATAATACAATTTTTAAGAAAATTTCCAAAAACCCAATCTTTAAGGACCAGTTCAGGTCTGAAGTCACTTTGTGGGGCTTACATAATAAAAGCCACCCATAAATGGCCCCATTTTAAAAACTACACCCTCAAGATATTCAAAACTGATTTTACAAACTTTAGGTGTTCCACAAGAATTAAAGGAAAATGTAGATGAAATTTAAAAATGTAACATTTTTGGCAGATTTTCCATTTTAATTCATTTTCTCCAGTAACAAAGCAAGGGTTAACAGCCAAACAAAACTCAATATTTATTGCCCTAATTCTGTAGTTTACAGAAACACCCCATATGTGGTTGAAAAATGCTATACGGCCACATGGCAGGGCGCAGAAGGAAAGGAGCGCCATATGGTTTTTGGAGGGAAGATTTCACTGGGATAATTTTAAGTTGCCATGTCACATTTGAAGACCCCCTGATGCACCCCTAGAGTAGAAACTCCCAAAAAGTGACCCCATTTTGGAAACTATTGGATAAGGTGGAAGTTTTGTTGGTACTATTTTAGGGTACATATGATTTTTGGTTGCTCTATATTACACTTTTTGTGAGGCAAGTAACAAAAAATAGCTGTTTTGGCACTGTTTTATTTTCTGTTTTTTAAAATGTTCATCTGACAGGTTAGATCAAGTGCTATTTTTATAGAGCAGGTTGTTATGGACACGACAATACCAAATATGACTACTTTTTTTGGTTGGTTGTTTCAGTTTTACATAAAGCATTTTTGAAAAAAAATATTTTTTAGTGTCTCCATATTCTGAAAGCCATAGTTTCTTTTATTTTTTGGGCGACTGTCTTATGTAGGGGCACATTTTTTTCAGTATGAGCTGACGGTTTAATTGGTACTATTTTAGGGTACATATAACTTTTTGATCGCTTGGTATTACACTTTTTGTTATGTAAGGTGAAAAAAAATGCACTTTTAAATTTATTTTTCTACAGTGTTCACCTGAGGAGTTAGGTCATGTGATATTTTTATACAGCATGTTCTTATGGATGCAGCGATACCTAATATGTATACTTTTTTTATTTAAGTTTTACACAATAAATGCATTTTTGAAACCAAAAAAATCATGTTTTAGGCTACTTTCACACTAGCGTTCGGAGCGGATCCGTCTGATGTTTCATCAGACGGATCCGCTCCGATAATGAAGACGTTTGCATCCGTTCAGAACGGATCCGTCTGCATTATAACTTAGAAAATTTTCTAAGTCTGAAAGTAGCCTGAGCGGATCCGTTCAGACTTTACATTGAAAGTCAATGGGGAACGGATCCGCTTGAAGATTGAGCCATATGGTGTCATCTTCAAGCGGATCCGTCCCCATTGACTTCCATTATAAGTCTGGACGGATCCGCTCGCCTCCGCACGGCCAGGCGGACACCCGAACGCTGCAAGCAGCGTTCAGGTGTCCGCTCACTGAGCGGAGCGGAGGCTGAGCGCTGGCAGGCGGATGCATTCTCAGTGGATCCGCCTCCACTGAGAATGCATTGGGGCCGGACGGCTGCGTTCAGGACCGCTCGTGAGCCCCTTCAAACGGAGCTCACGAGCGGACACCTGAACGCAGGTGTGAAAGTAGCCTTAGTGTCTCCATATTCTGAGAGACATAGTTTTTTTTTTATTTTCTGCCCGATTGTTTTATGTAGGGTCTAATTTTTTGCAGGATGAGTTGACGGTTTAATGGGTACTATTTTAGGGGGCATACGCCTTTTTTGATCACTTGGAGTTGCAATGTAAGGTGACAAAAAAATTATTGTTTTAGCACAGTTTTTATTTTATTTTTCTACGGCGAGGGAGTGGATCATGTGATATTTTTGTAGAGCTAGTCGTTATGGACGCGGCAATACCTAATATGTCTGGTTTTCTTTTTTTTCTATTTTTTTACAATTTAATGTTTTTTATTTTGGGCATTTTTTTTTTATTATGAAAAACACTTTTTTTTTGTCCCACTCTGCGACTTCAACTTCTGGGGTCTGATCCCCTCTGCAATGCATTACAATACAACCTGTATTGTAATGCATTGGCTGTCAGCTTTTATGCTGACAGTCTGCCTGTGAGACCCAGCCTAAGGGCTGGATCTCACAGGCTTCCGTAGAAGGCAAGCTCCAATGCCTATGGAAGGCATTGGCCTTGCCTTCTCTGTCATCGGGTCCCCGCCACTGCAGCGCGGGAACCTGATGGGGAAGCGGAGGGCACCCGTACCCTCAGCAGGGGAGCACCCAGGAATTTTGTTTAGGGGGAATCTGAAAGGCAAAAAAATGTGGCATGTGTAGTGCGCTGTGCTAATTCAATTTTTCAAAGCCCCCTTTATATTTAAAAATGCAGGGAAGGGGTGTAGTGTGTTGTGCTGATTCTTTAATTGGCGATTCTAAAAGGCTTGCAGGAAAATAATAATGCGGCCCCGCCCATTATTAAAAGCCCCTCCTACATATAATAGGCCACTCCCAACAAACACTGTACAGCTGACATTCTATAGTTGCGGCCTGTCTCTACACATCATACGGAGAGGGGGGGCCTGTCCTGGCTGCACTGCCTGCTTCACATTATACAATAAACAGCCGGCTGCAGCCAGGACGCTCCTCCGCTCTCCTCCCTCCCCCGATCCTGCTCAAGGCCTGTGGTTCCCCCACCATCTGCCACCCGCCCGTGGCCTGCTGCCCCCTTGGCCGCCCTCACCCAGCTCTGAATCCTCCTTCTGCAAATGGCAGGGGGAGGAGCCGGAGCATCTCCTCTCCTACATAGCGCCCCCTACCTCTTACATCCAGTGATGTCACCTTTGTTGTAGACATTCTCTTTCCTCATCTTCTCCATTCGGACCAGACCGCCATGATGATTTTTCAGCCATCTCCCGTCTCTGCAGAGAATAACAGACAGACATTAGTTTCCCACATTTCCATCATCTTCACATCTTCTGAACACCCTTTCCTGCCACCCCCAATACTGTGCCCGCTGTGCCCCCAATACTATACTGCAGAAACAGTCCCCCTGGAAATACTACTACCACACAGATAGTGCCCCCAATACTGTGCCCACTGTGCCCCCAATACTATACTGCAGAAACAGTCCTCCTGGAAATACTACTACCACACAGATAGTGCCCCCAATACTGTGCCCACTGTGCCCCCAATACTATACTGCAGAAACAGTCCCCCTGGAAATTCTACCACACAGATAGTGCCCCCCTCAACAATTATTGGCACACAGTGCTCTAAAAAAATAACTGCGCCCAGACACTAATAGTATAAAGATAATGTCCCCCAAAAATTATTGTGCTAAGCTGATACTATGCCAGGGTGCCCCCAAAGTAACAGGGCTCCCCAAAATAGAAACAATTCTCTGCCAGAGCACACTTAGTAGTAATAATGCCCCTATAGTGCCCATACTAGTAATCATGTTCCTCATAGCCCCCCAGTATTAGCAAAGCTCCGCATAATACTCCCTAGTACTAATAATTCTCCCTATAATATGACAGTACATGAAATACCCCCGCTTAGTGCCCGTTGTTGAGCTAATGTCCCCATAATGTATGCCAGTATAAAATACCCCTATATAGTGCCCCAGTAAATGCCCTCATAGTGCTTCTCTCCCCCTTCCCCATAGTGTCCCCCATAATATGCCAGTAAAAAATGCCCCTTCTAAGTGCCACCATATGCCCCAAATAGTGCTCCACTCCCCCATAGTGCCGCTCTTCCCTATAGTGCCTACCATAATGTGCCAGTAAAAAAATGCCCCCTTAGTGCCACCAGATGCCATAATGCCCCCATAATGTGCCAATAAGAATAAAGGCCCCTTTAGAGCCCCCACTTCCCCTTAGTGCCCCCAAATAATGCCCCTATAGTGCCACCAGATGCCCCATAGTGCCATTCTCCCCTATAGTGCCCCCATAATATGTCAATAAAAAAAAGCCCCTTTAGACCCCCCAGATGCCCCCATAGTGCTCCTCTCCCCCATGGTGCCGCCCCATAATGTGCCAGTAAAAAATGCCCCTTCAAAGTGCCACCATATGCCCTAATAGTGCTCCACTCCTCCATAGTGCCGCCCTCCCCTATAGTGCCTCCCATAATGTGCCAGTAAAAAATGCCCCCTTAGTGCCACCAGATGCCATAATGCCCCCATGTGCCAATAAGAAGAAAAGGCCCCTTTAGAACCCCCACTTCCCTATAGTGCCCCCAAATAATGCCCCTATAGTGCCACCAGATGCCCCATAGTGCCGTTCTCCCCTATAGTGCCCCCCATAATGTGTAAAAAAAAAAAAGCCCCTTTAGAGCCCCCATAGTGCTCCTCTCCCCCATGGTGCCCCCAAAATAATGCCCCTATAGTGCCACCAGATGCCCCATAGTGCCGTTCTCCCCTATAGTGCCCCCCATAATGTGTAAAAAAAAAAGCCCCTTTAGACCCCCCATAGTGCTCCTCTCCCCCATGGTGCCCCCCAAATAATGCCCTTATAGTGCCACCAGATGCCCCCTAGTGCCGTTCTCCCCTATAGTGCCCCCCATAATGTGTAAAAAAAAAAGCCCCTTTAGAGCCCCCATAGTGCTCCTCTCCCCCATGGTGCCCCCCAAATAATGCCCCTATAGTGCCACCAGATGCCCCCTAGTGCCGTTCTCCCCTATAGTGCCCCCCATAATGTGTAAAAAAAAAAAGCCCCTTTAGACCCCCCATAGTGCTCCTCTCCCCCATGGTGCCCCCCAAATAATGCCCCTATAGTGCGACCAGATGCCCCCTAGTGCCGTTCTCCCCTATAGTGCCCCCCATAATGTGTAAAAAAAAAAGCCCCTTTAGAGCCCCCATAGTGCTCCTCTCCCCCATGGTGCCCCCCAAATAATGCCCCTATAGTGCCACCAGATGCCCCCTAGTGCCGTTCTCCCCTATAGTGCCCCCCATAATGTGTAAAAAAAAAAGCCCCTTTAGGGCCCCCATAGTGCTCCTCTCCCCCATGGTCCCCCCCTCCCCATAATGTGCCAGTAAGAAGTGCCACCTAAAAAAAAAGTACCACCAGATGCCCCATAGTGCCGTTCTCCCCTTTAGTGCCCCCATAGTGCCAGCTCCCCCCTCCTCCAAAAAAACAAAACAAAAAAAATAAAAAATAAAATACACTGATACTTACCTCCATCAGCAGTGATGCGATGCAGGCTCTTCCGGCCTGTGTCCCTGCTGTGTGCTGCCCGGCTCAGGCGCGTGATGATGACGTCATCTCGCCTGAGCCGGCCTCTGATAGGCTGCAGGCATTAGTGCCTGCGGCCTATCAGAAGAACAGGGGAGGGACACACCTCTCCCTTCCCTGCCGCAGCACAGCACAGGCATCTGTATCGCTGTCCTAAGGACGGCGATACAGATGGATTAGATATGGAGATGAGCGCTTCCACAATGGAAGCGCTCATCTCCTAGTACTGCTACTGCCCCCCCACCACCACCGCGGCCGCCGCAATTACATCCAGGGCCGCGCCGCCTGTGGTGATCGGCGGTGCGGCCCTGAAGGATTTAAAAAAAAAAATTCGGCTGGTTGTTCTAGGGGGGGTACAGACCCGCTGGACCCCCCCTGTAGGTGCGCCACTGACCCTCAGCGAACCCTCTGCATGCTGCGGTCAGCTTTGATCACGGCATACAAGGGGTTATCACACCGGCATCAGTGTTTTCACCGATGCCGTCTTATGCAGCAAGGGCCCGGCTGTCAGTGACTACCAGGTCCGTGATGCAGATCGGGCGGGCGCAGCTCCTGCAACTGCCCGATCAGCCCACCGTACATGTATGGCGCCGGTCCTTAAGTCACGTTCACCAGCGCCGTACATGTACGGCGCGGGTCCTTATGGGGTTAATTCATTTTTCCGTCGCGTTATACACTTTTAGTTTCCATGGTTATGACCACCCTGTAATCCAGCAATGGCTGTGGCTGTGCTTGAATACTATAGGAAAAAGCTGTATTGCAGGGTGGAAACAAGCAGTGTAAAACATAATTGAAAAACGAATCAAGGCAGCAAAGAAGGCAATATGGACAATCACAATACATTAGTAAGTGTCTTGTATTAACTTTGTCTACATAATAAATGCCACTTGCTAAAGTGACCCAACCATTTAAAGGTGTTTTCAGGAATTATATACTATTTTCTTTGTCCCCTGGCGTATTTGACCCAATTAAAGACATATACTTACCAGCTTGTCAACACTCTGCTCCTGCACCCTGGCTCCTAATCTGAATTTGTCATACAACTCATTGGTGGTACATACTTAGTTGTGTTATGGGTTCTGTGTTTGTCCCTGAATACCACGGATTTCCTTGGGAACTGTGTAATGTTGCATTTCTCCTTAAGAGGTACTGCAGGGAAATTGATCACTTTCTGCAAAGTTCCCCATAGATTATAGCTGATTGCAATAGCCCCAGTAGTGAGAAAATCTGTTTTCAGCTTTTTGTTGGGGGACACTCTAACAAAATAGATTGTCCAGAAACAAAATTGGAATACATAGTCAAATAATGGAATGTTATTACAGGAATACAGATGCTTTCTGTTAACGTAGTCTCATCCAGCATTATAAAGGTCATCAGCATCAGTCATAGTGCATCTAAACAAGAGTGCTGCAGCATATTATAGGCACAACCTGAATAGATAGAAGGCTGAGCGTCTGGGTCCTGTCAAGATTGTCTGCTTTCACACAGACAGTTTCAAACATATTTAGCTACCGAATGAAAGTTTTCTTCTCGCTCCTCTTTTAATAGGTTCAGACAGGTTGAAAAAGCTGTGCCCCAGAGGATAAACCTTACTGTGGAGTAAAGACAAGACATTAAAGCTAGAAAACATCACACAAATTAGCGGTGTGGAGTGAGATGAGGATACATGCGTTGTGAAAGGAAGCCCTATTTTTAAAATAAAAAAAATGTCAAAACTGTCTGTTACTAATCTTACAGGTGTCGAAAAAAATTGGTGAAAAAAAAAAGAAAACTATTTTCATGGGCTCCGAAGCTGCAAGAAAAAAATAGACAAGTCTAGCAGTTTTGGAAAGCTCATTAACAGTCATTGTAAGCTGCACGCCTCAAGTCTTAGAACACAGTCGCTAAAGATTAGGTCCTGCCACACAGCAATAATACCCGCAACCTACACATTTCAGGTCAACCCAGGACGCCACTTAACTGAGGATGTCAACAGAATATCTAAAATAAATGTATCTCCACCAACAAACAGGTTAAATCTCCTCAAACAAACTGTCTTTTACTTCAATACTTGTACTCTGCTGTTATACAGCCGTAGGCCATAACTTCCCCGACGTGATTAAATGGTTTATGAGTTTGTGATGGGGAAACTCTGTTAAAGCTTCAAACATTGACAAACTGTGACTAAGTACCTGAATGAACCAAGCCTGTAGCATTTTATTTTGGTTCCAAAGTACTAAAATCCTATTCCCCTCAGAATAGCAAACACTTTTATGAGAAAGGCTTCTATACCGATTTTTCTGATCTTTGGAACACATTGCTGTGTGAGGTAAACTCATCCACTCAGCACTTAAAGTTGGCAGAGTTTAAAAAAAATGGCAAGGATATACAAGATATACTGACCAGCTCAAACTCCTCTGCTCCTGTGCCAACCGGGTTTTGTTTACATGGTTGCAGCATGTAGTACCTGTACACTGTGCGCGACCGCTGCAGCCAATCACTGGTCTTAGCGGTCTTGTGCAGTAAATGGCTAAGGCCTGTGTTTAACTCCTCAGTGAAGTGGCATCCCGATTAGCTTCAGCGGTCACATGTGGTATTATGGGTGTGATGGGAGCATCGACGCTGGAGCAGAGGGGGTTTGAACCAATGAATATACATTCTTTTTTAACACTTTCACTGCCTTTCATATTTTTTTCCAAGAGGTTTTTAGAAAATGTGCTAAAATAACGAGAGAAGTACTAATGATATGAAAAATTTGCAGTCACTCAGTCACTGCTGACGATGCTGTTCTGCCCTACTGCAACTGCCAGCAGATCCCCGCTGCTTTCAATCACTATCTGTTGATTTTCAGCAGTGGTCATGTGTAGGTGGTCGCAACGTCATCTCTGCAAAACAGCAACAGAGATCATGAGGAGGCACGAAGCAGTGGTTCTGGAAGAGCAGTGGATTTTCCAGGTAACACCTATGGGGTGATTTATCAAACTGTTATAAAGTAGAACTGGCTTAGTTGCCCATAGCAACTAATCAGATTGCACCTTTCATATTTCAAGGGAGCTTTCAAAAATAAAAGGTGGAATCTGATTGGTTGCTATGGGCAACTAAGCCAGTTCTACTTTACACCAGTTTGATAAATGACCCCATTATTTTGTTATTTAAGCACATCCCCTGCTATTTGGCCTTTGGCATATGTTAAAATGTCTCAGACTACCCAGGTTTTCTTATAAACCTTATACGCATAAGAAATTAAATATGATTATTATTATAGTTTGTACTGTATATTTACTTCTCTATATTACCTCTTCCCACAATCGCCTCCAAGATTTCTCCCGTGCATCCCCCACACTCTGGAACTCGCTACCCCAACATATCAGACTCTCACCTACAGTGGAATCCTTCAAAAGAAACCTGAAAACCCACCTCTTCAGACAAGCCTACAACCAGTGACCCTGCTGCCTCTATACCGCCATGACCAGCTTCACCCTCACCTACTGTGTCCTTCCTCCATACCATGTAGATTGTAAGCCTCACGGGCAGGGCCCTCTCTCCTTCTGTACCAGTTTGTAATTAGTCTTGTTTATGCTTAGTGCAATTGTCTGTTTGTATACCCCTTTTCATATGTACAGCGCTATGGAATGAATGGCGCTTTAAGAATAAATAATATTAATAATAATAATTGTAAGTGATCATAAAGTGGGCTTTTCCTACACATTTACTACAGCATTAGTTTCCTTCTAGCTGGCTTTGCTTATGTTCTTTCTAAAAATGCTTTCTGGATTGATGACCTATAACAACAAAGTTAAGTGGCCCCATGAACAATTTAATGTTGTGATCCCAACTATGTCCCTAGAAATATAATTATTTTTGTGTGTCCTAACTCTAAAATCATTAAATGGGTTTTCCTAGTTAAATGAAAAAATTCCTAACAGCCACTAAGTAACACTTTTCTCCTTGCCACTTCCTGTGCTGCACCTCAGTCCTCCACAACGGTTTTTGTTTTCCTGGTTTCAAAGGTGATGTCCTGCAGACTTCACTTCTGCAGCCAATCGCTGGCCTCAGCAGTCACTTACGTAAACGTTGTTATTTTAGTACATGAAACTTTTAATTGAACTTTAATCTTCCCAAATATATTCCATTTTCAAATATGAGGAATTTCTGAAAACTCATGCCCCTAAATAAAGCAGTCAATGTCAGTGTTTATTCCTTGTTGCTACTGGACATGTCCTCCAGTAGTTCTTGGCTCTCTTGTTGAGCATACACTGTTCATCCCTTCTGTCTTCCTCTGGTATTGCTGGCTTTCCCTGTGCAGCAGGGCAGTGCATATGCTTTTTCTCAGTCTTCACCCACAGGGAGAGCATGTGCAGTAAAGACCACCATGTCTGTCTGCTCTGCTCCCCTGCTTTCAATATGTACCGCTCAACTGTATGGTGGCTACAGCTAAGCTTGTGCAGAAGAATATCCACTAGAATCACCAAATACAAATAAAGGCCATGCGTATTTATTACGGTATTTATGGTGTCTGAAGCCAAGAGGAGATGTGGGACACTTCTGGAATTATAGTTTCCCTGTCCCAACAGGACCGCCCAGTCTGAGTGAGAGTACAGGATAAGGTTTATATAGGGATGGATAGTAGTCTGTAACCATAGAAACACACAGGCCTGTACAGGAGCCACAAAAGAGGACATTTTCAACCAAGACTGTTTACATAGTTGCTTCATTGTTTTATTTATTTTTTATTGCAGCAATAGAATTAGTAGCAATGGTGTACATACCCTTTCAATATGTATACAATAGACTGCAAACATTTTAGGCAGGTGTGGAAAAAATGTTGCAAAATAAGAATGCTTTAAAAATTTTAATTGTAAATACTTTATTTTTATCAATTAACAAAATGCAAAATGAATGAACAAAAGAGAAATCTAAATCCACTCAATATTTAAAGAACATCTTTTGCAAGCATCAGCTCTTCTAACCACAGATCCTCTGTAAATGTAGACTTGCTCAACTCCTGTCTCTTTCTATAATTCCAGACAGATTCCATGATGTTGAGATCCGGGCTATGTGGGGGCCCATATCATCACTTCCAGGACTTAATTGGCTGTATCAAAAACAGGCGTCGTTCCACTAAAGAACAAAAAAGAATGGCGCACCATAGGGTAATAACGTTAGAGAAAATAAATAAAATAGGTATCTCCACTGGGGAGGCTCACCTGATAGAGTTGTGCTAGTTTAGGCACAACTCTAATGTGGACATGTATCAAATTGCCATGAACTCCTCACAACGGATGGTGTGCAGCCCGGGATGGATACTTCTGTTCAGGGATGCCTGGAATCCCGCAGAGAGCCAGTAGTTAAAATAAAAGAAAGGGTATCCCACGGCGCAAAAACCACCCAGTAGTTGGAGTGATAAAGGTTCTTGTTTATTTGGGCAAGTGGTACAACGCGTTTCGGGGTTTAACCCCTTCTTCAGGTACAATTGGCTATGCAAGCCAATTGTACCTGAAGAAGGGGTTAAACCCCGAAACGCGTTGTACCACTTGCCCATATAAACAAGAACCTTTATCACTCCAACTACTGGGTGTTTTTTGCGCCGTGGGATACCCTTTCTTTTATTTTAATTGGCTGTATGTCTGGGGTCGTTGTTCTGCTTCATAATATATTTGGAGGCAGTCAGAATCCTCCCTGATGGTAATGCATGATGGATACTTATCGGTCTGTATTTCTAAGCACTGAGGATGTCACTAAGTCTGACCAATCTCCATTTGCTGAAATGCAGCCTCAAACTTGCAAGGAACCTCCACCATACTAATTGTTGCCTGCACACACTTGAACAAACTGCCTTGTCTTACAACCAGATGTTTCACATTTTGACTCATTTGTCCAGAGTACCTACTGTCATTTTTCTGCACCCCAGTTCTTATGTTTTTGTGCGTAGTTGAGTCGCTTGGCATCATTTCCATATCGAAGGTATGATTTTTTCCGGCCACAATTCTTCCATAAAGACAAATTCTGGCCAGATTTCTCTGAACAATAGATGGATGTACCTGGATCCCACTAATTTAGGCCAGTTCTTAGCTGATGACACTGGACATCTAATTTCAAAGGTTAGTAAGCATTATATGTCTTGCAAGTTTGGGGCAGCATTTCAGCAAATGGAGTTAAGGATTTGGTCAGAATTAACGGTGTCCTCAATGCTGAGAAAATCAGGCAGATACAGTACTTATCAATTATGCAATACCATCAGTGAGGCATCAGATTGGCTACAAAGTTATTCTGCAGCAGGACAGCACAGTGGCTCAGTAGACAGCAGTGCTGCCTTGCAGCTCTGGGGTCCTAGGTTCAGATCCAACCAATGACAACATTTGCATGGCGTTTTTATGTTCTCCCACACTCCAAAGACACACCGATTGGGAAATTAGATTGTGAGCTGTATTGGAGACTGCAAGTGATGATAATGTCTGTAGAATATGTCCCTACTATATACCGTAAGTGAGTAAAATAAATTAATAAAATAAATATGATATAAACCTGCTGACCATGCCCCGTTCTATGCAGCAAAGATAAAAAGTGAGCTGCAGAGAAAGGTAAATGTCAGTCTATTGTCTATGTTCCAGGAGCCAGTGTGAAAATTGGAAAATTCAATTTTTTTTTATGGATAATTACTGTAAGTAGTTGATCACCTACTAACAATTTTGGCTCTTATAGACCTGTTAGTTTTTCTTTAAGAAGCCCTTCTACTCTGTACTCATTACCTGTATTAATTGCACTTGTTTGAACACGTTACCTGTATAAAAGACACCTGTCCACACACTCAATCACACTCCAACCTCTCCACCATGGCCAAGACCAAAGAGCTGTCTAAGGACCCCAGGGACAAAATTGTACCGTATTGAAGGGAGGATGGATGGGGCCATGTATCGCAAGATTTTGGCCAACAACCTCTTTCCCTCAGTAAGAGCATTGAAGATGGGTCATGGCTGGGTCTACCAGCATGACAATGACCCAAGACACACAGCCAGGGCAACTTAAGAAACATTCCAAAGTCCTGGAATGGCCTAGCCAGTCTCCAGATCTGAGTCCAATGGAAAATCTTTGGAGAGAGCTGAAACTCAATGTAGCCCAGTGACAGCCCCTAAACCTGAAAGATCTGGAGAAGATCTGTATGGAGGAGAGGGCCAAAATCCCTGCTGCAGTGTGTGCAAACTTGGTCTAGAACTACAGGACACATCTGTAATTGCAAACAAAGGTTTCAGTACCAAACATTAAGTTCTTTTTTTCTATTGTATCAAATACTTATTTCATGCAATTAAATGCTTAAAAGTAAATTATTTAAAAATCATACAATGTGATTTTCTGGACTTTTTTTTAGATTCTGTCTCTCACAGTTGAAGTGTACCTAAGATAAAAAATTACAGATCTCTCCATTCTTTGTAGGTGGGAAAACCGCCAATGTATCAAATACACATTTTCCCCACTGTATCTCTTTATATTCGTTCCTTTACAAACATACTGTATGCTGTGTATGACCGGGTGTTGCTTCATGGTACTGTGCTTGTTATCTCAGTAGGGGCACAACACAGCCAACCTTTCACTTGAGTGCAAAAATAATAATATGACTCCTGTGGGGTTTCGCTCTGGTAGATAGGGTAAGCGGGCGCAGTACAGAGGCAAGATACACGTTATTAACTCAAAACGTGAGAGTTTATTCACACTTGAGGCAATTGCCCAAAACCGCACATAACTTTGCAGGCTTGGTGTTAATTCACACACAATGGAAAGTTCATATAACACAAGTCACCTTGCTGGCAGTTCTGCCTCCAGTAGTCCACAGCAGGCTTTAGGGGGTCTGTTTCCCCAGCGTGGGGCTCCCAGTCCTCCAGCACGGCACAAAGCCTCAGATACCAAAAAACAGGGACATCTCTAATGATCCCAGATGCCTATTTAAGGACAGCCAGGTGCTGCCAAGACCTGGAACGGCACTTAAACTCTGGTCCGGTATTTGACCTCACCTGGCTGAAAACCAGCCCAGCCGCACATGCTGGGAGGATAATACTTGCCTTGCCAGACACAACCCCTCACTGTGTCACATACTTCCCCCCTTTGTTTAACCCTGAGGGGTTGGACACACGCCAGACAATGCACCCGGGACGAGGCATCCGCGTTTCCCTGCAGCTGGCCTGCTCTGTGTTCTACCGAGAACTTAAAGTTCTGCAGAGACAAAAAACATCTGGTGACCCTGGCTTCTCCTAACCTCTTGATGAGCTCATCCACCCAGGGCATGGGATACGCATCAAATTTGGAAACCTGGTTAAGTTTTCGAAAGTCGTTACAAAACCGCAATGTCCCGTCCGGCTTGGGTATCAAAACTATAGGACTGGCCCACTCACTTTTTGACTCCTCAATGACGTCTAGCTGCAACATTAGGTACCCGGTATGGTTTTAATCTGACTTTTGCCTGAGGCTGAGTGATCATGTCATACTGAATTATGGAAGTGCGTCCAGGGAGGTCTAAGAACACATCTGTGTTCCGACTAACGAACTCCATGGCCTCCTGAGCAGTGATGGCCAGTTCGCCGTGTTCGCCCGCGAACACATGCGGGCTGCCATCTTAAATCCCAAGTCCGGCGATGCACAGGTAAGTCCTTACCTGAGCCTCGCTGCGAGCCGGTCTGAAACACATGCGGTCACCGGGAGCAGGCAGTTCTGAGAACAGCCACCGGGGGCCTTCATCAACAATTTTTACTGTGGCAGCCGCCTCTCTTGCATTAGACAGAGGGGCCGGTATCTCTTCTGCTAGAAAACCCGGGCTGTCTTCTGTACAGGTTTCCCTATCTTTCCACGGTTTGAGTAAATTCACATGGTAAACTTGCTCCGGCTTTCGCCGCCCTGGCTGGTGTAACTTGTAGTTTACATCTCCAATTTTCTCAAGTACCTTGTAGGGCCCCTGCCACCTAGCCAGGAACTTACTGTCCACGGTCGGCACCAGAACCAACACCCGATCACCCGGGTTAAGGATCCGGACCCGAGCCTGCCGATTATAGACCCGACTCTGGGCACGCTGAGCTGCCTCCATATGCTCCCTAACAAGAGGAAACACTGTCTCTATCCTTTCTTGAATCTGGGTAACGTACTCAATGACACTTTTATGTGAAGTGGGTTGTTGTTCCCATGGCTCTTTGGCCACGTCCAAGAGACTGCGAGGGTGTCTGCCATATAGCAGTTCGAAGGGCGAGAACTCAGTAGAGGCCTAGGGTACCTCTCGCACTGTGAACATGAGATAGGGCAGAAGGAGGTCCCAGTCCTTCCCATCTTTAGACACTACCTTTTTCAACATATTTTGTAATGTTTGGTTAAACCGTACTACCAGACCATTCGATTCCGGATGGTAAACGGACGTCCGTATTTGTTTTATGTGCAGCAACTTACAGAGTTCCCTCATCACCTTGGACATAAAAGGGGTCCCTTGGTCAGTCAGAACCTCTTTAGGTAGTCCAACTCGGGAAAACATCTCCATTAACTCCTTAGCTATGAGTTTGGCTGAGGTATGTCACAGTGGCACCGCCTCCGGGTACCGAGTGGTGTAGTCTAGAATGACTAAGATGTGTTGATGCCCTCTGGCGGACTTCGGTACTGGGCCTATGAGGTCTATAGCTATTCGGTCAAACGGTACTTCGATAATCGGCAGAGGTACTAGGGGACTACGAAAATGTGGCTGGGGCTAGTTATCTGGCAGATCGGGCAAGACTTCCAAAACTCTTCCACGACTTTGAATATGCTGGGCCAGTAAAACCGCTGTAGAATACGATCCTGAGTTTTCTGCAGCCCCAGGTGACCCCCAAGAACGTGTTGGTGGGTTAGATTTAACACAAGCTTGCGATAAGTCTTGAGGACCACCATCTGTTCGATAGGCTCACCCCGTAGGCTTTAGGGGGCCTGTTTCCCCAGCGAGCGGCTCTCAGCCCTCCAGCACGGCACAAAACCTCAGATCCCAAAAAACAGAGACATATCTGCTGATCCCAGCTGCTTATTTAAGGACAGCCAGGTGCTGCCAAAAACCCCGGACCGGCACTTAAACTCTAGTTCGGTATTTGACCTCACCTGGCTGAAAACCAGCCCATTCACACATGCTGGGAGGAAAATACCTGCATTGCCAGACACAACCCCTCACTTTGTCACACTCCCTATAGTAAACAGTATTTTTTTTTCTACTTAGGCTTCATTGATGAATAACATATGCCGCAAATACATGCAAGCTCATCATGATAAAACCTGCTACAGGGAAGGATCTGGTGAAGGAGCCCCCGGGGATGTGACTGATATATCATCTACTAAAACTTGATGGTGGGCATGGTATCTACAGCTTACAGTCTTGTAACATGGGATAGAATGCAGTTATCTGCTTGAAGACGTTTTGTTTATAAGAAAGGATTAATAGGTGGCGTCATGCTTGATCCTTGAACACTACCAACAGACGAGAAATAGCAAATGATGTATGGTAAGGGTAAGCAACATAGATAAGACAGGCCACAAATCATCAGCTGATTGACTGGCTCTGGCATCTCTTACTTTTGATAGCTTCTCCACTGCTAACACAAGCAAAAAAGAGACATACAGTAGCGTTCCCTAGGTTTTATAATATCTTTGTTCAAAAGTTGGTGGCTGAGGTCTGATAAAGGAATGCTCACCTATTGCTGCTGTGTCAGACACAACAGCTATCTGCACCTATGGGACAACCAGGTCCCGTGGGGATGAGTGCTGCAACTACTGGAAGAACCATTCTTTGGACATCCTCTGGATCTGTGATAGCACTTAGGGAAGGTCCATTAACAGTGTCCTCACAACAAGTGCAAATGTACCAATATAGGTAACAATAAAACCAAGGTATTTGACAATAGGGGGAATTTATCAAGCTCTGAACGTCAAAATTATGGCTTCAAAAAATCTCAAGCTTAAATTTTGCAACTTTTGAGCAGTACGCCTTCTAGTGCCACTTACATATGTGGAGTGAAAATTTGTTCAGGATTTCAGAGTAGATCACTTTTATGTCATATTTAAGTAGTGTGATATTTGAAAAAGTCGCAAAAAAACCAGATAAAGTCACATCAGGAATCCCCCAGACACACTTTTACTAAAATAGATGCAACCACATTGCACTTGCGGCAAATTTATTATTACTGGGCTCTATGTGCATAAATTTCCTACAGGTGCACATATCAAGTCCAATCAAAACTAACCTCAAACATATCCCCCTAATATGTATTTTATTTCAATACATAATAATCAGAAAACAAGTACATAGGGACTATGCATTTCAAAGGGATAAACCCCTTCATCAGGACCACAAAAAGGCATAAAAAGACATTTTTATCACAAAACTGAATATTATAGAGTAGAAAATCAGGATGCTCATAAGCTCTTTCTACAGCCAGCCAGATTAGTAGAAAAGTCACCATAAGATGGCCAAGAGTCAAGTCATTTCAGGTCTTCTAACTTCGTTTTCCTGATCAATTGCCTCTTTTGAAGAAAGCATATTGTTTTCTTCAGTGTTAGCTTTGCAATGTTTGTGAATTTCTGATGATTAGATTTCTCCACCTCTGACAGATCAAGTTTATCAGCCATTGTGACCAGCTCTGCTTTGGGTGCCCAGCATAGATGCCTTTTTTGTACCTGATGAAGCGGTTTGTACCCAGAAACGTGTAGTCCTTATTAGTGTTGAGCGAAGCAAAGCATTTGAAGTGGAATTCGGTACGAAGTTTAGGAAAACAATGATTTGCAACAAATCTGAATTTCCTCATGCTTCATAGTATCAAATCAGGTTTTCCTAAAATGGCGGCTGCATGTGTAAAAAAGTGACAGTAAGAAGCGCAGGAATGCAAGATCACCCATAATGCCTTGTAGCCAGCCAATCCACAGATCCCACACGGTCTCCGACATTGTCAAGTGAGCTGAGCATAGGAAGAGATGTGGCAAGCGCTCATGCGCTAGGGACAGTGTTGCTGAAAACGATTAATAGAATATTGGAGAGGGAGAGCACAGGGAGACTTATTCTGTCAGTTTTATTTATTCCAACAGTTACTTATTCCTACATTAGCAGTAAATATAATTCAATACCAATAAGATGGAAGCCTTTATTATTCCAGTGTCAGTGTTCCAACCAATATCATCCAGTTTGCACCCCTTAGCAGGTTCAGTTCTTAATGATGACCATTATCATCATTTGCTGGCTTTAAATCTTCCAAATCATCCTTTAAAGTCTCCATGTCCTAGAAAATCGTATATTCGAATCAGTCGGCACTGTAGGCAAAATTTGCGGTGCACGTGTTCTAGGGTTGGGGTCCCACACAACAATAACGATAGAAAAGGACCGGCACTCACATATAGTGTCTTGTGAAGTATTTCTTAATTGCTATATATTCATTCTGTGACGCGTTTCGACACAACCCATGTCTTTGTCAATTGAAACGCGTCACAGAATGAATATGTGGCAATAAAGAAATACTTCACAAGACGCTATATGTGAGTGCTGTTCATGTCCTAGAAAAGTCAGCAAGATGCTGAGAGAGGAGGAGCTGGATTTTCCTAATGTCATATTCTCATCGATATTAGATTATGTGGAAAAGGAGGAAAAGCAGATGGCAGAAGGGCTCCCCCCTGTAGGGCAGGAGAGTACTGGGGTTGCTGCTGTATGCTTCAGTGAAGCTGACAAATCGAATTTTTCAAAACTTTTTTCTCTAGTTCTTATGTATTTGCATTCTGTTTTTTATGTGTAAAAGACAATGGAGTAGATTTAAAAAAACTTGTGTAAAGAAAAACTGGCTTATTTGCCCATAGTAACCAATCAGATTCCACCTTATATTCTCCAAGGGAGCGCTCAAAAATAAAATGTGGAATTTAGTTGGATGCTATGGGCAAGTAAGCCAATATTCCTTTTTAATAAATTTTCCCTATTGTTATTTAAATACTTTAACTTGGATTTAAACCCAGTGCTGATAGGCCTCAGTCATTTTCCTAAATATCATTCATCTTACATTTTATTACAGGATAAATATAAAAGGTAGCACTCTAAAAGGGATATGGGAGACTGGTGGTCTCTGTCCAGCACTGATGTCCCGTATTGGCATAAGATATCACAATGTTACCCTTGCCTTGCAGCAGGTGATGATAAGCAAAAAAAAATAAAAAATCTAAGACTCTAAAGGACTACCTGAAGAATAATTACCATATATTAATATAAATCTGATCACACAAAGATAAAATGGCAACAAAACAAAAACTCCATTTAGTGCACAGCAAATTCTGTAATAAAGAAAGCTCACGGCTATCTCCAGCCCCTACCTAGTGCTGTCAGCAATTTAGGATGGTCTAAATTGCTGACATACTACCTATAAATGACAAAATTATGTCTGCCTATAGCCAACACTAGGGGGAGCTTAAGAGTCACCTGCATAAGGTTTATATATTTAACTCAATAACCAAACAGGTGCATTAAATGAAGTACTGTACAGACATACAGAAACTGCCAAACTAAAAGGTAAAGGGGCCTCTGGATGTTATCAATCGGTAGGGGCCAAGACTACTGATCTCTATTGGTGCTATCACCTGAAATGCATGTCAAATGGTAGAAAAAATGTAAGTACGCATAAACTAGACTGGTCTAATATCTAGACGCTGATAATATCACTAAAGTCTGCAATAGCACTGGTTCCGGAAGGATTTAGCAGTTTCCTGTAGGTAACATTTACACCTTAATAGCAAATAAATAGAAGTCAGGGCACTTGAGAACTTTACACTGCATGAAATTCATTCCACTGCCAGAGTTCTCATCAGAAATAAGTTCCTTGCATCATGTCTATTCAGCCAGAGTCTCATGTATAACGTTTAAGGGCAGCATTGTGTTTTATACAAGATGTAATGGTCAATAACCGAGCTCTGATGTGCTGAGCAGAGCATTAATATTGGCTGAAACTCTTCTAGGAAATATAAAATTAGAGTTCTTGCAAACACACCGTCCTAACTGTGAAACTCATACTGCATCAACTCCTGTTGAGCACAACAGCCCTACTGGGACTCCTGAAGCAGTCACTCTTTATGGTACAGCAGGAGGGGAAAATAAATACTATCTGCCTCCCACCACCAGCTCATATATCCAGGGACGTAAAATCCATCTTAAATATAAGACAGATCAGTTACAGAGAAGGATGACTACAGGAGAAATAGAGAAGGTAGCCAGAGAAGATTACAATGAAATAAAAAAGCTCTTCAGCTTCTGTGTGCCCAGGAATATTTGGAAATCAATTTGGAACAAATTTTAGTAATGATCTGGGAGTTTTTTTTTTCCTTTCTAATACTTTTGGATTTCTGTTCTCATAATTGGTTGGGGTCCCACCAGACACTTCCCACCTATCTTGTGAACAGGTATTAAATGGCTATTTTTGGAATACCCATTTAACCACTACTCTATCCGCTTTGCCTCCATGACAGATGTTGAAGCTTGACAGGCAGTGATGGCCAGTTCACATGGTTCGCCCGCGAACATATGCGGGCTGCCATCTTTTTTCACAAGTCCCGAGAGGCACAGGTAACCCCCTACCTGTGCCTGTGACGGGAGCCGGTCTGAAAACAAATGCGGTCACCGGGAGCAGGCAGTGCTCCCGCTGACCGCACTTGTTTTGAGACCGGCTCGCGCACAGGACAGATAAGGGCTTACCTGTCCCTCGCCGGACTTGTGAAAAAAGATGGCAGCCCGCATACATTGCGAACTGGCCATCACTGCTGACAGGCACCATAGCTAGTGGGTGACTGCTGTGCTACACAGCCGTTATCCGCTGGCAGTGTCTATCATTGGAGGCAACACAGCATTTGAGGGGCCTTTACTAGGAGTGGGCTACACCTGGCAACTGCACCCCTGCGACGAGACTACAGAAGCCATTTGGTTGCTACTGTACGGCAGATGGGATCCTTATGACGGTTCCCAGGCTTGCCACAGCAAAGTTCCTATAAGGGCTCATTCAGACGGCCGTATGCTGTCCGCAAAAAAAATGGATAGCATTCAGTATTTTTGCGGACCCATAGACTTCAATGGGGCCATGTCCTGATTTTCACGGACAAGTATAGGGCATGTTTCATTTGCTTTGCGGAACCGTGGAATAGAAAAGGGCCCCATAGAAGTGAATGTTTCAGCATCTAATCCGCAAAAAAACTGATCCGCAGTTAAAAATAAAGTTAAAAATAAAGTAAAAAAGTAAAAAAAAGTTTGAAAAGCCCAAACTGTCAAATATATAAAATCTAAAAGAATTTATCCCTTATGTTGAATGTCGTAACAAAAAAAAGAAAAAAAAAAAAAAAGGTTAATTCAACTCCCAACAAAAAAATTTAAGGGAATCTGTCAACCTGATTTTGGACCATTTTCTACAGTAATTCATGAGCAGTACTGCAGATATGGAGCCCAGATCACTATATTTTATTTTCCTACTGCCTCCCTTTCCCCCACTGTCAGCACAGTAGGAAAATAAAAATATCTGGAGTCTTCATCTGAAGTGCTATGCATGTGTATTACTGTAGATCAGGGATCGTCAACCTCCGTCACTCCTGCTGTTCTGAAACTACAACTCCCAGAATCCTCCTTTCCCTTCTATGGGGGTTACAAAAACAGATAAGTACGTGTGCATGCTGGGAACTGTAGTTTTGCAGCACCTGGAGTGCCAATGGTTGCTGATCCCTGCTGTAGATAGTACTCCAAAATCAGGGTGACAGATTCTCTTTAACAAAAAGTGATAAAGAAAATCATACATATCCCAAAATAGAATCAATAAAAACCTACAGATCACTGAGCAAACAAAGAGCCCTTTCAGACGAGCGAGTTCCACGCTTTGGACTCGCAGTGTGAGAATGAGGCAGCTCCTGCCCTGACCTCCCAGCACTGATGGGGTCGCATAGCATTATATTGATTTATGATGCTATGCAGGGCCGGCTCCAGGTTCATGTGGGCCCTTGGGCGATAAAGTCTCAGTGGGCCCCCTTACACAGTGATAACTCTGTGAGTACAGATAATACAGGGTGGGCCATTTATATGGATACACCTTAATAAAATGGGAATGGTTGGTGATATTAACTTCCTGTTTGTGGCACATTAGTATATGTGAGGGGGGAAACTTTTCAAGATGGGTGGTGACCATGGCGGCCATTTTGAATCCAACTTTTGTTTTTTCATTAGGAAGATGGTCATGTGACACATCAAACTTATTGGGAATTTCACATGAAAAACAATGGTGTGCTTGGTTTTAACATAACTTTATTCTTTCATGATTTATTTACAAGTTTCTCTTTGTTTACAGCCATTGACATGTCGCCGAGGTTAACACGTGAGAAGCGGATAGAAATTGTGTTGATGTCTGGTGAACGCAGTAACCGGGTCATTGCAGCAGATTTCAATGCAAGACACCCTAAGAGACCACCCATCTCCCATGCTACAGTTAGCAAACTGCTTGCTAAGTTTCGTGAAACTGGTTCAGTGTTGGATTTGCCAAAATGTGGATGCATGAAATTTGTCTCTAATGAAGAAACATCAGTGGCTGTCCTAGCTTCATTCAGCAAGAGCCCACAGCGTAGCACTCGCCGCATGTCAGTGGCATTAGTCGAACATCCCTTCGGCGGATATTAGCTACTCACAAATGGCACCCTTACAAACTCCAGCTACTGCAGCATCTCAACGAGGATGTCCCAGATCGGCACACTGAAATTGCAGAATGGGCAAAACAAAATTGGAACAGGACCCTCAGTTTACGCAGAAGATTTTGTTCAGTGATGAGGCAAACTTTTATGTGAATGGTGAAGTTATCATTAGGATATGCCCCCATTGTCTGATAGGTGTGGGTCCCACCGCTGGAACCCGCACCTATATTGAGAACGGAGCGGGGAGTGCTGTGGCTGGAGGACCCCAGATTTCCCTGGGTCGTCCACCACCAAGCGCTAATCCCCAGCGCTCGGCTATTTTCGGCGGCCCCATAGAAATGAATGGAGGGCGGCTGCGCATGTGCAGTGGTCTCTCCTTCACTTTCGGGGCTCCGTTCTCGATATAGGTGCGGGTCCCAGCGGTGGGACCCGCACCTATAAGACAATGGGGGCATATCCTAGCGATATTCCCCCATTGTCTGAGATGAGAAAACCCCTTTAATAAATTACCCCATAGTTTGTATTACTGAAAAAAAATACCTGTGCGGTAGAAGCCAATCTTTCTCATTTTAGGGGGAAAAACATTCCTTTCCAACTCCAATCAGGCAATCAGAATAACTCCCTGGATCAACAACTCATCTTTTGTAGCTATAGACTGTAATATTATTAAACTCCAGAAATACATCCAGGCCCCTCTGGAACTCTTTTAGTAAGGTACCTTAAACATCCTCAGATTCCCAGCCATTGGCTGTAGAGCATAATTTTGTGCTGGCACTTTAAGAGCCGAGTAGTGTGCGCACCGTATGGGAGAGAGGAAGAGAACTTACAGCCAGTCACAGGACCCTGGTGTCCAGATCTCCTACTGGATAGCAGGAAGGACTCAGCGGGGCTGGGCCGCTGGGCAACACCAAGGTGAGTGATGTGGTGCCTGTGTCTGCCCCGGATGGCAGGAAGGTGGTGGCACACAGTGCTGCCATGACAGCTTGTGGTACATATGAGCTTTGCACACCTCAATATATTATTCTTACATTACTTTTATGTGTAAATTTCTGCTTGGATGTGAATTTTAGGTGCAAATGTTTGTTTTGAAGCATTTTTTTAAATACCTGTTTGTCAAAAAGTTACATAAAGGTAGAGATGGTTGTCAATGGTCCACCAAAGAGGTTGTCTGCTTTCAGTAAATATACAGGTTTCGGGGTGCACTTACATTTTGCAAGGACTGTAAGCCCTGTATTTTATAGGTTGTTACTTTTTTAAATTTCTACCTAAAACCAGATTTTTGGTCTTTCCAGTTCTGGCAATTTTATGAAGATATCTGCACATAAATTTAGGCCGAAATGGTATGTATGAACTCTGCACGTTTTAAGAGGTGTTGTGCATATAACTTACTGCTTGGGTTACACTAATATCACATTTTATGAAAAATTACACATTGGCGCAAGGTTGCATGGAAGTGTCTTAGTACATAAAGATGTGTAAAACACCTCGGTCAGCGAAAGGGTTAAAAATACAATTCCTCTAGACCAGGGGTGCACAAACCTCGGCCCGCATGGGGCCTGCAGAACCAAAGTTTGCGGCTTTCGTCTTGCTGGCTAGAAACACAGCTGTGCAATCTACGCTGGATTACAGATAGGGATGATCGAATCGACTTCGGATGAAACATCCTAAATCGATTTGCATAAAACTTTGTTACACTGTTCTCCAATGGTCTTTTTATGACCTCGTGGGGAACATATGTGGCAAAAATATATTTAATTTTTTTTTTAGAATTTTAATTTTTTTTAAATACCAGTCATTGGCTGGAGCGGTGCATGTTACCATATCCACAGCCAGCCAGATGCCAACAGCGCGGGGACTGGAAGATTGAGAGAGCAGGCGCAGAGCGGACCACGGGAGCGGCAGGGAGCAGCTAAGCATGAATCTTCTGTTTCAGGGGTCATGCTGCAGGAACTTGTTAAAAAAACATTTTTACTGGGAAATCCCTTTAAGCCCCTATTACACTGCACGATATTCGGGCCAATTACTGGGAACAAGTGCTCACAGGAACATTGATATCTAGCCTGTATAATCTTGTTGCTAATCAGCTAATAAATGAGCAATCACTCGTTTGACAGCTTATTTGCCTATTTTATCAGGAAGACAGATGCACAATAATCGCCGACACATCTCCCTATGTAATCAGGGATGTGCTACTGATAATCAATAGAACTGAATGAGGGAGCAATGACTGTGGTAGTGATCATTCCTCCCCATTGACTTTGGATCGGCCTGTGTAATAGGCTGCTGCAAACAAACACCAATCAACTTTCTTTTTTTTCTTGCGGCCCCTTGAAATAGAGCAATGCATCCGTGCTCGAAACTGAAGCAATCGCTACGTGAAAGCCCTGCAATGCATTGTGCAAGTTGAAAATAACTATTCCCTCCGAATTGCCTCTGTATGGCTGTAAGAGGTACAGTAATTAATTTTTTCAAAGTTCGGGGCAAATTTTAATAAGACCAGCGTTTTAGACACCGGTCTTAATAAGCCTTATACCTGGCAGTGGATCCGCCGGCCTCTACATAACTTTGGTGGACCCTCCGCCACTTCTAAATGCAAGACAGATTCCTAGCTGCCTTACATTTAGACAATTTTCTATGCTAAAACAGGCGTAGAAAATGGTAAATGAGACGGGCCTTCCCGCACCACCCCTACTTTTTATTAGATCTCGCGTGAGCGGGTAGAAGTCGAAGCTTACAGTGCAAAGGACGTCTGCGTTTAATAAATGACCCCCTTAATTCCTTCATATTCCGAGAATGAAATGGCAAATAACTATTTTTGCATCACTAAATGAATTCATATTATCATTTAACCCGCATTTTGAATATCCATTTTTTAAGCTTGCTTTTACTGCATAGTGAGGCACTGATGCTCAGCTGTTGATTTAATGCATAAAATGGGCAGAGATAAACAGTACAATAACATTCACGCTCAGCTAAGATTTCCAGTTTCCAAATTGTCACTTTATTTTGCAACACCAGCCCAAAGGGAAGATCATCGGAGATGTCATCTCAACATTTATGCAGTGAATGTGAATAATAATGTGTTACAGAGTAATGTACTGTAAATCCAGCAACAGTTTGTATTGTCAGAAAAACAAGGACATGCTACGGCCTGTAGGTTTCATTATCACAGACGCGTTTTAAAGAGTCCAAATGTAGCACGAACACAAAGCACGGATATGATACGAATTTGTTTACTAGTCATTCTATTCACTGTGACAAATAGCTACAATGACAGTACAACAAGCAAACTAAATCTCTAAAGCAGAAAAGTGAAAAATCCATGCAGACATCAACAAAGGCTTACACCTATGTCAGGGTGCATTCACCGTATGTATTTAGCGGTCTGCAAAAAATACGGATGATGTCTGTGTTGCATCTGTTTTTTACCGGACACATTGTAACAATGCCTATTCTTGTCCGCAAAATGGAAAAGAATAGGACATGTTATATCTTTTTTGCAGAGATGCAGAACAGACATACAGAAGCGCACAGCACACGGTGTGCTGTCCATATTTTTTGCTGGCCCATTGAGATGAATGGGTCCGCAAAAACGGAAGTGGAGCAAAAACACGGTTGTGTGAATGGGGCCTTTAAGCAAAGAATCCTACCCCAAAATTATATTATAGATTAGACCAGGGATGCCCAGCCTGCAGCCCTCCAGATGTTGCAAAACTACAACTCACAACGTGCTTTGATAGCTGTAGGCTGTCAGGGCATGCTGGGAGTTGTCATTTTTCAATAGCTGTAGGGCTGCAGGTTGGGCATCCCTGGATTAGATCAAGTACACACTACTATATAGGCTCCACCAACACTTCTGTTGAACATGACAGGAACAATCGTGTACCTTGCAGCACTATTCTTCCCATCACAACCCAACAGACCCCTTTATAAGTCAAGGGGGGTCCTTCAGTCAATATTGGTGTCCACTGTGTGCCAGAACAGGCATCATTGTAATTGTTTCCATTACAGACCATGAAGAAAGAATAAACATGACCCATTTCTCTGGGGCCATGCACACATCCAATGTTTGCAGATCCACAAATTATAGAACATGTCCTAGTCTTGTCTGTATTGCAGATGATAATAACTCTTTCAATTGAAAGGAGTGAGAAGAGTGCAAACAGAAGGTATCTGCATTTTGCGGATCCGTTGTTTGCGGACCGAAATACCGACATGGTCGTGTGCAATAGGCTTTAAATGGGTTCCCAGTCTAATGGAAATAGAGGTTTTGCTTCTTGTATGATAAAAGTTTGTTGTGCTTTAGTTCCTCGCCATCTTCAAGATCAGCAACACATTTTATATTCAGATGTTAAAACTCCATTCTGCCTTCCAGCTTCTCACAGCTGAGAGTTAGTTACAATGTACAGTGGTCCCTCAAGTTACAATATTAATTGGTTCTTGGACAACCAAGTTGAAAACCCTTGTCCATAACTCTACGGAAAACCAGTAATTGGTTCCAAAGCCCAAAAACGCAATCCCAAAACAAGAATAAGTGAAGAAAAATAAGCACATAAGAAAGTCCTTATGTAAAAGAGATAGGAATAGATGGTGGAAGCTATACAACACATGAGCTTCTTCAGGGTCTTACATACAGTACCAGAAAAATAAAATGGAGCCACAGCTCACCCAGTGTCCAAAGGAGCAGGTCATTCTGGCACAGTCTGGAGTACAGAACATGTAGCACCCCAGAGGAGCTACTAGACAACCAATACAGGTGTTTTACCAGAGAATTGGCCATGCTGATTGGTTCGATATGGGTCTGAGACATTGTATGCGGAGTCTAGTTTCAAATTACCGTATAATGGCCCAGAAAAGGCCACTGTATGTTGAAAATATTGTATCCTGAGGCTACTGTATCTTGAGGGACCATTGCACAAGGTAATATCTCACTGGTAACACTGATAATTGACTTAACTAATAGTGGATTTACACATGCGGATAGTCGGACAGATTATCGGGGACGAACGTTGCTGCGAACGCATGTTCTCGACAATCTGCACATCTAAAGGTGCAGCCAATCACCTGATGAACGAGTGAAAGTCTGTTCAGGCAAGTTTGTGCAGGCAAGTAAATTATTGTTTCTGGGCTGCAGATTGTGCTATCTAAACACTGATCTGCTGCCCAGAAACAATGCAGCTGTATGAGGACGAGCGATCGCAATAGCGACAAAAGAGATGGTGACATGTTAGGCTACTTTCACACTTGCGGCAGGACGGATCCGACAGGCTGTTCACCCTGTCGGATCCATCCTTCCGCTATTTCGCCGCTTCGTCCCCATTGACTATAATGGGGACGGGGGCGGAGCTCCGGCGCAGCACGGCGAAAGGCCGCCGGACTAAAAGTCCTGCATGTCTGACTTTTTAGTCCGGCAACCTCTCACCGCGAACTGCGCCGGAGCTCCGCCCCCATCCCCATTATAGTAAATGGGGACGGAGCGGCGGTCCGGCGGCATGGCGAAATAGCGGAAGGACGGATCCGACAGGGTGAACAGCCTGTCGGATCCGTCCTGCCGCAAGTGTGAAAGTACCCTTAGAAATCTTTTCCATTTGTCCGATATAGGCTCCAGTTGCACATCTAGACCATGTTCCTTGAATGTCAAAATACTTTTATTGGCTTGGCATGTCTATTATCCAGAGTGGCTGGAATTGACTGGATGGTTCCATCTTTTCACTGACAAGGAGATCCATCAGCCACTATAGAGACATTGATATCTGGAGGGCTTGTGATTTGAGGGATGATAGTTTAGTTTCTCAATGGTTTAAGCTTGGACATCTTCAGAAGAAATGCAGTCTGAGGACAGTACAGATTGCCAACATGTGCAATGGCTAGCATATGTATGTAAAAAAATAAAATAAAATCAAGGGATCTTGTAAATCTGACACACCACCCTTGGCTCAAAGTTACTTGTAAACTTCTGCTTTAGATAGGCTACTTTCACACTTGCGTTCGGAGCGGATCCGTCTGGTGTCTGTACAGACGGATCCGCTCCTATAATGCAAACGCTTGCATTCGTTCAGAACGGATCCGTCTGCATAACTGTTTTTTTCAGATCTGATTTTTCACTTTGTGAAAACTCAGATCCGACAGTATATTCTAACACAGAGGCGTTCCCATGGTGATGGGGACGCTTCAAGTTAGAATATACTAAAAGAACTGTGTACATGACTGCCCCGGGGGCAGACCCCCCCCTCCCTCCCTCCCCTGTATTTAACTCATTGGTGGCCAGTGCGGCCCCCCCTCCTTTTAACTCATTGGTGGCCAGTGCGGCCGGCCCCCCTCCCTCCTGTTTTTAACTCATTGGTGGCCAGTGCGGCCGGCCATCCCTCCCCCCCCCCTGTTTTTAATTCATTGGTGGCCAGTGCGGCCGGCCCCCCCTCCCTCACCCCCCTGTTTTTAACTAATTGGTGGCCAGTGCGGCCGCCCCCCCGTTTTTAACTCATTGGTGGCCAGTGCGGCCGGCCCCCCTCCCCCCCCTAATTAAAATGACCGACCCCCCATCATTGGTGGCAGCGGAGAGTTCCGATCGGAGTCCCAGTTTAATTGTATTATAGAAGCATTATACTTACCTGCGAGCTGCGATGTCTGTGTCCGGCCGGGTGCTCCTCCTACTGGTAAGTGACAGGTCTGTGCTATAAGCAAGGCGCCGCACAGACCTTTCACTTACCAGTAGGAGGAGCGCCCGGCCGGTCACAGACATCGCAGCTCGCAGGTAAGTATAATGCTTCTACAAATTGCAGTAGCATCCTGGTTGCCATGGTTACCGATCGGAGTCCCAGCGATTAAACTGGGACTCCGATCGGAACTCTCCGCTGCCACCAATGATGGGGGGTCGGTCATTTTAATTAGGGGGGGAGGGGGGCCGGCCGCACTGGCCACCAATGAGGTAAAAACAGGGGGGGGGGGGGGGGGCGGCCGCACTGGCCACCAATTAGTTAAAAACAGGGGGGAGGGGGGGCCGGCCGCACTGGCCCTCAATGAGTTAAAAACAGGGGGGGGAGGGGGGGCTGGCCGCACTGGCCACCAATGAGTTAAAAACAGGGGGGGGAGGGGTCCGCACTGGCCACCAATGAGTTAAATACAGGGGAGGGGGGGAGGGACAGCAGGGGGCAGTCATTTACACAGTTCTTTTAGTATATTCTAACTATGGGAACGCCTCTGTGTTAGAATATACTGTCGGATATGAGTTTCACGATATTCTAACATAGAGGCGTTCCCATGCTGATGGGGACGCTTCAAGTTAAAATATACCATCGGATTGGAGAAAACTCCGATCTGATGGTATATTAATAGGGACTCCTGACTTTACATAGAAAGTCAATGGTGGACTGATCAGTTTGCAATTGCACCATATTGTGTCAACGTCAAACGGATCCGTCCCCATTGACTTGCATTGTAAGTCTGGACGGATCCGTTTGGCTCCGCACGGCCAGGCGGACACCCGAACGCTGCAAGCTGCGTTGGGGTGTCCGCCTGCTGAGCGGAACGGAGGCCAAACGGTGCCAGACTGATGCATTCTGAGCGGATCCGCATCCACTCAGAATGCATTGGGGCTGTACGGATCCGTTCGGGGCCGCTTGTGAGAGCCTTCAAATGGAACTCACAAGCGGAACCCCGAACGCAAGTGTGAAAGTAGCCATAAACCTCACTTTTTTATATTAGGGGTATGGTAGAAGTATAACTAGAATGATCATTACTTTCTTCTGTGCTATCTCAATCATGTATGTTGTGCCCCTTATTCACAGAAACCAACCAGAGAGTCAATTAGACTCTCGGCATTCCTCGCAATGATCTCCCTCGGCTAATGTTGCTACTCTAAGAGGAGATAAGCCATATAATTTTACAAGAAGCAGTCCATTGATTCTTTTAACAAACACAGCTTGGCAATCTATCTTCTATAGAAAATAATGAGGTGGCAGGAGTGCCGTGGAAGAACCCATCTTTAAGACATCACGTAAGGGAATCCAGCTGCGCCTGGATAGTCTCGAGCTGTTTAAAAAAAACAGAAAAGAAGAGATTTCATATATAAAGATTATTTACACACTGGACGAAGCAGCGTTGAAGCTATGCACATTAAATGTATTTGCGTAGAGTTATTAAAAACCGTAGCCGAGTCGTACAATATCTATTTCATAAAAAGCCATTTCATTTGAAAGCTTAAATGAATATGCGGGATTGTAGAGAATTGAACACCTGTTTTTTATAATGGCAAATTACGATTTCTCATTTGGCACTATAGTGGAGGCTGAGCCGCAGAGGATAAAAAAAATTCATCTTTGATTGTGCTTAATCTTCTGTGCACAGCAAGGTAAATTAGGGCTCTTACTGAAGTTGAAAATTAAACTCTCAGTCTCTCAGCAAATACCCGCAATATACATGCATGTTTGGTGTACATGGTCAATAAATTCACAGTCTACAACAATATATTTTGGTTAAATACATTGAAATGATCTATACTTCACTGGCTAATTGTCACCGCCAGTTCTGTGAGAAGGTCTGTTAGACATTCTTCTCTACCTCTTGCATGACGTTCTTTGTTTTGGTTTCACTTTGTCATCTCCTTTCCTTCTCCCAGCTGTCACCTATTTACACTAATTGTTACCCTTTATATTCCCTCCCATACTGCCTCACTTTGCGGTTTATACTTCTTCCTGAATGAGTTGTTCACTGCTGGAGACTGATACTGCTGATTCCTCAGATAAGTCTTTTTCCTTTATTTGTGTTTCCTTGCTGGCTTGATTCTAGGTGACCCTGACTCCGTCCGTATTAAGTGCAGGGAGCCGGTGGTCGTGTCCCCTCACTATTATAGGGTTTTCATGTGTCACACAGTATAAGGTACGTGGGCATGCAATCGTCTACCATAAAGACCTTTGCATGGGCATAGCAGTCAGGGAGAGCTCTAGGGGTTTTATAGGGCTAACCCATATGCTCCTTAGTTTGTGATCAAGCCAGTCGGATGTTTATTTATAAGTTCCAGCTTTCTGCAACACCATCCGTGACACTAATTACTGATCTTGGAACACATAGGTTTTACTCTTGCACACACCAGACCTGGGTGCAGGAGCCTGGACTGTGGCGCATGGAGTCTCTGTGACTGCGTAGTACAGATCGGAGCACAGGCTGCTGCTTTATGGAGTTTTTTTTTCTACTAGAATCCTGCCACAGTTTCTATATTTCCAACAGAGAAAAGGCATACCGAGGTACAGAAGGAAATCTGTGTCTACCCTATTAGGACTCTGTATGGTTCAGAAGTTTTAGGCCCCTTTCACACGAGCGAGTATTCCGCGCGTATGCGATGCGGGAGGTGAACGCATTGCTCCCGCACTGAATACCGACCCATTCATTTCTATGGGGCTGTGCACACGAGCGGTGATTTTCACGCATCACTTTTGCGTTGCGTGAAAATCGCAGCATGCTCCTCTTTGTGCGTTTTTCACGTAACGCAAGCCCCATAGAAATGAATGGGGTTGCGTGAAAATCGCAAGCATCCGCAAGCAAGTGCGGATGTGGTGCGATTTTCACACACGGTTGCTAGGAGACGATCGGGATAGAGACCCGATCATTATTATTTTCCCTTATAACATGGTTACAAGGGAAAATAATAGCATTCTGAATAAAGAATGCATAGTAAAACTGCGCTGGAGGGGTTAAAAATAAAAATAAAAAAACATTTAACTCACTTTAATCCACTTGCTCGCGTAGCCCGGCATCTCCTTGTGTCTCCTTTGTTGAAGGACCTATGGTGAGCATTAAATACAGTTACAGGACCTTTGATGACGTCACTCCGGTCATCACATGGTACGTCACATGATCTTTTACCATGGTGATTCACCATGGTAAAAGATCATGTGATGTACCATGTGATGACCGGAGTGACGTCATCAAAGGTCCTTTACCCAGGTCCTAAAGAAAGGAGACAGAAGCAGATGCCGGTTGCGCTATCAAGTGGACTAAGGTGAGTTAAACATTTTTTTATTTTTTTTAACCCCTCCAGCGCTATTTTACTTTGCATTCTGTATTCAGAATGCTATTATTTTCCCTTATAACCCCGTTATAAGGGAAAATAATACTATTTACAGAACACCGATCCCAAGCCCGAACTTCTGTGAAGAAGTTCGGGTTTGGGTACCAAACATGCGCGATTTTTCTCACGCGCGTGCAAAATGCATTACAATGTTTTGCACTCGCGCGGAAAAATTGCGGGTGTTCCCGCAACGCACCCGCACATTTTCCCGCAACGCCCGTGTGAAAGAGGCCTTATTAGTTTTATTATGTGCAATGTTGATCATGAATCCCATTTGTGGTTCCCATTCATTTCAATGGGGCCACGAAAGATGCAGACAGCACACCGTGTGCTGTCGACATCCGTATGTCTGTTCGACGGCACCGCAAAAAAGATATAACATGTCCTATACTTGTCCCTTTTGCAGATAAGTAGAGGACATTGCAGGTCGCAAAACAGATACAGTCGTGTGCATGAGCCTTCAGAGACATTTGCACTGGAGATTTTTTTAAGAATACACTATTCTTGATGTACCATGTTTAAAGAGTAACTAAACTTTTCAGTAACTTTATTTTAAAATGTTTTCAATTCCCTTAAAAATATTTTTTTCCAACATACTTTATTAATGTATTTTGTAAAGAAATAGGCACCCATTCCACTTTAGAGTCAGCATGCTCAGTCAGCAGTATACGAGTGTTCAGACTCCCCTGTGGGGATGCAGCGAGTGATGTACGGGCAGTAGCACACATCGCTGTTCCTGCCTGTGATCCCTCAGCTAACTCCTAACATAGCACATCGCTACAGTGTACTGATGTGCTATGCCAAGATTTAGCCAAATTGAGGGGTCTCAGGCAGGAACCACAATGTGTGCTCCTGTCTGTACATCACCACAGGGGAATCTGAACACTCGTACTGACATGTCAGCGGTGTGCGAGCATACTGATTCTAAATTGCAGTATGCACCCAGGATTTCAGGTGCCTATTTCTTCAGTAAGACAGTAAAATACATTAATAAAGTATATTGAAAAAAAATATTTTTTCCACAATGTCCTCTACTTGTCTGCAAAACAGACAAGTATAGGACATGTTCTATCTTTTTGCGGTGCCGTGGAAAGGGATATACGGTGTGCAGTCTGTATCTTTTGTGGCCCCCTTGAAATGAATTAAAATGGATTAAGTATGTTGGATATGACTGATCCCTTATGAAGCCGTGCTCATGTGGTGTTATAAGCTTATTTTCAAGGAGAAACTCCAAGATAGCATCTCTTAGAAAACGGTTTACCAATGACAGATGTTAGACTTACTGACCCATAGTTTCCGGGCTCTGTTTTTGACCCCTTTTTTTAATACTGTGACCACATTTGCTAAGTGCCAATCCTGTGGAACACTCCCTGTTATTATAGAGTCCTTAAAAATCTGAAATAAGGGTCTGTCTATGACATTATGTAATACTCTTACAATAAGGGGGTGTATGCCATCTGGACCCAGTGATTTGTGCATTTTAATATTTTTAACCACTTCACATCTGGCTCATTTGCCCCCTAACTGACCAGGCCTAATTTAGCGAATCTGACATATGTCACTTTATGTGGTAATAGCTTTAGAACGCTTTTACTTATCCAAGCCATTGTTTTCTCGTGATACATTGTACTTCATGATAGTCATAAATTTGAGTCAATATATTTCACCTTTATTTATGGGAAAATCCCAAATTTACCAAAAGTTTTGAAAAATTAGCAATTTTCTAAATTTCTATTTCTCTGCTTTTAAAACAGAAAGTGATACCGCATGAAATATTTATTACTTAACATTCCCCATATGTCTACTTTATGTTGGCATCATTTTGGAAATGTCATTTAATTTTTTTAGGATGTTAGAAGGCTTAGAATTTTAGAAGCAATTCTTAAAATTTTTAAGAAAATTGACAAAACCCACTTTTTAAGGACCAGTTCAGGTTTGAAGTCACTTTGTGGGGCTTACATAGTGGATACCCCCATAAATGACCCCATTGTAGAAACTACACCCCTCAAGTTTCTCAAAACTGATTTTACAAACTTTGTTAACCCTTTAGGTCAGGGATGCTCAACCTGCGGTCCTCCAGCTGTTGTAAAACTACAAGTCCCACAATGCCCTTCTGTAGGATGATAGCTGTATGCTGTCAGGGAATGATGGGAGTTGTAGTTTTGCAACAGCTGGAGGGCCGCAGGTTGAGCATGCCTGCTTTAGGTGTTCCACAAGAATTAAAGGAAAATGGAGATCAAATTTTTAAATTTCACTTTTTTGGCAGATTTTCCATTTTAATAAATTTTTTTCTTTAACACATCGAGGGTTAACAGCCAAACAAAACTCAATATATATTATTATTATTCTGCGGTTTAAGGAAACACCCCACATGTGGTCGTAAACTGATGTAAGGGAGCATGGCAGGGCACAGAAGAAAAGGAGCGCCAAATGGTTTTTGGAAGGCAGATTTTGCTGAACTGGTTTTTAGATGCCATGACCCATTTGAAGCCCCCCTGATGCACCCTTACAGTAGAAACTCCCAAAAAATGACCCCATTTAGGAAACTAGGCAATAAGGTGCCAGTTTTATTGGTACTATTTTGGGGTACATATGATTTTTAATAGTGCTACATTACATTTTTTGTGAGGCAAGGTAACCAAAAAATGGCTGTTTTGGCACTGTTTTTATTTTTTACAACATTCATCTGACAGGTTAGATCATGCGCTATTTTTATAGAGCAGGTTGTTATGGACGCAATGATATCAAATATGTGTACTTTCTTTGTTTCAGTTTTACATAATAATGTTTTTGTGTCTACATAGTCTGAACTCCATATTTATTTATTTTTCCTGCCGATCGCCTTGTGCAGGGGCTCGTTTTTTACAGGAAGAGTTGATGTTTTTATTGGTACCATTTTTGGGTACATATAATTTTTTGATCATTCATTATAACACTTTATGGGGCTAAGTTTTAGCACAGTTTTTATTTATTTATTTTTACAGCGCTCACCTTAGGGGTTAGATCATGTGACATTTTTATAGAGCAGATCGTTACGGATGTGGCGATACGTAATATGTATACTTATTCTTATTTATTTCAGTTCTACACAATAATAGCATTTTTGAAACCAAAAAAATGATGTTTTAGTGTCTCCATAGTCTGAGACACTCCAATAATCCGCAGCACTGTGCTGCGGATTATTGGAGTGTCTGGAAGAATTGGGACCCTAGTCAGGATCCCTATCTGCCTGCACCATCCGGCTTGAAGCCTGTATACTGGTTTGTACCCAATTGTGTGGGATAGTAGTGCTGCCAACCCCTGAGATTTTCTACATAGTCTAAGAGCCATAGCCTTTTATTTTTTTTTACCAATTGTCTTAGTTAGGCTCTCATTTTTTGCGGGATGAGGCGACTGTTTTATTGGTACCATTTTGTGGGACATACGCCTTTTTGATCACTTGGTGTTGCACTTTTTGTGATGTAAGGCGACAAAAATGGCTTTTTTTGACACAGTTTTTATTTTTTATTTTTTTAGGGTGTTCACCCGAGGGTTAGGTCATGTGATATTTTTATAGAGCTGGTTGTTACGGACGCGGCGATACCTAATATGTATACTTTTTTATTTATTACACAATAATAGCATTTTTGAAACAAAAAAAATTATGTTTTAATGTGTCCATGTTCTGAGAGCTATAGTTTTTTTTTTTTTAAGCAATTTTTTTTATGTAGGGCTCACTTTGTGCAGGATGAAGTGACTTTTTTATTGGTACCATTTTGTGGGACATACGCCTTTTTGATCACTTGGTGTTGCACTTTTTGTGATGTAAGATGACAAAAATAGCTTTTTTTGACACAGTTTCTTTTTTTTATGGTGTTTATCGGACTGGGTGGATCATGTGATATATTTATAGAGCTGACCGTCACGGAATACAGCAATACGAATTTTTTTCTATTTATAAATTATTTTTTTTATTCCTTACTTGGGGAATTTTTTTTTTACATGTGAAACCTTTTTATTTTATTTTAACACTATTATTTTATTTTTTATTTTACACTTTGCGTCCCCCAAAGGTCATACAAGACCCAGATACAGGGGAAATCCACTCCCCAGAGAGGCTATACACTGCGTGCAGAATTATTAGGCAAATGAGTATTTTGACCACATCATCCTCTTTATGCATGTTGTCTTACTCCAAGCTGTATAGGCTCGAAAGCCTACTACCAATTAAGCATATTAGGTGATGTGCATCTCTGTAATGAGAAGGGGTGTGGTCTAATGACATCAACACCCTATATTAGGTGTGCATAATTATTAGGCAACTTCCTTTCCTTTGGCAAAATGGGTCAAAAGAAGGACTTGACAGGCTCAGAAAAGTCAAAAATAGTGAGATATCTTGCAGAGGGATGCAGCACTCTTAAAATTGCAAAGCTTCTGAAGCGTGATTATCGAACAATCAAGCGTTTCATTCAAAATAGTCAACAGGGTCGCAAGAAGCGTGTGGAAAAACCAAGGCGCAAAATAACTGCCCATGAACTGAGAAAAGTCAAGCGTGCAGCTGCCAATATGCCACTTGCCACCAGTTTGGCCATATTTCAGAGCTGCAACATCACTGGAGTGCCCAAAAGCACAAGGTGTGCAATACTCAGAGACATGGCCAAGGTAAGAAAGGCTGAAAGACGACCACCACTGAACAAAACACACAAGCTGAAACGTCAAGACTGGGCCAAGAAATATCTCAAGACTGATTTTTCTAAGGTTTTATGGACTGATGAAATGAGAGTGAGTCTTGATGGGCCAGATGGATGGGCCCGTGGCTGGATTGGTAAAGGGCAGAGAGCTCCAGTCCGACTCAGACGCCAGCAAGGTGGAGGTGGAGTACTGGTTTGGGCTGGTATCATCAAAGATGAGCTTGTGGGGCCTTTTCGGGTTGAGGATGGAGTCAAGCTCAACTCCCAGTCCTACTGCCAGTTTCTGGAAGACACCTTCTTCAAGCAGTGGTACAGGAAGAAGTCTGCATCCTTCAAGAAAAACATGATTTTCATGCAGGACAATGCTCCATCACACGCGTCCAAGTACTCCACAGCGTGGCTGGCAAGAAAGGGTATAAAAGAAGAAAATCTAATGACATTGCCTCCTTGTTCACCTGATCTGAACCCCATTGAGAACCTGTGGTCCATCATCAAATGTGAGATTTACAAGGAGGGAAAACAGTACACCTCTCTGAACAGTGTCTGGGAGGCTGTGGTTGCTGCTGCACGCAATGTTGATGGTGAACAGATCAAAACACTGACAGAATCCATGGATGGCAGGCTTTTGAGTGTCCTTGCAAAGAAAGGTGGCTATATTGGTCACTGATTTGTTTTTGTTTTGTTTTTGAATGTCAGAAATGTATATTTGTGAATGTTGAGATGTTATATTGGTTTCACTGGTAAAAAGAAATAATTGAAATGGGTATATATTTGTTTTTTGTTAAGTTGCCTAATAATTATGCACAGTAATACACAGTCACCTGCACACACAGATATCCCCCTAAAATAGCTAAAACTAAAAACAAACTAAAAACTACTTCCAAAAATATTCAGCTTTGATATTAATAAGTTTTTTGGGTTCATTGAGAACATGGTTGTTGTTCAATAATAAAATTAATCCTCAAAAATACAACTTGCCTAATAATTCTGCACTCCCTGTACAGCACTATACTGTGCTGTACAGCCTCAGTGCAGGGCTGATCGAGGTCGGTGAAAGACCCGACAGCTCCAGCACTCTCCCGGCCCCGACGGTCACATGACCCCCGGGCCGGAACAGCGATCTAGAAGGCAGGGACACCTGGGAACTGTCCCTGCCTTCTCTCAGGGTTGCCCTGCTGTCATTGACAGCGGGCAATCTGCTCTGCAGCTGCACAATTAGCTTTCAGCTGCGATCTCTGAATGGACGTTCCGAAACGTCCATTCAGAGATAGAGATCCACCTCCCGGACGTTTAACCACCTCAGCCCCCAGTGCTTAAACACCCTGAAAGACCAGGCCACTTTTTACACTTCTGACCTACACTACTTTCACCGTTTATTGCTCGGTCATGCAACTTACCACCCAAATGAATTTTACCTCCTTTTCTTCTCACTAATAGAGCTTTCATTTGGTGGTATTTCATTGCTGCTGACATTTTTACTTTTTTTGTTATTAATCGAAATTTAACGATTTTTTTGCAAAAAAATGACATTTTTCACTTTCAGTTGTAAAATTTTGCAAAAAAAACGAGATCCATATAGAAATTTTGCTCTAAATTTATAGTTCTACATGTCTTTGATAAAAAAAAAATGTTTGGGTAAAAAAAAAAAATGGTTTGGGTAAAAGTTATAGCGTTTACAAACTATGGTACAAAAATGTGAATTTCCGCTTTTTGAAGCAGCTCTGACTTTCTGAGCACCTGTCATGTTTCCTGAGGTTCTACAATGGCCAGACAGTACAAACACCCCACAAATGACCCCATTTCGGAAAGTACACACCCTAAGGTATTCGCTGATGGGCATAGTGAGTTCATAGAACTTTTTATTTTTTGTCACAAGTTAGCGGAAAATGATGATTTTTTTTTATTTTATTTTTTTTCTTACAAAGTCTCATATTCCACTAACTTGTGACAAAAAATAAAAACTTCTATGAACTCACTATGCCCATCACGAAATACCTTGGGGTCTCTTCTTTCCAAAATGGGGTCACTTGTGGGGTAGTTATACTGCCCTGGCATTTTAGGGGCCCAAATGTGTGGTAAGGAGTTTGAAATCAAATTCTGTAAAAAATGACCTGTGAAATCCGAAAGGTGCTCTTTGGAATATGGGCCCCTTTGCCCACCTAGGCTGCAAAAAAGTGTCACACATCTGGTATCTCCGTACTCAGGAGAAGGTGGGGAATGTGTTTTGGTGTGTCATTTTACATATACCCATGCTGGGTGAGAGAAATATCTTGGTCAAATGCCAACTTTGTATAAAAAAATGGGAAAAGTTGTCTTTTGCCAAGATATTTCTCTCACCCAGCATGGGTATATGTAAAATGACACCCCAAAACACATTCCCCACCTTCTCCTGAGTACGGCAATACCAGATGTGTGACACTTTTTTGCAGCCTAGGTGGGCAAAGGGGCCCATATTCCAAAGAGCACCTTTCGGATTTCACAGGTCATTTTTTACAGAATTTGATTTCAAACTCCTTACCACACATTTGGGCCCCTAGAATGCCAGGGCAGTATAACTACCCCACAAGTGACCCCATTTTGGAAAGAAGACACCCCAAGGTATTCCGTGAGGGGCATGGCAAGTTCCTAGAATTTTTTATTTTTTGTCACAAGTTAGTGGAAAATGATGATTTTTTTTTTTTTTTCATACAAAGTCTCATATTCCACTAACTTGTGACAAAAAATAAAAACTTCCATGAACTCACTATGCCCATCAGCGAATACCTTGGGGTCTCTTCTTTCCAAAATGGGGTCACTTGTGGGGTAGTTATACTGCCCTGGCATTCTAGGGGCCCAAATGTGTGGTAAGGAGTTTGAAATCAAATTCTGTAAAAAATGACCTGTGAAATCCGAAAGGTGCTCTTTTGAATATGGGCCCCTTTGCCCACCTAGGCTGCAAAAAAGTGTCACACATCTGGTATCTCCGTACTCAGGAGAAGGTGGGGAATGTGTTTTGGGGTGTCATTTTACATATACCCATGCTGGGTGAGATAAATATCTTGGTCAAATGCCAACTTTGTATAAAAAAATGGGAAAAGTTGTCTTTTGCCAAGATATTTCTCTCACCCAGCATGGGTATATGTAAAATGACACCCCAAAACACATTCCCCACCTTCTCCTGAGTACGGCAATACCAGATGTGTGACACTTTTTTGCAGCCTAGGTGGGCAAAGGGGCCCATATTCCAAAGAGCACCTTTCGGATTTCACAGGTCATTTTTTACAGAATTTGATTTCAAACTCCTTACCACACATTTGGGCCCCTAGAATGCCAGGGCAGTATAACTACCCCACAAGTGACCCCATTTTGGAAAGAAGACACCCCAAGGTATTCCGTGAGGGGCATGGCAAGTTCCTAGAATTTTTTATTTTTTGTCACAAGTTAGTGGAAAATGATGATTTTTTTTTTTTTTTCATACAAAGTCTCATATTCCACTAACTTGTGACAAAAAATAAAAACTTCCATGAACTCACTATGCCCATCAGCGAATACCTTGGGGTCTCTTCTTTCCAAAATGGGGTCACTTGTGGGGTAGTTATACTGCCCTGGCATTCTAGGGGCCCAAATGTGTGGTAAGGAGTTTGAAATCAAATTCTGTAAAAAATGACCTGTGAAATCCGAAAGGTGCTCTTTGGAATATGGGCCCCTTTGCCCACCTAGGCTGCAAAAAAGTGTCACACATCTGGTATCTCCGTACTCAGGAGAAGGTGGGGAATGTGTTTTGGGGTGTCATTTTACATATACCCATGCTGGGTGAGATAAATATCTTGGTCAAATGCCAACTTTGTATAAAAAAATGGGAAAAGTTGTCTTTTGCCAAGATATTTCTCTCACCCAGCATGGGTATATGTAACCAGCATGGGCCCTAATGTGTGGTAAGTAGGTAAATGACCTGTGAAATCCTAAAGGTGCTCTTTGGAATGTGGGCCCCTTTGCCCACCTAGGCTGCAAAAAAGTGTCACACATGTGGTATCGCCGTATTCAGGAGAAGTTGGGGAATGTGTTTTGGGGTGTCATTTTACATATACCCTTGCTGGGTGAGAGAAATATCTTGGCAAAAGACAACTTTTCCCATTTTTTTATACAAAGTTGGCATTTGACCAAGATATTTCTCTCACCCAGCATGGGTATATGTAAAATGACACCCCAAAACACATTCCCCACCTTCTCCTGAGTACGGCGATACCAGATGTGTGACACTTTTTTGCAGCCTAGATGCGCAAAGGGGCCCAAATTCCTTTTAGGAGGGCATTTTTAGACATTTGGATACCAGACTTCTTCTCACGCTTTGGGGCCCCTAGAATGCCAGGGCAGTATAAATACCCCACATGTGACCCCATTTTGGAAAGAAGACACCCCAAGGTATTCAATGAGGGGCATGGCGAGTTCATAGAAATTTTTTTTTTTTGGCACAAGTTAGCGGAAATTGATATTTTTAATTTTTTTCTCACAAAGTCTCCCGTTCCGCTAACTTGGGACAAAAATTTCAATCTTTCATGGACTCAATATGCCCCTCACGGAATACCTGGGGGTGTCTTCTTTCCGAAATGGGGTCACATGTGGAGTATTTATACTGCCCTGGCATTCTAGGGGCCCTAAAGCGTGAGAAGAAGTCTGGAATATAAATGTCTAAAAAATTTTACGCATTTGGTTTCCGTGAGGGGTATGGTGAGTTCATGTGAGATTTTATTTTTTGACACAAGTTAGTGGAATATGAGACTTTGTAAGAAAAAAAAAAAAAAATTCCGCTAACTTGGGCCAAAAAAATGTCTGAATGGAGCCTTACAGAGGGGTGATCAATGACAGGGGGGTGATCAATGACAGGGGGGTGATCAGGGAGTCTATATGGGGTGATAACCACAGTCATTGATCACGCCCGTGTAAGGCTTCATTCAGACGTCCGTATGCGTTTTGCGGATCCGATCCATCTATCAGTGGATCCGTAAAAATCATGCGGACGTCTGAATGGAGCTTTACAGGGGGGTAATCAATGACAGGGGGGTAATCAATGACAGGGGGGTGATCAGGGAGTCTATATGGGGTGATCACCACAGTCATTGATCACGCCCCTGTAAGGCTTCATTCAGACGTCCGTATGCGTTTTGCGGATCCGATCCATCTATCAGTGCATCCGTAAAAATCATGCGGACATCTGAATGGAGCTTTACAGGGGGGTAATCAATGACAGGGGGGTGATCAGGGAGTCTATATGGGGTGATCACCACAGTCATTGATCACGCCCCTGTAAGGCTTCATTCAGACGTCCGGATGCGTTTTGCGGATCCGATCCATCCATCAGTGGATCCGTAAAAATCATGCGGACGTCTGAATGGAGCTTTACAGGGGGGTAATCAATGACAGGGGGGTAATCAATGACAGGGGGGTGATCAGGGAGTCTATATGGGGTGATCACCACAGTCATTGATCACGCCCCTGTAAGGCTTCATTCAGACGTCCGGATGCGTTTTGCGGATCCGATCCATCTATCAGTGCATCCGTAAAAATCATGCGGACATCTGAATGGAGCTTTACAGGGGGGTAATCAATGACAGGGGGGTGATCACCACAGTCATTGATCATGCCCCTGTAAGGCTTTATTCAGACGTCCGGATGCGTTTTGCGGATCGGATCCATCTATCAGTGCATCCGTAAAAATCATGCGGACATCTGAATGGAGCTTTACAGGGGGGTAATCAATGACAGGGGGGTGATCAGGGAGTCTATATGGGGTGATCAATTACAGGGGGGTGATCACCACAGTCATTGATCATGCCCCTGTAAGGCTTCATTCAGACGTCCGGATGCGTTTTGCGGATCGGATCCATCTATCAGTGCATCCGTAAAAATCATGCGGACATCTGAATGGAGCTTTACAGGGGGGTAATCAATGACAGGGGGGTGATCACCACAGTCATTGATCATGCCCCTGTAAGGCTTTATTCAGACGTCCGGATGCGTTTTGCGGATCGGATCCATCTATCAGTGCATCCGTAAAAATCATGCGGACATCTGAATGGAGCTTTACAGGGGGGTAATCAATGACAGGGGGGTGATCACCACAGTCATTGATCATGCCACTGTAAGGCTTCATTCAGACGTCCGGATGCGTTTTGCGGATCGGATCCATCTATCAGTGCATCCGTAAAAATCATGCGGACATCTGAATGGAGCTTTACAGGGGGGTAATCAATGACAGGGGGGTGATCACCACAGTCATTGATCATGCCCCTGTAAGGCTTCATTCAGACGTCCGGATGCGTTTTGCGGATCGGATCCATCTATCAGTGCATCCGTAAAAATCATGCGGACATCTGAATGGAGCTTTACAGGGGGGTGATCAGGTAGTCTATATGGGGTGATCACCACAGTCATTGATCATGCCCCTGTAAGGCTTCATTCAGACGTCCGGATGCGTTTTGCGGATCGGATCCATCTATCAGTGCATCCGTAAAAATCATGCGGACATCTGAATGGAGCTTTACAGGGGGGTGATCAGGGAGTCTATATGGGGTGATCACCACAGTCATTGATCATGCCCCTGTAAGGCTTCATTCAGACGTCCGGATGCGTTTTGCGGATCCGATCCATCTATCAGTGGATCCGTAAAAATCATGCGGACGTCTGAATGGAGCTTTACAGGGGGGTAATCAATGACAGGGGGGTAATCAATGACAGGGGGGTGATCAGGGAGTCTATATGGGGTGATCACCACAGTCATTGATCACGCCCCTGTAAGGCTTCATTCAGACGTCCGGATGCGTTTTGCGGATCCGATCCATCTATCAGTGGATCCGTAAAAATCATGCGGACATCTGAATGGAGCTTTACAGGGGGGTGATCAATGACAGGGGGGTAATCAATGACAGGGGGGTGATCAGGGAGTCTATATGGGGTGATCAGGGGCTAATAAGGGGTTAATAAGTGACGGGGGGGGGGGGGGTGTAGTGTAGTGTAGTGGTGCTTGGTGCTACTTTACTGAGCTACCTGTGTCCTCTGGTGGTCGATCCAAACAAAGGGGACCACCAGAGGACCAGGTAGCAGGTATATTAGACGCTGTTATCAAAACAGCGTCTAATATACCTGTTAGGGGTTAAAAAAAACACATCTCCAGCCTGCCATCGCGAGATGACGCGTATATGCGTGACTGTGCGCAGCGCTGCCACCTCCGGAACGCGATCCTGCGTTAGGCGGTCCGGAGGTGGTTAAAGTCCACGTGCGGACGGGAGGTGGTTAAGAACCCACTGCACTTCTTCCTAGGTCAGACAGACCACTTTTAATGGGCAGTTTACTTTTACACTCTGCATTTCATCTGACAGTTCATTTTCCTCATATTCCAGTGGAGAAACTTTTTTTTTTTTTATAGATTCACTTTGTCCTCATGGCCCTCTACAACTGCTCCTTCATCACCCTGTAAAAAGCTAACACTTTTTGGTATAAACTTTTTACCATTTATATAATTAAAGATCATTTTAGGGTTAGTCTCTTTGGCAATGAGCCTTCCTGCCTCTAGCTTGGCTATTTCTATCTGTCTTGTACTGTACATATTTTTTTCCTTTTAGTTTTTCAATGCTTCTTCACTACCCTCCTGTTTTAGTGATTTAAATGCTTTCTTTTTGTCATTTATTACTCCCTTTACATTTCTATTTATCCACACAATTTCTTTCTTGTTCTTTCTTGTTCCTCACCCTTTTATTCCAATAAGACATTAGGATGCTTTTAAAAAATTCCATTTTGTGGCTGCATTTTTATTTTTGACACATTGTCCCTAATTGCCTTTCTTAGCTGGTCAGATTCTGTTGTTTTTGTGCTTACCTGAAGAAACGCTCTTTTGAATGATAATTGGAAGGTTAATATTATATGGTCACTATTTAACAGGTGTCCCCAACCTGCACATCTGTTATTCTGTCAGGTCTATTGGTTAATACCAAGTCCAGCATGGATACCCTTCTAGTTGGATCCTGAACCAGTTGGGAAAGGTAGTTGTATTTGGTTATTGCCACTTGTTTTCTTTATGAGGTCTACAGGTTTGAGTTTCCCAATCTATATAATGGAAGTTAAAGTCCCCCATAATAATGACCTCATTATGATTTGCATCGGACTCAGTTATATTAGGTGGCTTAAAACAAACTCCTATCAGTGTTTTATTATTGTTTTTGCCTCCATGTATTTCGACATGAACACTCCACATGTTCATGTCCCTCACTTATATCTTCCCGGAGTGTGGGCTTTAGACAGTACTTTACATAAAGGCAAACCCCTCCCCTCTCTGTTTTTATGATCCTTTCTAAACAGACTGCAACCTTGCAAGTCAACTGTCCAGTCAAAGCTATCATCCAGCCATGTATTAGGCCTCTTTCACACTTGCGTTGTCTGGATCCGTTGTGCACTCCATTTGCCGGAGGTGCCCGCCGGATCCGTAACACCGCAAGTGAACTAAAAGCATTTGAAGACTGATCTGTCTTCCAAATGCGTTCAGTGTTACTATGGCAGCCAGGACGCTATTAAAGTCCTGGTTGCCATAGTAGTAGTGAGGAGCGGGGGAGCAGTATACTTACCGTCCGTGCGGCTCCCGGGGCGCTCCAGAATGACGTCAGAGTGCCCCATGCACATGGATGACGTGATCCATGCGATCACGTCATCCATGCGATTGGGGCGCCCTGACGTCACTCTGAAGTGCCCCGGGAGCCGCATGGACGGTAAGTATACTGCTCCCCACTACACTTTACCATGGCAAACAGGACTTTAGCGTCCTGGCAGCCATGGTAACCATTCAGAAAAAGCTAAACGTCGGATCCGGTAATGCGCCGAAACGACGTTTAGCTTAAGGCCGGATCCGGATTAATGCCTTTCAATGGGCATTAATTCCGGATCCGGCCTTGCGGCAAGTGTTCAGAATTTTTGACCGGAGCAAAAAGCGCAGCATGCTGCGGTATTTTCTCCGGCCAAAAAACGTTCCGGTCCGGAACTGAAGACATCCTGAACGGATTTCTCTCCATTCAGAATGCATGGGGATAATCCTGATCAGGATTCTTCCGGCATAGAGCCCCGACGACGGAACTCTATGCCGGAACAGAACAACGCAAGTGTGAAAGAGCCCTTAGTTATTCACACTATCAAGCAATAAAGTTGCTTAAAAGGTTATTTAATCTCTACGTCCACCTATGTTTTATTAATCCTTGTACCATTAATAATGACATGGAGGTATTCCCTTTAAAATAAAAGCTTCTAGCAAGGAGTTCTGAAAGTTAAAGGACAGAAAATTAACAGAAAAAAAAATCTAGCCAAGGGGGAAAATGCAACAAAAATGTCTTATTACTTACCAGGTAAGGGTACTTTCACACTAGCGGCAGGCTGTTCCGGCCGGTGAACAGCCTGTCGGATCCGTCCTGCTGCTAGTTCACATGTGCCCCCGGACTGCCGCTCTGTCCCCATTGACTATAATGGGGGCAGAGTTCCGGTGGCAGCACGGCAGTGCACGCCGAGAGGCGGCCGGACTGCATGCAGTACTTTTAGTCCGGCTGCCTCTCGGCGTGTGCTGCCGTCGGAACTCCGCACCCATTATAGTCAATGGGGACAGAGCGGCAGTCCGGGGGCACACGTGAACTAGAGTCCCCTGCTGCTAGTGTGAAACTAGCCTAAATGCACTGAAATTCTACTGATGCTGTTTCGGTCCTCCCCATTGGGCCTTGTTTACTTGGCTGCAATGATGATATCACGTTGACAACAACATGAGTGCTGCAGTCCATCACTGGGTCTTTTGTTTTTTAATGGCATCCCCTACCCTTCTTGGGTTACATTTTGATTTTGGACAACCCCTATTAACACTCCAGTTTAGGTAACATTGGCAAATATCAATGCAGCGGGGAGCACGTAAGTATGCTTCCCTTAACAGATCCCAGCGAGTGGGGGGGGGGGGGGGGGGGGGGGGGTACAATGCACTTAAATGTTAGACAACCCTTTTAGGTTAAAATTTCATTAATGTATTCAGTCAAATTTTAAAAATAATCAGAATTAGACTGAATGAAATGTGTAATCGCGTTTGTTTTTTCATGAGAGAAGATGTTGCTTTAGTATATTAAAAGAAAATATGACTGACATTTTAAAACAATTTTCTGTAGAGGACTACCTTGTCTAGATGCTATAACCCATAAAATTACAAAACCGGGAATGGATCTGCAAATTATTACCAAATTATTTGAAATGTTTGCCATTCATTATCCATTTTAGAACTTTTCAGCCATTATAAATGACCCAATATTTTTCACGTAGAATACGGTCATTTATGTTTACTTATTCATCATGGCTCTTTCCACATAGTTTTATTTCTTCTGTAATTATCCATATTTTATTGTAGAAATCCTTTGAATGTTATTAGCTTCTTTTTATACATTATGTTCAGTTCTCTTTTCTAGTCCTTTTGTTCATTAAACTTTAATATAGAAAATGTTTTTACTAGTTTCTCTTGTGAAGGTTTATGTCTTGTTAAAGGTTATATAAATCATGTTCTAATATTCTTTTCTTATTATTTTACCTTATTTTAGAAACACTTCATATTTTACTACCCGATTCATCAGATTTTTTTTTCACTCTTTTCCTTTATTTTATGCCTTTTTCTTTCTTTGTACTCCATAGATTATATTTTTTTACCGTTTAACTTTTGCTGTGAATTACTCAAGAACATTTAGGTTCTGAATGACATTTTTAATGTGATGGTTGTATTCTACATGTGACAATTATTCATGAAATAGCCGACATATTTGCACTTAATGACAGCACATTTTCTCTGTTCCTTCACTGGGAATATTTTTGTGTGCAAGTCAGGCCTCATGCGCACAACTTGTATCTGTTTTGTGGTCCGCATTAACCGTTCCGCACTCCCTGCCCTATATTAAAAATGCTTATTCTTGTCTGCAAAACGGACAGCACACGGTGTGCTGTCTGCAGTTTTTGTGGCCCCATTGAAATTAATAGGTCTGCATCAAATCTGCAAAAAAAGCGGTTCAGATACGGACCAAATATACAGTTGTGTGCATAGGGCCTTACTTAGGAGGTAATAGCTAAATCTGTCAAGAATAGAATAACCCTTAGCCTCAATTTGAAGTGCAAAAGGTAATCTCTGCATACTAATCTATCATACTACATTTGATGTATGAAAATGCCCATTATCTTCGTGTATTTTTATTTTAAGGAGAAAACCAGGCAACATAGGGGATCCATCCACAATAAATAAAGTGATTATCACTAACCTAGCAGATCCTATGCCGCCACTCGGTTCTCCTGGCTGGGATCTGTTTACAGGGCTTCAGTGGTGACATCACATCAACAACATGTGACTACTGCAGCCAATCACTGGCCTCTTTGGTGCACCACTGAGGTTAGTAATTGTCTACAGTTGTTATATGTTGGCGCTGCAGCCAGGTAAACAGATCCCAGCCAGGAAAACAGAAGGAGCGGTGCAGGATCTGCCAGGTAAGTAATGATCACTGTTTAATTGCAGGTGGATGCCCTTTGTTATCCTGTTGCCTTCTCAGACTGGATAACGCCTTTAAAGAAGATTTCAAAAGATGGCCATACATTACTAAATTAGGGGCTAGCTCAATATAAAAGGCAGAGGTCAGGAACTCCCAGCATGCACACTTTTCAGATGTAACTCCCTTAAAATTAAACTGAGCATGCTGTGAACTGTAGTTTTACAACAGCTAGAGTGCCGCAGGGTGCTGATCCCGATGTAAGGTTTTGTAATAATTTGTTGTCTTTATGGAAATATTAACTTTTTTTTAAATCAATTTCAACGGCCACAGAAAGTGTAGCTATATTGTTTGATACGTTTATAAGAATGGCCACTGTAACAAAAAAGGCAATAACTGTATGGAAAAAGCCATCAAAAACACATAAGTACTAATTACAACTAAACTCTTACTACCATTATTGTAGCCCTTAGGCCTCATGCACACGACCGTTGTGTGCATCCGTGGCCGTTGTGCCGTTTTCTGTTCTTTTTCGCGGACCCATTGACTTTCAATGGGTCCGTGGAAAAATCGGAAAATGCACCGTTTTGCAGCCGCATCCGTGATCCGTGTTTCCTGTCCGTCAAAAAAATATGACCTGTCCTATTTTTTTGACGGACAACGGTTCACGGACCCATTCAAGTCAATGGGTCCGTGAAAGAACACGGATGCACACAAGCACACAAGATTGGCATCCGCGTCCGTGATCAGTGGCTGTAGGTTACTTTCATACAGACGGATCCGAAGATCCGTCTGCATAAAAGCTTTTTCAGAGATGAGTTTTCACTTCGTGAAAACTCAAATCCGACAGTATATTCTAACACAGAGGCGTTCCCATAGTGATGGAGACGCTTCTAGTTAGAATATACTACGAACTGTGTACATGACTGCCCCCTGCTGCCTGGCAGCACCCGATCTCTTACAGGGGGCTGTGATCCGCACAATTAACCCCTCAGGTGCTGCACCTGAGGGGTTAATTGTGCATATCATAGCCCCCTATAAGAGATCAGGGGCTGCCAGGCAGCAGGGGGCAGACCCCCCTCCCTCCCCAGTTTGAATATCATTGGTGGCCAGTGTGCGCCCCCCCCCGCCCCCCCTTATTGTAATATCATTGGTGGCCAGTGTGCGGCCTCCCCCGGCTCCCCCCTCCCTCTAATGTAATATCATTGGTGGCCAGTGTGCGCCCCCCCCCCCCGCCCCCCCTATTGTAATATCATTGGTGGCCAGTGTGCGGCCTCCCCCCCCTCCCTCTATTATAATATCATCGGTGGCCAGTGTGCGCCCCCCCCCCCCCGCTCTATTGTATTAATACCATTGGTGGCCAGTGTGCGGCCTCCCCTTCCCCCCCCCCCCGATCATTGGTGGCATGAGAGTTCCGATCGGAGTCCCAGTTTAATCGCTCAGGGGCTCCGATCGGTAACCATGGCAACCAGGACGCTACTGCAGGCCTGGTTGCCATGGTTACTTAGCAATATTACAATATTAGAAGCATCATACTTACCTGCTGCACTGTCTGTGACCGGCCGGGAGCTCCTCCTACTGGTAAGTGACAGATCATTAAGCAATGCGCCGCACAGACCTGTCACTTACCAGTAGGAGGAGCTCTCGGCCGGTCACAGACAGCGCAGCAGGTAAGTATGATGCTTCTAATATTGTAATATATACACTGGCCACCAATGAAATTACAATAGAGGGGGGCCGACGGAGGCCGCACACTGGCCACCAATGATATTACAATAGAGGGGAGGCCGCACACTGGCCACCAATGATATTACAATAAAGGGAGGGAGGGGGGCCGATGGAGGCCGCACACTGGCCACCAATGATATTACAATAGAGGGAGGGCCGCACACTGGCCACCAATGATATTACAATAGAGAGGGGGCCGCACACTGGCCACCAATGATATTACAATAGAGGGGGGGGCGGTGGGGGGCCGCACACTGGCCACCAATGATATTACAATAGAGGGGGGGGCCGCACACTGGCCACCAATGCTATTCAAACTGGGGAGGGAGGGGGGTCTGCCCCCTGCTGCCTGGCAGCCCCTGATGTCTTACAGGGGGCTATGATATGCACAATTAACACCTCAGGTGCGGCACCTGAAGGGTTAATTGTGCTGATCACAGCCCCCTGTAAAAGATCGGGTGCTGCCAGGCAGCAGTCATGTACACAGTTAGTAGTATATTCTAACTAGAAGCGTCCCCATCACTATGGGAATGCCTCTGTGTTAGAATATACTGTCGGATCGGAGTTTCACGATGTAACTCAAATCCGATGGTATATTCTAACATAGAGGCGTTCCCATGGTGATGGGGACGCTTCAAGTTAAAATATACCATCGGATTGGAGAAAACTCTGATCTTATGGTATATTAACTCCTGACTTTACATTGAAAGTCAATGGGGGATGGATCCGTTTGAAATTGCACCATATTGTGTCAACGTCAAACGGATCCGTCCCCATTGACTTGCATTGTAATTCAGGACGGATCCGTTTGGCTCCGCACGGCCAGGAGGACACCAAAACGACTTTTTTTTCATGTCCGTGGATCCTCCAAAAATCAAGGAAGACCCACGGACGAAAAAACGATCACGGATCACGGACCAACGGAACCCCGTTTTGCGGACCGTGAAAAAATACGGTCGTGTGCATGAGGCCTTAGAGGGGTTGTCCTACATTTTGACATTGATGTCCAATCCTCAGGATAGATTATTAATATGTGATTGGTGGGGGTCTGACACCTGACACCCCCACTGATCAGTTGTTTGAAGAGGTGCTCCATTGAGCGCTGTGGACGCTTCACAGCCTACCAAACACAACGGCGCTCATTGATTGTATAGTGGCTGTGTTTGGTACTGCAGCCCATGTCAATTCACTAGAATGGGACTGAGCTGCGCCTAGGCCACGTGACTGATGAATGTGACATCATAGGACCTAGGAAGAGGCCACGGTGTTCACCAGAGTACCATGGCCTTTTCAAAAAGCTGATTAGCGGTGGAGCGGGGAGTCAGATCCCAACCGATCAGATACTGATGACCTACCCAGAGGAAAGGCCATCAATATCAAACTCCTGAAAAACGCTTTTAATTTACCCACATATGATATTTTTTCCATCTTGGGTGTAAGTGCACTTCATGAAAAAGAAATGATTTAAGCATACAGTTGGGTATGCACAGTGGGATATCTCACTAAAACCTTTGGTGGTTGAGAAAGCTTTGTATTCTTAGAAATATCACACAGTGAATGTCAATGCAAGAATAGCACATATGCATCGACAACATCTCAGAATTTTCACAGGATGCTTGCTATGCTCCTGGATTTTTTTGGCTGCCTACACATGTGTTATATCAAGCAGAGACAATGACAATAAAAGATGCGTAGTATTTTCTAATAAAGCAACCGGCATTCTAGCAGCTCATATGCTCATCATGGCCTTGCTGGCAAAGCAGTGAAGATGAACAGATGTGCTCTACACCCACAGGTTCATGAATAGCGCAGGAGATCAGATGGAAAGGCAGGTTGGCGAACAATACATACCTTGTTATAAAACTCCAAAAGCTCCTGGTGGTTAAACTCCACGAATATCTTCTCCAGGTTCTAGAAGAAAAGACAGGCTAATTACCTGAATGCCAGAAAACGCAAAAACTTCTGCATATTACACTTCATGGATCAGAGTTGTCATGTACAGGCATGTCCCGCACTGTATAAACTGTATATACAAAGAAAAGCGCAAAAGCAAAACTGCTCACATACATGAATTAGGCTGCTTTCACGTAGCGACACAATGTGGCCGGCCTCACTGTCCGTTACTGATAATACATATCATGTACGTTTTCTGTAAACTCTTTGGTTTTAATGACTGTATTGCATGAATTAAAGCAGCGGTGCCTCCATAACATTCACCCGAAGGATAAATCCATATTGGCTGTAAGACCCTCGGTAACTTCCTGCATGAATTTCTCCATAGATCCGCAAACTCCTCAGCGAATTCATGTCAAAATCTGAGTTACTATACATGTACGATTATATATATATATATATATATATATATATATACACACACGATTTCACCCTCTGAATCACAAAGGGTTAACTATGCGGGACAAGTCCGCAGTATAAACTGACATGCTGCTGATTAAGCATGTCTCTTAGTCTCTCTCTAGTTTCTGCCTCCGGTTTTTCAATTTCAGTGCCACAAACCTGCTCCACTGAATGGAGCTAAACAGCAAGAAGACAGCAGTACCCTATGGTGTCTGAGTGGACGCCGTACCAAGAATGGAATCCACCGGCGCATGAACAGCAGAATGAACTCCCATTGAAAAATCTGAGGAAAAATCCACTGTGTGAACATAACCCAATCTGATTTTATCAAATCTCATCCATTTGGCTGGTGCTGTGAAATGCTGTGGGTTTTCCTAAAGAAAATTCAAGGCGGAAAATCCACATCCATCGGGACATACCCTAGGGGCATCCTGTAATGGCCACTGTTGTGTGCTGGACCTAGGAAGAAGTGTCTACTCAGGATAGGTCATCAATATCAGTATGGCGGGGGTCTGACATCCGGCACCCCCTCCGATTAGCTGTATGAAGAGAAGGCAAGCGTCATGCCCGTGCCGTCTCCAGTCTCTCTCGCTTGCCATAGACATAGCATCAGTGAGCAGGACGGGAGACGGAGACGGCACAGGTGCATGGCTTCTCTACATACAGCTGATGGGAGGGGGTGCCGGGTGTCAGACCCTCGCCGATCTGATATTGATCACCTATGCCGAGGATAAGTCATCAATATTAAAAGCCTGGAAAACCCCTTTAACAATAGGTGAATAAGCTATATATGTACTTGCGTGGCATACGGCTGGGCGAGACATTTGGTGTATATGTTGAGAGATTTTCCTGTTGTATCTGCTAAAACTTCTGCACACTGCAATATCGAGTCCTATACATTTTTATAGGATTCTCATCTTTTTGGGGGCAAATCAGAATATAGGTGAACATTTTCAGTCAGCAGACCTTCTTCAGCCCAACTGACAGTATGACATGAGGAACGCATGGCCATGTTTTAGCAGGCTCACCAAAGTGATTACACCTTTATGCTTTCCTCATGTCTTATAAGGGTTTTCCAGGCCTCAGATATTGATGACCTATCCTCAGGACAGGTCATCAGTAATTGGTCAGTGGGTGCTAGACAACCCGCGCCCCCACAATCAGCTGTTCCCAGCGGCACCGACACTGGAATAACAGCACAGCTCCGTTCAAAGTGTAGTGGTCGTGTTGGGTTACTACAGCTCAGATACGGTTCAGTTCAATAGTAATGACTTGCAGTAACCCAGCACGAGTGCTACACTCTGAGGATAGATCATCAATATCAGGAGCCTGGAAAACCCCTTTAAGGCAGATTTAGCTGCTTGACTGAGCACCCAATTATTGGGAATGGGCCGTTCCTTCTAGATAATTGCCGACTTGTCAGTGGAGGAAAAAGCTTCACTTACATGCAGCAATCACCTCCACTGTATGGGGACGAGTAATGGCTACTGCCATCGCTTGTCTTCATACAGATTTGTTGTTTCTGGGAGGCAGATCCCTATTTACACAGCACAATCTGCTGCCCAGAAATGATCATTTAAAGGGCATCTGTCAGCAGATTTGTACCTATGAAACTGGCTGACCTGTTACATGTGCACTTGGCAGCTGAAGTCATCTGTGTTGGTCCCATGTTCATATGTGTCCAAGCTTTAATATATGCAAATGAGTATCTACAAGCAACATTACACAAAAAGGCTCAGCTCTCTCTGCAACTACTGCAACCTCTGCACTTTGATTGACAGAGCCAGACGGTGACAACCTTTACACTGTCAATTAAAGTTCAGAGGACGGCGCAGTTGCAGAGAGAGCAGAGCCCCTTAGGAGTAACGGCAACGCCCCCATTGCTCCTAGAGGCTTGTTTGCACATACTAAAACATAATTTTTCTCAGCAATGCGGGGACATATGAACATGGAACCAACACAGATGACTTCAGCTACCAAGGACACATGTAACAGGTCAGCCAGTGTCATAGGTAGAAATCTGCTGACAGATGCTCTTTAATTTACTGCATGAAAGATTATTTCACCCGATGAACGAGCGTGTTGCTCATTTATCAGGTGATCGGCTGCACATTTAGGCAGATTATCGGGAATGTGCTTTAGGCCTCATGCACACGACCGTGGTGTGTTTTGCGGTCCGCAAATCGCGGATCCGCAAAACATGGATGGCACCGTGCGCGTTCCAAAATTTGAGGAACGGCACGGACAGCCTTCAATATAAATGCCTATTCTTGTCCGCAAAGCACGGACAAGAACAGGACAGGTTATATTTTTCTTAGCGGGGCCGCGGAACGGAGCGACGGCTGCGGACAGCACACGGACTGCTGTCCGCATCTTTTGCAGCCCCATTGAAGTGAATGGGTCCACATCCGAGCCGCTCGCATGCGAACCAAAACAACGGCCGTGTGCATGAGGCCTTATAGTAATGTTCAGTCCTGATAATTATGTGGTGTAAATCCACCTTTACTCTTTGGGGATTGATAACGATTGCCTATTATCTGATTTGCACCTAAAAGGATGAGACCCCAAAAATAACATATTGAGCATGATTTTGAGTGCGCGGAAGTTTCAATTATCAGTTGTATTGCTTGTCTGGGAACCTAGAGAGCGCCATGATATTTCTCTTCTGTATGAACAGAGCCTACCCTTCTGAACCATCAAACAATGCATGGTTAGCGTATGGCAAGCTGAAGACAACTGGCAAAGCTATCATTTCTCCAGAAAGAAATAAGACGGTAAAAGCTACAATGGATTACACGTATGCTTGACATCAGGCTGATTAAGAGCATTGCCTATTTTTTACTGATTGGAAAACGCTTCACGCGACCCGTCAAACACGGCAGCCTCTTCTCTGTACAGTAGACCCGAGATCCATTACTATTCTGTCAAGAGTTATGCAAAGTCAATAATGCATTAACTCTCCTTAAAGTGAATACATGTTAATGCTTCTCCACCCGTCAGCTCCTCACTAAATTTAATAGCACGAGGAGAAAGTTAGCGGATCCGACATAAATACCAGTACACCTAGGACACAGTATTAGAATTCATTCTGCATAGAGACGGGGTTTCAGCCTGCTGCAGTCGGGAGTAAATTATAAGTAATATCTGCAATGAATTTCAACAGAATGCATACAAATGAAGATAAAATATATTGGGGAATTATTTTCCCTTCTTCATTTTTACCAACTGTACATTTAGTGTATAATCAAGTGCAATCGTCAAAGCCATATCAGGGTATAGCAAGGCGGCCATTCTGGACTTGATCCGTGGAATCGAAGCCTCTGAGAACAGCATGTTGGAAACGCCACCAAAAGAAGGCAAAATACCAACAGCTATTTTAAGGCTACTTTCACATCTGCGCTTTTGCTGTCCGGTTTTGAGATTTGGCATAGAATCTCAAATCCACAGCAAAACGCTTCTGTTCTAATAATACAACCGGCTGCATCCGCTCAGAACGGATCTGGTTGTAGTAGATCGAAAATGAAGGAACCGGATCCGGCACCAAAACCATTGTCAATGGGGGCAGCATCAGTTTTTTTGTGTCTGAAAAAACCCCGGATCTGGCACCCTTGACCTACATGGTTTTTGGTGCCGGTGTTCTGCCAGATTCCTATACCTTGGCAGAATGCTATACCCGGAAGTGACGCGGCCGCACAGGAATCAGCTGGAGGAGGGTGTGTGTGGATCTGCGTAAAAATAATTGCACCACCGCGGGAGAAGCACCTACTTCATTTTCATGCGCGAAACCATACACCGCGCGTGGGCACTCAGGGACCGCACTCAGCTCTGCTATGTGGTGACTCCACCACCCCAATATCCTGCACTCAGCTCTGCTATGTGGTGAGGCTGAACATCTCCAGATGATGTGTCCGCGCGTGCGTACTCAGGGGTAGGGAGATCTGATGGAACATTTTGCACTGAAAAATCTACCTACCCCTGAGTGCGCACGCGCGGTGTACGGTTTTGCGCATGCAAATTAAGTAGGTGCTTCTCCCGTGGCGGTGCAATTATTTTTACGAATCCAGTGGATGTGTGCTAGCGCAGATCCACACACACCCTCCTCCAGCTGATTCAGGTGCGGCCGCGTCACTTCCGGGTATAGCATTCTGCCAGGTATAGGAATCTGGCAGAACACCGGATTCAGCTTCTTCCGTTTCCCATGCCGCACAAAAAAACACTGCTTTGTGTCCGGCATGGGAACGTCACCAACTGGTGAACTCCATTACGGTTTGTTCAGTTTTGTCCTCATTGACAATGAATGGGGTCAAAACTGAAGCGTTGTGCTATGGTTTTGAGATCCTGTGCCAGATCTGAAAACTGGACAGCACAATGCAGATGTGGAAGTCGCCCAACACAGCTAAAGTGCGCTTGAAGAAACATGTAATTTTCAAGTATATTTGAAAACAATTGCGTAAAAATACACGACCGTGGCGTTTTACTACTGAAGTTGTTGGTGATATCATGACTGCAGATTACACTGGGAAAATGGACATTTTCTGCAGCAGAATTTGCGGCAGTTGTAAGGTGTGTGAACATAGCCTGGGTTAGGGTACTTTCACACTTGCGTTTTTCTTTTCCGGCGCTGAGTTCCGTCCTAGGGGCTCAAATCCGGAAAAGAACTGATCAGTTTTATCCCCATGCATTCTGAATGGAGAGTCAGTCCTTCAGGATGCATCAGGATGTCTTCAGTTCAGTCTTTTTGACTGATCAGGCTTTTCAGAAAAACGTAGCATGCAGTATTTTTACCTCCGGCCAAAAAGCCTGAACACTTTGACTGAACGCCGGATCAGGCCTTTTTCCCATTGACTTGCATTAACGCCGGATCTGGCGCTGTGTGTTCAGTCAAAACGGATCCGGCTTTTGCATGTTAAACCCGAAAAATGTGAAAAAAAAGTTAAAGTCCATAAATGGCGGATCCGTTTTTTCCAATGCATTTTTTCATTGTGATCAAAATCCTGATCAGGATTCAAATGTAATCCGTTTTCACACGTTTTTCCGGATCCGGCGGGCAGTTCCGGTGTCGGAATTGAACGCCGGATTAAAACAACGCTAGTGTGAAAGTAGCCTTAAAGCGTCTTTGTGGGGGAAAAAAAGGCTCAAGCAATTTTTTAGGCAACCAAAGATAACACTATGACGTACAGTATATCTAAAAGGCCTATGTTCACAATGTTTTAGAAGGAAAGAAATCTAAAAAGTACAGTCTGCTTAGCAGTGTTAGGCTCTCATGTAGGAGTGAGCGAATTTCATATTTTGAAATTCGTTTTCGGTTCGTGTTGTGGTATTTACTGAATTGCGTTATGGATTACCACGGACCATAACGCAATTCCATGACGGAATGCCTTTAGAGGCATTCCATTATTCATTCCGTCATAATCGAAGTCTATGGCCTGCATAACGGATCCGCCCGGTTTCCGTTATGCTGGAGTCCTCTCCTGCATAACGTAAACCGGACGGACTCGTTATGCAGGCCATAGACTTATATTATGATGGAATGAATAACGGAATGCCTCTAAAGGCATTCCGTCATGGAATTACGTTATGGTCCGTGGTAATCCATAACGCAATTCAGTAAATACCACAACACGTACTGAAAACGAATTTCAAAATATGTAATTCGCTCATCCCTACTCCCATGCATACAGTATGTCAAACGTATCCCTAGATCCCCACTGCCCTGACAGAAGTTACAGGATGCCCTCGGGCTAGTATATGTAACCAAACAACAAAGAAGGGAAAGTCATCCAGCTCACCGCTACACCACAGACAGGTTCTGGAGAAACGGTAAAACACTTGTAAAGGAAAATCCAGTACAACGTCTTGATAAAAAACAATTTTTTGTTGGTCATGACTTAAAAAGATGTCCGTATGGTGCAGAGTCACCTCAGAAAGGACAGCCAGACCACCCTAGGTGGCCGGACCTGTGGAGGTTAGCATACCTTACCTGCTCCCTGACGGATGATGAATGACAACATGGCTTTGTTCGAAATGCGTAGCATGTGAATCTGCACCTTATGGATCTTTTTTTAAGAAGTGACCAATAAAGAATAGTTTTTTTTTTATCAAGGCACTGTGCTGGATTTATCTCACATATATCAGCAGGGCCTGTACTTCTTAGTGAACACAGTCTGAATGTAGATGTACATTTTTACAGAACGGAGTCATGGTCATCAACCTGTAACAGCCCCTGGAAAGCGGAAAAGCCGGCAAATCTGCATTCCAGCTGCAACAGTTTAAGAATAATCGTCTCTGGCACGTGTGATCACATATAAACCACTTAACAGGTTACACGTGAAATCTACCAGGAAAGAAAAACACGTCTCTACAGTAAAGATAAAGGAACTGTACAAGGAAACAAATTGCATGTTAAAACACCGGCCTGGCTGGACAACATAATGGCAGCTGCATCTAATATTGGCGCGCACATACAACAGCTGGGATCGGTTTCAGAAACACATCACTTTTCATGCACATGAATGTTACACTGGTAATCATGCACCTACAACAGATGGACATCAACAGCAAGAGGAAAAGCCCATTCCCAAGTCATGAATCAAAATGATGTCTCCCACTGCTGAGTAAACAAGCCTCGGACAGGCAGATAACGAAGTACGAAGTGTGGTAGATTTACTTAATCTAGTGATGGATATCATAATCAATGTATAGCCAGCTCGGTGAACCCTTGGATTTAGCTATGTAGAAAGCAAAACCATACCACTGTAGGGCAAGAACCAGCGCCACTGACCACCATGGGGAGCACATCCGTGCCACTGTATTCTCTGGTTACCCTTTCTGCCTTTAGTTAAAGGGGTTGACCAATGTGTACATAAGATGATAGCCTTTGTTGAAATTCTGTGCCGTTTGCTAAATTTCATAAGCTAAGTCCCCTTGTTAGGCAAATCTTCTGAGCTGTCCACAAGATGGCTGCTGATGGAGGGTCATGTGACCAGGCAAATCACCTCCATGTGATGTCTCCTCCATTCAAACACACTGCACCTGCACTAAACTCCCAACAGAACAAGTGCAGGTGGCCGGTGCAGTGCGTTTGAATGGAAGAGACATCCCATGGAGGCGATTTGCCTCATCACATGACACTCCATCAGCAGCCATCTTGTGGACAGCACAAAAGGCTTGGCCAACAAGGGGAAATACCTTATGAAAAATATTGAAAATGTTGCAAAATTTCAACCAAGGCTACATTAGTAAGTGCTATATAAATCATCTTCCAAAAACATTGGTCAACTGTAACCAGAAAGTGGCCAACCTCTTTTAATGGTAATTCTTCATTAAAGTGGTTGTCTAAGATTATAAAGAAAGGTCTGCTTTTCCCCCCAAAACAGCTCCATTGTTGGGTTGTGTCTGGTATTACAGCTCAGCCCCATTTGTTACTACATTTGGACAAAAATGGGCCAGGTTCTGGAGAAACAACCAATTTAAGGCCTCATGCAACCGTGTCCGTTCAGTTTTTTTTTTTGTGGACCGTATGCGGGATCATTCGTTTTAATGGGTCCGTAAAAAAACGGAGATTACTCCGTGTGCATTCCGTTTTCGTATGTCCATTCTGCAAAAAAGATAGAACACGTCCTATCATTGTCCGCATTACGGACTGTTCTATTATGAGCAAGCTGTTCCGTTCGGCAAAATGCGGAAAGTACATGGACGTTATCCGTATTTTTTGCCGATCTGCTTTTTGCAGACTGCAAAATACATACAGTCGTGTGCATGAGCCCTAAAGGGATTAGCCCACGAAATGCATTTAGCACCTATCTGCAGAATAATGTTGGATCACTGGGCGTGTGATAATGCACTTCAGTCCAAAGCTGGATTTTCTTCTCTATCAGTTTCATAGGAGTGACCGGAGCACTGGTCCTCCATTACTACTCCATTCAGAAAAGGGTACATTCACATGCGTGCATTCATCTGCATGGGCTTGTTTTGGCAGCAAGCACAAGAATTTCTGTAAGCCCCATCCAGATGAATAGAACTATTTCAGTTGCAGAAATTTCTGCAACATAATCTGCAGCGTATGCTGAAGGTCATATTTTAAGGTCCCTTTACAGAGGATCGTGGCAATTATTGAGAATAAACTTTAATGCAAACACTCAAACTAAATAATTGTCCCTTGTAAAGCTCAAACTAGCAAATGCACGTTCGTAAGGGAGCACGTTTTTTTATGTGGAAAGTAAAATCATGATTTGTTGGCAGCATTGCCAACAAACAAAGACTCCACATGAAGATAAATGATCACTGTAGTGGTTGTTCGTCCTCATGCAGAGGAGATGGTTGGCTCAGTGATCAGGTGATTATCAGAAACATTTCATTCATTCCTGATAACTGCCTGTGCATTGTCATATGTAAAAGGACCTTTAGAAAGACCGCTTGCTGGGAATGTACTGCATCAAAGCACTATTGAGAAGACTATAGAAGTTAGGCAGTGTATTCTTAGAAACTAGGCTGCCTAAAACACTGTGGTGGACAATCACTAAGAATGGATTTTCATACTCCAGTCTTAGGCCCCTTTCAAACGGGCAAGTTTTCCACGCGGGTGCAATGCGTGAGGTGAACGCATTGCACCCGCACTGAATCCTGACCCATTCACTTCTATGGGGCTGTGCACATGAGCAGTGATTTTCACGCATCACTTCTGCGTTGCGTGAAAATCGCAGCATGCTCTATACTGTGCGTTTTTCATGCAACGCATGCCCCATAGAAGTGAATGGGGCTGCGTGAAAATCGCAAGCAAGAGCGGATGCGGTGCGATTTTCACGCATGGTTTCTAGGTGACAATCGGGATGGGGACCGGATCATTATTATTCACTGAAGTTCGGGTTTGGGTTGGGTATTCTGTAGATTTTAATATTTTCCCCTATAACTTGGTTATAAGGGAAAATAATAGCATTCTTAAGAAAGAATGCTTAGTAAATTAGGGATGGAGGGGTTAAAAAATAATGAAACTCACCTCATCCACTTGTTCGCGCTGCCCGGCTCGTCTTCTTTCTTCTTCTTTGATGACCTGGGAAGAAAAGGACCTTTGGTGACATCACTGGGCTCATCACATGGTCCGTCACATGACGTCACCAAAGGTCCTTTTCTCCCAGGTCATCAAAGAAGAAGAAGAAAGAAGACGAGCCGGGCAGCGCGAACAAGTGGATGAGATGAGTTTCATTATTTATTTATTTATTTCGTTTTTTAACCCCTCCATCCATAATTTACTTATTATTTTCCCTTATAACCAAGTTATAAGGGAAAATATTAAAATCTAGAGAATACCCAACCCAAAACCGAACTTCAGTGAAGAAGTCCGGGTTTGGGTCTGGGTACCACATTCAGTTTTTTCTCACATGCATGCAAAATGCATTGCACTCGGAAAAAACTGAAGAACACAACACGATCGCATACAAAACTCAACCCACCCGCATCCTATCCGCCCCTCACATGCGACGCCCGTGTGAAAGAGGTCTTAGGGTGGCTTCACAAGAGGCAGATTTATTGCATAAGTTTCTGGGACTGCAAGTCGGTACCATTTAACTGAAAACGCCTTGTATAAATCCATGTGCCTGCCACCAAAACAACCTCATTCAAATGAATGGTACAAAATTTCAGTTGCAGAGATTTTTGCAACAAGATCTGCATGTGTGAAGGCACCCTTATACTCAAGCGTTCTGAAGCACAATGTGCCAAACTGCATACCTCTTAATAAATCTGGTTCAGCATTGGTTATCTTTAAAGGTTGTCTCACTTCAGCAAATGCCATACCTTGGCACCGAACCCGAGTTCAGGAAATGTTTTTTTCTAGTATAAATCAATTTCTGAAGTTATTATGCAATAATAACTTCGGCTCATCGGAGCCAATACATACTAATACTGTACGGAGCGCTTGCTCCGTACAGTATTGAAACAAAGTTTTATGCGAATCAACTTTGGAGGTTTCATCCGGAGTCGATTCGCTCATCCGTAGCCGTAACCCATGGAAACGAGCAGTGTATAATGTGATGGAAAAATTTATCTAGCCAGCAAAGGAGACAATATGGACAATCACAGTACATTAGTAAGTGTCTTGTATTAAAGGGGTATTCCCGTTGTTACAAGTTATTCCCTATCCACAGGACAGGGGATAACTATCAGATCAGTGGTACCATCGATTACACGAGGGGGGGCCCGATACCCCCTGCAGCTCTTCTGAAAAGAATGTGCGACCGTCCACTCCATTGATCTCTATGGGAGTTCTGGAGATAGCCGAGTACCCATAGAAATGAATAGAGCGGCTGCACGTATGTGCGACCGGACGCTCCATTCTTTTCAGGGGAGCTGAATGGGGCTGCAGGGGGTAGGGGGCCATGTTCTCATAATTGGTAGGGGTCCCATATTCTCTGATAGTTATCCCCTATGCTCTGGATAGGGGATACCTTTAACTAACCAGAATACTCATTTAAAGGGAACCTGTCACCAGGATTTTGGGTATAGAGCTGAGGACATGGGCTGCTAGATGGCCGCTAGCACATCCGCAATATCCAGTCCCCAAAGCTCTGTGTGCTTTTATTGTGTAAAAAAAATGATTTGATACATATGCAAATTTACCTGAGATGAGTCCTGTACGTGAGATGAGTCAGGGACAGGACTCATCTCAGGTTAATTTGCATATGTATCAAATCGTGTTTTTTTACACAATAAAAGCACACAGAGCTATGGGGACTGGGTATTGTGGATGTGCTAGGGGCCATCTAGCAACCCATGTCCTCAGCTCTATACACAAAATCCCGGTGACAGGTTCCCTTTAACTTTGTCTACATGATAAATGCCATTTGATGAAGTGACACAACCCCTTTAGGCCAGAAAATAAAATATATGCTTGCTATGAGGAAGCTGTAATGATTTGGGCCACATTTTGCTCCATTTTCTGGATTACTACATTTAGTGAAAACTTGCCTCCCATTTACAGTACATCCCCTTTCCACTTTGGAGAAATTGGTGATGAGTGAGAAAAGTTGCTAATTATTGCGCAGATTTGACCATAACTTGCAACTTTTTTATCCCACAAAAGCGTCACAAATCACTTGATAAATTCCTCTTGTACATTTTCTCCATAAATAGAATTTTCTTATTCCAGCAATTCTCTGCCCATGAATATAACTCCAGAAACGTAACAATGGTAAGCAAGCACTGGAAAATGGTACTGTAAATTTAAGGCATCTCAATGCCATTCACCCCATTTTGTAGAGCCAGAACATGTACTGTCCAAAGGACCTGTAATATTTCTGTGCTGAGCAGCACGCTGACATATAGAGCAGTATATACGATTAGACTTGCAGAATCGTACAGACCTGCAGCAGGATAGTCATCTATTCAATACCTTTCAAACACTCAGACTGGCACAGTCTTCTGAGAGCAGTCTCAGCCAATAACAGTAATATATAAAGAGGTTTCAAAGCCAGAGCATCCTTAAACTGAAGGAGGATCCATTCATCTCAAGACATACCTGACAAAGTAGTCAGTAAATAATACAGCCGTATTGCCGTGTGAGGAAAGCATTTATTGTACGGCACAAGCAATCGGAGAGAGCATTTCCGATTCTGATGGTAATAAAGTACAGCTGCCCAAGAAAGAAGGGGTGAAACTACCAAATTATTCATACTTCATGTATTATTTCAGGATATAGTCTACCTTTAACCTTTATCAATGGGCACCGTGAACCTAGTGGCCGTTATTAAATGGAATGCTGGCTATAATGATCTTCGTGGATTTATAACTTGTACAAAGACACAACAGTAATGTTGGGAAAAGTGGTGTTCTAAAAAGAAGAGACCAAAAACTACATAACATAATGCATTCCTCATCCTCTTTATCTGTGTGTGCATCAGTATAGTTTTCCCTAGTTTCATTAAACCATATAAAAATGATGTATAAGTATAAAACGTAAATGTAGATACGTCCATTAAGTATGCAAACCATAAAAGTCATAGTATATGACTATTATATAGAAACGCAAAGCTTTACGTACAGAGATGCGAGGAGAAGTGCACTTCCCCAGGCAAAAGTGACCTAAGACCTACAGTATTGCTTTTGCTCTGACACTGGAAGATAGAGTTACACTTAGGCCCCCTTCACACGGGCGTCGCGGGTGAGAGCCGGATGCGATCCAGGTGCGTTCAGGGAAAATCGTGCGAGTAGGCACGCAATTTCAGTCAGTTTTGACTGTGATTGCGTTCCGTTGTTCAGTTTTTTCCGCGCAAGTGCAATGCGTTTTTCACGCGCGTAAGAAAAAACTGAATGTGGTACCCAGACCCGAACCCGAACTTCTTCACTAAAGTTCGGGTTTGGTGTTCTGTAGATTTTATTATTTTCCATTAAAACATGGTTATAATGGAAAATAATAGCATTCTTTAATACAGAATGCCAAGTATAATGTCAATTGAGGGTTAAAAAATAATAAAAACATAACTCACCTCATCCACTTGATCGCGCAGCCGGGATCGTCGTCTTTGTTCTTCTTGAAGGACCTGCAAAAGGACCTTCGCTGACGTCATCGCAGGTCCTGCTGAATGAAGATAAAAGGACCTTCTATCCTTTTCCTGATTACACAAGCCCCTATAACTTTGAACTGTCTAACCCTACCTCCATTTCCATCCCCCTGACTACTATGCTATGTTGTTCTCCTGGCTGTTAGGGAGAGCAGCATCCACTAGGGCTGACATTTCTTAGAGCGAGACCATTGCATCGTCACCCAACTTTGCAATTTTGCTTGGAAAATACATTAACCCAGCTACTTGTCTGTACCACATCTCCAACTTCCATATCTACCCTGCTCAGTGAGCAGCATGCTCGTTTCAAGGTTGTCATTTGCCTTCAATGTGCATTTTGCACTTCCATATCTCTAATGCAAGCTTCCAGAACAGCAACATGCTCATATCTGTCGCAACGGTATTCTCCCTGAGCATCCTGCTCCGGTCATGTATACATGTGGCAAAGTGTACACTGAAGAAAACTTCCGGTCCTGCTAGCCATTGTGTCAGCTACAACAAGAGTGAAGAATAATCTAAAGTAAACAGGCTTACATGGCCTTTAACGTCACTCAATCACTGTCTAGCTAAATGAATATTATATACTGTATATGAGAAAGTAATGGAACACACCGTAGACGCCCCTCCTTTGCCTCCGAGACGCTAAGGTGGTGAAGTGGAAGTGCAGATATGTTATGGATTCTGGCAATATCACTCATGACAGATATGGATATATAGCTGTAGGTGAAAGCTTAGTTTTTTGCCACTTATTGTCACGTAGATCAAATGTGTCAAATGTAGTGTGAAAGTGTTCAGAGAAAGCAATCTGAAACAGCCGGCTGTGTAAAGAACATGTAAAGAAGATACCACCCCACACTGCGCTACAAGATAGTCCTAGAAGTCAACAGAGATGTAAAGAAGAGCCATCAGGTATAATGTGGGATGTGCAAAATCATCATGTCATAGGAAAACCCTGCAGATATAATGTCTCAGTGTCAGGAGCAACAGGTGACAGACAATGGGGGCCGCGGGTGGTCCATCCTGGTTACAGCGCATTAGAATGATCCAGAAAAGAGAAAACTAAATTTTTTTGCAAGCGCTGTATTTTTTCACAAGAGTACCTTGTAAACTTAGGCCTCTTTCACATGTCAGTGGATCACGGATGTGTGCTGTCCATGGCCATGTACCATTGACCTTAATGCCTGTATGTACACATCAGTGGCTTTCCACAGACCGTGGGTCCATGGTGACACCACGGAAGCATGCCCTATTTTGTCTGTGATTACAGATCCCTCACCCACATTATAATCTATGTGTCTGTGAAAACCATGAACACAACACGGATGCCATCCATGTTTGGTCTGTGGTTTTCACAGACTTTTGCCAGGAGATTCTCTGGAAATTGATGTTCAGCCTAGCAGTGTACGTGGAAAACAGATGACACGTGGAGGGCAATATGCAACATATGCATAGATGAGCCACAGATGTCATCTCGGACAAGAGGCCTAACTGATATAAGGGCAGATGAAACAACAGTTCGCAATAGCCACTTCAGTCAAAAATGTGGGTCCTCTAATACCAAAAAATGGGATCCCTAGCAGAACGCTTCACTTTTAATGTGGACGATGGTCCTGCAAATTATAAAACGCCAGGGACCCGGCCACTCTCCAGCATAAATGTCCGGATTCAGCCAGTCAAAAACCAATGCACGCGGCAATTTTTGACCGTCCAAATCCCAGCATTTATGCTGGGGAACGGCCAGATGGGGTCCAGTGGACACGCGGCACTATCCGGCTATGCCGTATCCAGAGAACGCTGACAGTTTGTTCTCTGCCAGAACAGCCTGCTGGCTTGCTGTGCTGCACATGTGAAAGTAGCCTTAGGGATTTATAAAACTGAGTTCAGTTAAGTAGAATACACCTGTCTTAGGGTACTTTCACACTTGCGTTGTGAAGATCCAGAAGACAGTTCCGTCGCAGAAACTGCCTGCCGGATCCGGAAATCTGTGTGCAAATGGATAGCATTTGTAGACGGATGCGGATCTGTCTAACAAATGCACTGAAACACCGGATCCGTTTCTCCGTGTCATCCGGAAAAATGGATCCGGTATTTTTTGTTTGTATGCATTTTTAAAGGTCTGCGCATGCGCAGACCGGAAAACCGGATCTGTTTTGCCAAAACACTTGGTGCCGGATCTGGCATTAATGCATTTCAATGGAAAATAATGCTGGATCCGGCATTCCGGCAAGTGTTCCGGAATTTTGGACAGAGAAAATACCGCAGCATGCTGCAGTATTTTCTCCGGCCAAAGAGTGACTGAACTGAAGACATCCTGATGCATACTGAACAGATTGCTCTCCATTGACAATGCATTAGGATAAAACGGATCCGTTTTTTTCCGATATTGAACCCCTAGGATGGAACTCAATACCGGAAAACTTTAACGCAAGTGTGAAAGTACCCTTAATGAGGCGTTGGTCAAAGGTGGAGCGTCACTTCAACCAAAGATAGTTTTCCATTTTATAATATGAAAGGATGTGTAGGAAGTTCTCCATTCCATACACTGCTTAGGAAATCCCATATTAGTATTGGAAAACCATGTCTGCTGCCTGAATCGTGTCTAATAATCGCAGAACGCGCACTTATTATCTTAACGACTAATTATGCAAAGAGGTTCAGGCATAACATTTAAAGTTTAATGTGACATTTCCAGCACCAGAAATCCACATCTCCATTAACCCCAACATGTGCAGAGTAAAATAATACACAATGACTAAATGGAAGAAAAATCTGATTTATTATAGCACATATTGCGTTCCAGCCAAATGTCTTTCCCACATAACTTTTCAGACACACACGGAGTGCTTTGTGGTTTTGTGAAGTAGGATTTATCTTGCACTCAGTACTTTTTCTACAGTACTGGTCTTAAGAGGAACAGTATAGTCACATATTCTCATTGCAGCTGTGAAAACACTAAATGTAATAGCCATTGTGGATTTCAAGATACTGCCGTACAGTACGAATGCAGAATTTCAATTATTTGAATGTTAAAATGTCCTTTTAAAGAGAGTGATTATTGAAAGGTTAATTACATCTAACGTATCAAGGGTGTTTGATAAAAAGGTGATCGCATAAATTGCTGTAACTTCACATTTTTAAGGGGAAGACAATGAATTTCCACCACTATATTCCAGGACTATTTTCTCGTATCACAGAGAATAACGTGTTTGTTTCTTTACCATGGAGAAATAAATGTAAAAAATGCTAGTAACACAGTAAATACTGAACATATACAATTGTCAAGGTGGTAAAATGATGATCTGACCAGAAGAAGGGATGGAGTGGGAACTTAAAAGTGGCCCTGGAAACCTAAAAGTGGCCCCATGCTGTAGGCGAGTCCAAACTGACAGAAGGTGGAGCAACACAAGTAGGCTGGGGCAACAGAAGTAGGCAGGGGCAACAGAAGGAGGCAGGGGCAACAAAAGGAGGCAGGGCCAGCAATACTGTAGTACAGCTCAAAATGCCACCCCTGAAGAACCAAATACCATAGCAGTACAGCACAAAATACCACAACACTTGCTGCAGTATTCAAGTGCATCTCCGTCCTGAGGACAGTGATGCAGTTGAACTCAGGAGGGCATCTGCAACCCTCGGCCAGGTGTATGAGAACCTCATGCTCCTACATTAATGTTGAGGGCATGAGATCATTATTTACTTGGCCAGTGGCCATGAGAAGGGCTCAGACGGCCCAGAGGAAATCTGGCCAGTCTGCCTCTTACCAGAAGGCAAGGGCATGCATACCATAGAATTAGACATGAGGCTACTGAGGGGCCATTGAAGAGAGGAGGTTCCATTCTCTTAGTTATGAGGTGGCAAGAAATTGCGCTGGGCTCCTATATACTGCACTGTTAGCAAGGAAGAGGGTGGGTATTGGTCCAAGGGTCATGAAAAGGGTGTGAAGCAAGAACCAGGCGCTTCTGTCCTTTGCAATAAAAGATGGCACCATAATGGGGACAACAGTGAAGCAGAGCAGGCTTTCTTTACATAGGCTTGCTCTAGAAATATGGGATCCATATACAGGTCCTTATAGACAATTTCCGCTAGGTAAACTGTAAACTTTTGAAAACATGATGATATCTAAAAAGTTTGTGTGCAACAATGACACTAAATACTCTGACAATGGCATCAGGTGATCTGAATTGTGGTTTTAGAACCTATCAGAGAGGTTGTCACTACTCTGCAGCCAACAGTGAAGCTTGGTTCACAGGAGGTTTGGGAATACATGAAATTTGGTCAGAAATAGAGTAACCCTCAATGATAACCAGGACAAGGATATTCTAATCTATCCATACCCCAAAGGAGGCATCTGACAGGTCCCAGCTTTATTATACAACAGGGCAGTCACTGTTCAAGGTAATAAAGAACATTGTTCAACACAAATATCAAAAAGTTTCACAGCAGATGCTACGACCTTCATAAACGTTTGAAGTGCATCTATCAGCAGATTTGTAGCTATGAAAGTGGCTGACCTGTTTGAGGGCGTAGCTATATGGAGCAGCTGCTGGTCCTCATCTAAGTGAGCGCTCTTGACTAGCAACAGGAGTGGTGGTTGCCCGGGAGGAGGGGGTTGCGAAAAAGTTGCTGGGGGTAGGGTGGGGCTCAGTCACCTGTTGCATATGCACTTGGCAGCTGAACACATCTGTGTGTTGGTCCCATGTTCATGTGTGCACACATTGTTGAGAAAAATTATTTCTAATATATGCAAATAAGCCTCTAGGAGCAACGGTGGCATTGCCATCATAACTAGAGGTTCAGCTACCCTCTGCATTTTGACTGACAGGACCAGGCAGTGAAAACATCATAACACCTGGGTCTGTCAATCAAAGTGAAGTGAGTGCAGCAGTTGCAGAGAGAGCAGAGCCTCCAGGCAACACCCCCATTACTTCCAGTTTTTTTTTTTTTTGCTGAAAAATGTTCTTTATTACCTTGAACAGTGACTGTTGTATAATGAATCTGGGACCTGTCAGATGCCTCCTTCGAGGTATGGATAGATTAGAAAATCTTTGTCCTTGCCACAGGTCAGCCAGTTTCGAAGGTACAAATATGATGACAGATGGAGCATCCGCACTTTTTTAAACATTTTTGTGGCTTATAAAAAACACCCTGAAATTCATGTGAAGGATCAAGTTACATGCTGCCAATAGAGGTCTATGAAGACAGTAACAAGGGCAAAGAAGTACCTTAGAGACACACAGACAGGTGCGGCCACTAGTTTTATCAAATTTTCTCTCACACCCCAGTGCTAAATTCACAGCTATGCTGCCTACTATTCCTCTATAATGTTCTCCATGATACGGAGACACAGGGGAGCCGGATTTCCTCTGATCTATGCATGCAGTGTATGGGAGACGTCATAGCACCTTCTCTCTTCCCACTCTGCCACTGAAAAATGAAAAAAAAATAAAATAAATTCCAACTGTTTTTTTTACTGATTACCTATCCTCTAGATAGGTCATCAGTATCTGATCGGTAGGGGTCCCAAACCCGGGACCCTCAACAATCAGCTGTTTGAGAAGGCACTGGCTTTCTCTCTGCTAATCAAGCACAATGCGTAATTGCATAGCGGCTGTGCTTGGTATAGCAGCTCAGACCCATTCACTTCAATAGGGCTGAACTGTGCCAAAGCCATGTGACCAATGAACACGACATCACATGGCCTAGGCTAACCTGCGAGAAGGCCACTGCGCTACCGTGAGCATCGGTGCCTTCTCAAACAGCTGATCGGTGGGGGCCCCGGGTGTCGGACCCCCACTGATCAGATAAAAATAAAAACTCTCTGAAAACCCCTTTAAAGTATATAACATGTTTTTCTATAAATGTGACAAAGCCTATTCCACTTTACAGTACATATATAAAAACTTTTGTAGATAGTACACTGCAGAAGTCGTGCTGACGAGGCCACTAAAGTCTGGAAGAAGTCACTCAAGCAGCAGGTGCTCATAACAATATTAAACAAGGAAACATTACATTTTTTTTCTTCCCAATGATCTGGCCCTGGATACATGACCATGAGACTCTTAAAACATAAATGCTCAGACTTCAAAGGAAAGAAAAAATTTGTATTGACTAGAAATCGCATAATCTGCTCAATTTATATTCAAAGGAGCCATCTCTTCACACACCATGAAATATAAATGAAAAGCGAGGAGTAGATGATTGCAACATGAACTATCTCTTTATGCTGTAATTTGCCTTAACTCTCTGTGAGTTTAACGAAGATGTTCCAGTCCTTGCCAAGGGGAACTTAAGCTCAAGAAACAGGACTCCATGTCTTCTGAAGTGGTAAGGTGCTCGTTGTATGTCTCAGATTCTTGCAAGATTATATAAGAATTTACATTAAGGCAATATGCAAGCAGACATTAATTTCAGACTTTTATCATTCCTATTTTAACAGATGTCACATAAAGACTGGTATCTCCATCCATGAGGGAACGCAGATGCCCTGGGCACAGCCAATTTTAAGATGCACATGCTGGAATCAGAATACAGAAAAAGAGAAAATGTTCTACTTTTAATGGTCACTCATCCGCTATCCAAACTGGAAACACTGTATTTTCACCATAGAGATCAGCTTTACTGTTGAAAATAGGTTGAGTGCAAACTGCCGACCACCAAAGGCCAAGTCAAAACAGAAAGTTTAACCTGGGTCAGCAACTTAGAGATCATAATGGCTTTATGGGAGCCTTACATGGAAGCTTTGGTGTAAAAATGTTTTCCATTGTAATAGTTCACTAGAAAGAAGACTCTTTTTTAGGTGTAGTGGCCTGAACCTATTTGGGTTACTGTTTATTAACAAGTTAATCTGCCATGGTCATCCACACTGACTAGAAGACCTGGTCTAATGTTACTGTAGGTAAGGATATTATGGATGATTTAAAGGGGTTTTCGTTTGGCATCAACATCTTTTAAAATAATAATTAATGAAAGTAGCTGTAATTTTTAAATGTATTTCTTTTACCTTTATTGTTTCTATCTTCTGTTCTGGGCTGTGATCGCGTGACCACGTCCATGCAGCGCTTTCTAATTTCCTGTGATTTTAAGTCCATGGTCGTGTCAAAATCACAACAGGGGCAGTGACAGGAGAGAATACCGGAGGTTTTTTTGTTTCCATTTTTCTTCCCCATCTCCCTTGAGCCCAGGGTCAGATTGGCCATAGACCTCACAGGGAAATTTCCTGGTGGGCCGATGCCCCAGGGGGCCACCTAAGCCATCCTCTGTGTCGCTGGACAGTTACCTAATGAGCTCTCAGCGGTAATTAATGCTGTGAGAATCAGGTAGTTATGTACCTGGCCAACGACCGCAGATATCTACTGAATTCAGCTGCTGTGGACCACATCTCACCTCCTAAGCCTCCTGCATCCAACAACTGGAGGAGGAGGACAGAAGATGGCATCTATCGATGGCCACCACAGAGGGACAATTTTTTGTGGCAATATATTGTGCTGCACTTTGGTATTTGGTTCTGCTGGGATGGTATTTTACACTATGGTATTCTTGGCCCTGCCTACATATATTACCCGGCCTTCTGTTAAGTTGGACCCACCTACAACATGGGGCCACTTAAATTTTTTTTCTAGGGCCACTTTAAGTTCTCAGTCCACCCCTGCTTGAGCTATAACTTTTTTTTATTTTCGTTCACATAGCTGTATGGTGGGCTTATTTTTGCGGGACAAGTTGTACTTTCTAATGCCACCATTAATTATGGCATACAATGTAGTGGGAAGCGGCAAAAAAAATTCCAAATGGGGTGGAATTGGAAAATAAACACAATTCCTCCACCGTTTTACAGGTTTTGTTCGCACGGCGTTCTGTTTGCAGAAAAACTGACCTATGCCCTTCATTCTCTGGGTCAGTACGATTACAACGATACTCCATATGTAGTGTAAAAATAAAATAAAACTTTGAAAATAAAGATTTTTTTTTTTTACATCACCATATTCTGACCCCCATAACTTAAATTTTTTATAGTTATATCTACTGAGCTGTGTCTGGGCTCATTTTTTTGCGGGACAATCTGTAGTTTTTATTGATACCATTTTGGAGTGTGTGTGACTTTTTGATCATATTTGATTACATTTTTTTGGGCAAGAGAAGCAATAAAAAATGGCAAATTGGCCATTTTGACCATTTTTTCCGTTACGTTATTCGCCGAATTGGAAAAATATTTTTAGATTTTAATAGTACGGGCGTTTTTGGTCGCATTGATACCTATGATGTTTATATTTTTTGTTATTTAGGTATTTATATTTTTATGATATGGATAGGTGATAGGTGATTTAAACCTTTCTATTTTTTACATTTTTTTATATATATTTTTAAGTTTTTTTTGTTATGATTTTTAAGCTCATATATGAGCATACAAAATCTATTTTTCAATTTTTCATTTTGAACAATCATGTATTTTTAAACTGCACTTATTATTGAAAATTGCTCATTTCTTATGTTGGCCTGCCATCTGGTGGCCAAAATAAGAATTGCATTTTGAATGTTCTCAGCCTCTTCAGCGAGGCTGAGGCCATTCAAATCAATGACACATTTTATAGCTGCTGTGGCTAAAAGATGAAGATTCTGAATGGGAAGCCCTCCTCCTCTATTTAAGGGTTATTCCAGCCAGAAACATGTATCACTTATCCAAAGTATAGGTGATTAGGTCATAAATGCTAGGTGGGTGAGGGCCTGACCTCTGGGTCCCCACCAATTGCCAGAACAGGAGACCAGTCGTCTGTTCTCTACAAGTCATGAGACTAGGGCCAGAAGGGTTTTGAATAAAGAGGTGGTCGAGGCTGCGCCATGCCTCTGCATCTATTGCACATATAACAGCCGAGCACAGATCCCTAGTGCTCATTCCGGGGTACCAGTGATTGGAACCCATCTAGGATTTACCTCCCATCCAGTGGACAGGTAATAAATGCCCAAGGCTGGAATACTCCTGACCTGCATTTGAAAACGGCTTTTCAAAAAACAGACAACCCTTAAATTGTGTACAACTTCAGAATAGGTTAGTTTGCTGTCTGAAGACGGTTGCATCCAGACTTCATAAGGATGTGTAAGACATGTCAGCTGTTCAGGGATATATAGCAATTACTATGTCAATTCTTATATGCTTCATAATAAATGTAATTCTGTACAACCAAAGATAATTTTCTACATAAGGAATCACAAATTAGGAACATTTGAGAGAACGTTTAATTCTTTTTAAAGCTGATTTAATTTGTATAGCTAATATAAGAAGATTAATGGTTCCGTATAATAGCTCTAATCATTCCCATTTGTAACCATATTCCTGAATTTGGGATGCTTTCATTTTCGTTTCCAGTGAAAAACAAGAAGTAAGATTTGCAGATGTATTAGAGTTAAAAAGGCTGTTGCTATAGAAAACCTTCAGTAATTAGAAATTTGGAGACAGTAAACCAGGACACTTCTGTTGCTGCTCCCCAATGGGAGAGAAATGGACCCTTGTGATGCAGATGGAGAAGAGTCCACATGTGCTCTATGGACATTAAAATATTAAGAGATCAGACCTATCATCCTTCCATGTGAGGCTGGGCATACACATGAGACATGAGACAATGACCAGCCAGTCAGTCATCCATGAACATTCCCACCAGCAACATGCCAGACTGAACTGCACCTGATGAGGCTAGCGACCGACTAAGGTTACTTTCACACTTGCGGCAGCAGGGTAAACAAGCCGAGAGGCGGCTGGAAAAAAACGCAGCGTCCTGGCCACAGAAAGCAGTGAAACCTGTGTGCAACAAGAGCAATGGTGGCATCCTCATTGTAAAAAAGGCCTAATGTGCATATTAAGAAAAAGTATCATAACTCGGGAACGGAGCCTCCAATCAACAAAAGAAAAACAGTTGTTAGATAGGGAGGTCGCTGGTGACAGATTCCCTTTAAAAGCAGAGAAATCCAAATTTACAACTTTTGTTTCCGAATTTTCTGTACATTTTAGATTCAAAAAATAAATAAAAGTAAAACATGTCGATCCAAATTTACCACTAACGTGAAGTACAATGGGTCACAATAAATCTGAATCGTTTGGATAAGTAAATGCCTTCCAAAGTTATTACCACATAAAGTGATATGTCAGATGTGAAAAAACGGCTGCGTCTGGAAGAGGTTACTGGAATAACAAAGTTACCAATATTCATATTGTCCAGAAGAAAAAGGAACTGAAATCTGATATTAATGTTTCTTCTCATTATTGAGGTCTTTTATTGGATCCGTGTCTAGCTGCATGACCCAGTAAAGCATCATTCATGGTGAGGTCGGCAGACATTCATGATGGTGGTACAGAGTGGAACACATGATTTCATCAATGGCAAATGGTCTAGGTTATAGGGCAGCAACGCATACACACACCATCATGGCTGCCTGGCTGTAGAATACGCTCACTGTGGACCTGTATTTCACTTTCGACTGCATATTAATCCAAATGGCTTGGTGATTTTTGCAATTGTGAGACAAGTATTGATGGAACTGTTGGGAAGTAGCGTCATCTACTTTACTATTTCCCCAATCTGTTTTTGGTTGTTGAGGTATGACAAACAAGAGGCACACCACCTCTAAATGTACAGGCCCCCTTAGGGGATGGGTACATCATTTTCACATAATATGGGTTGCAGAAGATACAGGCATTGCTTAAATAAATTCAGTAATAAAAAATAATTCAATAATAGTTCAATAATAAAAAAAATGGGATGTTCAGTCGTTTGCTCGTCTAAAACATAATGGATCACTCAGTGTGAAAAACACTCAATAATAATGGAAATTGGAGAAAAGACTTTTGACAGTATTAGGATTTCTTGTACGCGGTTTGCTAGCTCCACTCTTGAACTGGTCCCGGATACTTGTCACTGATGTAAAATTGATGCTGTGGATGTAATATTTATAAGGTGACGTCTGCCGTGTGAACAGTATATAGATGACCCAGTTTCGTAAGAAGCTCTTAGTGGCACATTGCTTTGTAGGTCTTCCTAGCTGAAACAGTTAATACAGGAGCATCTCCCTTACCTTTCTCTTATACCCAACACTGCATACAAATCTATTGTCTGATTTCTGACCACCTTTTCCTACATTTGCATACATGCCCTGTCGTGCTGTGAAATCCATAAGAGTACAAGTATATCTGTGCAGTTAAAGATATTTTTTTTCCGTATTATTTTCCGACTTCATCAAGAACATTATATGAATCGCATTAAACAACTGAATTATTCTTCCTTCTTCAGGTTCCACTTCGAAGAGATAAATAAATGCTGACTATTGAAGACCGTTTTACATTATGTCAATTGACATTTGTATGTACGATACATGTAAGAATACAAATATGTAAGAATGCTGCATTATTCAGTCCATTTAAGCCATTAATGGGGTTTTTCAGTGGGATATTGTTAAAAGACGCCAATCACTTGTTGCTAACGGTACTACGCTATTCTGGTCCTTGTTGCTCTCCAGTTCTTAAGCTCAACATACAGGACAGCTTGCTCAGCCAATCACTGGCTGAGGCAGGTCACCTCTGAGGCCGGTGATTGGCCGAGCAGTCACTCCAAGCCATTTCCTGTTTGTTGAGCCCAGAGCCAGGAAGTGGAGACCAATGGGGACTGGAGAAGCTTTGGCATGGCATTGGTGGGGGATCAGGGATGGTGGGCATTGATTATTTTATATTTTTAACCTATATGTCTGTTTAAAGGGGTTTTCCAGCTGATTATTCTTTTAAAGGTATGATTTACTAAAGAAAAGTCCATCTGTCGGTTATGTATACAGGTATATCTCCAACTGCATATGAAAGGCAGATAAATGAACAAATAGCTTAACAAAAAAAAACAACAACAAACGAATTCTGGCAAAATGTAAAGAACATAAAGCCACATGCATGGTCAGGACTGCATGACAATCAATGGTTCCCTATAGTTGAGCACCAGCCTGGCTTATCACTGAAGGAGTCAAATCTAGAACCTAGAGGAGCACAGATTCTGGGGACAATCAAGAAATCCCTTCTTATGAAACCCTGGACAACCTCTTTTAATGGAAAATACATCCCCCACATTTTAACCTCTTTTAATGGTCTCAGATTACAATCTTTTTGTTTAAAGGAAATGTGTCAGCAAAAATTTTATCTGCCAATTAAAGGTTTTTTTCCACACTTTTAATATTCATGACCTCCTCAGGATAGGTAATGAATATCAGATCGGCTAAATGCTGTTAAGAACAGCTCAGGCAAGATGGCCGCCCCATAATAATGTTCAGGAAATAGAATAAAGAAATCTGTAATCAGAAAATAAAATCAGTTTCCTAAAAAAGGATGTGTTGCTATCTGGTTTTAAAGGAGTTTTCCAGGCTTTTACTATTATTAACCTATCCTCAAGGTGATCAATATCAGATTGGCAGGGGTCTAACACCCTGCACCCTCGCCGATCGGCTGTATGAAGGGAAGGCACGCGCCCTCCCATCTCCTGTCTCTCTTCCTGTTTGCTGCTGCTATGTTTATGGCAAGTAGGAAAAGAGGGACGGGAGATGGCACACACAGGGGGCCTTCTCTTCATACAGCTGATCAACGGGGGCGTCGGGTGTTAGACCCCTGCCAATCTGATATTGATCACCTTGAGGATAGGTTATCAATAGTAAAAGCCCGGAAAACCCCTTTAAAACCAGATAGCAACACATCCTTTTTTAGGAAACTGATTTTATTTTCTGGTTACAGATTTCTTTATTCTATTTTTCTGAACATTATTATGGGGGCGGCCATCTTGCCTGAGCTGTTCTTAACAGCATTTACACAGCATTAAAAAAATTGCTTTATGGTAGCCCATGGTCCATAGACACAATGGTCAGGAGGGGACCTCACTGACTTCTATGGGAGAGTTTTCTAGGCATGCTCTGTGACCTGTGCAGAGTCATTGTAAAAGGAAGGCCTCATGCACACGACCGTTGTGTGCATCCACGGCCGTTTCCCCGTTTTTTTTTCGCGGACCCGTTGACTTTCAATGGGTCCGTGGAAAAATCGGAAAATGCACCGTTTGGCTTCCGCGTCCGTGATCCGTTTTTCCAGTCCGTGAAAAAAATATGACCTGTCCTATTTTTTTCACGGACAACGGTTCACGGACCCATTCAAGTCAATGGGTCCGTGAAAAATCACGGATGCACACAAGATAGTCATCCGCGTCCGTGATCTGTGTCCGTTTTTCCTATAATTTTCAATGCAAACTTGACTTAGTTTTTTTTTTCACTTTTCATGTCCATGGATCCTCCAAAAATCAAGGAAGACCCACGGATGAAAAAACGGACACGGATCACGGAACAACGGAAACCGTTTTTGTGGACCTCAAAAAAAAACGGCCGTGTGCATGAGGCCGAAAGAATAGATAATATTTTAATGATCACATATTGTGAATGGTGGGTCCTGTCTTATCTGTCATTTTTATCCTGCCTGTAATGATATCACCTCTGTGTAGAGATAAGCAGGTAACTGCAGTAAAGTGATCTGTACAGACCAAGAAGTGGCACCTTATTAGGCTTAGTGGCCAGTGCGAAAACTGCATGAGTTTATTTTTTGTTTAAATATAGATATTGACATGAAAAATTTAAAATGACATAAGAAATTCTCAAAAAATATGTTAAACATAAAAACGTGATTCAAACAATAGGTCATTTTTGATGACGCATTCCCTTCAAAATATGCATAGAGAGAGTCACATGGGATATATTGAGGTCTGTTGTAAAACACAGAAACAGTATCAAAAGGAAATCAACAGGAGGCAAGTTAGGCTACTTTCACAATAGCGTTAATATTTTCCGGTATTGAGATCCGTCATAGGGTCTCAATACCAGGAAAAAAAACGCTTCAGTTTTGTCCCCATTCATTGTCAATGGGGACAAAACGTAACTGAATAGAACGGAATGCTCCAAAATGCATTCCGTTCCGTTCTCATACTGGAGAGCAAACCGGAGCATGCTGCGGTTTGCTTTCCGTCCTAGGATGCGGAGCAAGACGGATCCGTCATGACCCACAATGCAAGTCAATGGGGACGGATCTGTTTTCTCGGTCACAATCTGACTCAATAGAAAACGGATCCGTTCCCCGTTGACTTTCAATAGAGTTCATGACGGATCCGTCTTGGCCATGTTAACCCCTTCCCGACTGCCATACGACTATATACGTGCTAGCTGCACATACCCCGTGCAGCTAGCATGTGTATAGACGTCATGGCAGTTCTTTAATCCAAGCACTGCAAAACGCTTGGATTAAAGCTTCTGCCCCTGCCCTGCTGCTGTCACGGACAGCATACAGTGCAGTAATGCCGGCAAGGGACCAATCAGAGTGTTCCCTTGCCGGCAATCGATCAGATTGGTTAGTCTATGGAGACTAACAGATCGGATCGCGGCAGTGAAAAAGTGCCTGTTCCAGGCTCTGATCTGCGCTCCGCAGATCAGAGCCTTAAATCAGGTAATGTGTCCTGGTGCCCCTCCCGTGCGCCTCCAACCCCCCCGTGAGCCCTGCCTCCGCTATCTGTCCCCGCCTGCCACTGATGCGGTCCCCCCCTCCCCCCACATCAATGCATCCTGCCCCATCTGTGCCCCCTCAATGCTGGCCATACCCCCCCTTTCCAGCGCTGCCCCCTGCCCCCGATGCGGTCCCCCTGCTGTGTTTGATTGCGGCGGCTCCATTCCTGAGCCGCCGCATTCAGCAGCATGCTGACACTCTGCTGTAACCCCTTAGATGCCGCGGCATCCATGGGGTTAATAGAGGGAGGGGGCTCCCTCTCTCAACCATCAGGGCTGCCGCGCTGCGATGGCAGCGCCCGATGGTTGCCATGGCAACCGGACGCTTTGCAAAGGCGTCCGGTGTTGCCACCTACAGGAAATCTGATAGTATTATACTTTGCAATGCAAGAGCATTGCAAAGTATAGTACAGCCATCAGCCCCACTGGATCTTCAAGATCCAAGTGAGACTTGATAAAAAAAATAATTAAAAATAATAAAAGTAAAAAGAAATAAAAATTTAAATTAAAAAAATAAATTGCCTTTTCCTATAAAAAAAATACACATATTAGGTATCACCGCATCCGTAACGACCGTCTCTATAAATTTATCACATGATCGACCCCGTCCGATAAACACCATAAAAAAATAAAAATAAAAACTGTGTCAAAAAAAGCAATTTTTGTCACCTTACATCACAAAAAGTGCAACACCAAACGATCAAAAAGACGTATGTCAAACAAAATGATAGCAATAAAACCGTCACCTCATCCCGCAATAAATGAGACCCTACATAAGAAAATCGCTCAAAATTTTTTAAATATATAGCTCTCAGAACATGGAGACAATAAAACATCATATTTTTTTTTTCAAATATGCTATTATTGTGTTAAAGTGAAATAAATAAAAAAAAGTGTACATATTAGGTATCACCACGTCCGTAACAACATGCTCGATAAAAATATCACATGACCTAACCTTTCAGGTGAACACCGTAAAAAACTGAATATAAAAACTGTGCCAAAAAAGACATTTTTTCCACCTTGCATCACAAAAAGTGCAACACTAAGCGATCAAAAAGGCGTATGCCCCCCAAAATAGTACCAATCAAACCGTCATCTAATCCCGCAAAAAATGATACCCTAATTAAGACAATCGCCCCAAAAAATAAAAAAGCTATAGCTCTCAGACTATGGAGACACTACGGTAAAACATTTTTTTGGTTTCAGAAATGCTATTATTGTGTAAAACTTAAATAAATAAGAAAAAGTAAACATATTAGGTATTCTCTATAAAACTGTTACATGACCTAACCCCTCAGATAAACGCTGTAAAAATAAATAAATAAAAACTGTTCCAAAACAGCCAATTTTTTGGTCACCTTGCCCCATAAAGTGTAATAATGAATGATCAAAAAATCCTATGTACCCAAAAGTACCAATAAAAACCTCAACTCTTTCTGCAAAAAATTAGCCCCTGCACAAGACGATCGGCAGAAAAATAAAAAAATATGGCGTTCAGAAAATGGACACACAAAAACATAATTTCTTTTTCAAAAATGCTTTATTATGTAAAACTGAAACAAACAAAGAAAGTAGACATATTTGATATCATTGTGTCAGTAACAACCTGCTCTATAAAAATAGCACATGATCTACCCGTAATATAACAATTAAAAATCATATGACATGAATGGGCACGGATGTTGCCCGTGCATTGGGGATCGCAATGCAAGGAACGGCCGCACAATGGGCGTGTGCATGAGGCCTTAGGCCTCTTTCACATGGGCGTTGCGGGAAAAACGCAGAATATAGAGCATGCTGCGATTTTCACGCAACGCACAAGTGATGCGTGAAAATCACCGCTCATGTGAACAGCCCCATAGAAATAAATGGGTCGGGATTCAGTGCGGGTGCAATGCGTTCACCTCACGCATCGCATCCGCGCGGAATACTCACCCATGTGAAAGGGGCCTTACAAGGGAAGAATCTCGCTGCATTCAGCACTGTTCTCCTGTGGCTCTTCCTGATCAACTCTGAACACAGCCCCGAAACGAATGCTAGAAAAGCCTAACAGAGCTAAAAAAAAAATATAGGTGGAGAACACAACGGAGAACAAAGCTGAACGTCATGGCAGTACACACAAACATATATCTCAGAAATAAGGAACATATTGCATTTTTAATTTATTCCGAAGGTGGGTGGAAGACAGTAAATATATATATTGCGTTTTCTTGCACAGATTTAAATTTCTTTTTCTGGTCAATGCATCTGGTTTAACGTTCGCCATCTTTTCTAACGATAATAATGTATAGTTAACGTTGTATATGACAAAGCTCATCATTTCACAGACCTTTCCCATATTGCTGCATGCTGTTTTCTGTCCAGTGTCATTACTATTCTGCTATATCACAGCGCATGCTATTTCTGTGCGGCTGGATATCTTATATGAATGCACAGTGCTTAATATAACAAGGGGAAAATATATAACCAATGAAGGAAAAAAATATCATATTGTCTTTTACAGACTGTGTATGGAAAGAACCTTTATTACAAGCAGCATTCCTATTTACACAAGCACTGTCGAGTTTTTTTTACGATAAGTCATCAGTATCTGATCAGTGGGGGTCCGACAACTGGGACCCATGCCGAACAGCTGTTTGAGAAGGCAGCTATGCCCGCAGCAGTGCCGTGGCCTTCTCTCAGCTTTTTCTAGGCCAGTGATGACACATTCATGTATTATGTGTCCTAGACGCAGCTCAGCCCCATTCACTGTGAGCGGGATACCAATCACAACCGCTATACAATGTACGGCACTGTGCTTGGTGAGCTGAGAGGAGGCCGTGACACACACAGGAGCTACGGTGCCTTCTCAAAGAGCTGATCGGCTGGGGTCCCAGGTGTCAGACCCCCACAATCAGATACGGATGACCTAGCCTGAGGATAGGTCATCAGTTGTAAAGACTTGGAAAACCCTTTTGAAGGGGTTGTCCCATGAACAACATTTATCACCATTCACATAGCAGTATTAGGGCTTGTTTTTTGTGGGACAAGATGCACTTTATAATGACACAATTTACGGCTGCATACAAAGTGGTGGGAAGTGGGAAAAAAATCCAAATGGGGTGGAATTATAAAAAAAAAAAAAAAAAACACCATTCCGCCAGTTTTATTTTTTCTACATTGTTTACTATTCAGTAAAATTGATCTGTTACTTTTATTCTCCAATTACAACGATACCACATATGTATGGTTTTCCTTGAGTTTTAATACAAAAAAAATGTAAAACTTTTTTCCTGTGTATTGCCATATTCTGACCACCCTTATTTTTATGTGTGAGGGCTCATTTTTTGCAGGACGATCTGTACTTTTAATTGATATCATTCTTAGGTGTGTATGACTTTTTGATAACTTTTTATTCAATTTTTTTGTGAGAGGTGAAGCAACCAAAAAAACATTAAATCGATTGGCATGGGAGTCTATGACAATTACACTTCCTATGGAGACCTGCCACAGGCAGGCTCTCCTTAGGAACTAGTGTGCGGCAGCCCTGTAACACTCCTGAGTACAAGGCTGTCGCACACTACACTACGCACTACGTGCGCTTCCGGTCTTTAACTTCCAAGATGCCCCTGCACACGAACGTGTGCTTCCCGTTGCCATATTGCGGACTGTATTTGCGGATCCGCAATACACGGGTGCCGTTCCGTGGGCATTCAGCATCCCGGATGCGGACCCATTCACTTGAATGGGTCTGCAAATCCGGAGATGCGGAATGGTGCGGAACGGAAGCACGGAACGGAACCCTACGGAAGCACTACGGAGTGCTTCCGTGGGGTTTCGTCCCGTACTTCCGTTCCACAAAAAGATAGAACATGTCCTATCTTTTTGCGGAACGTCAGGATCGCGGACCCATTAAAGTGAATGGGTCCGCGATCTGCTGCGGCTGCCGCACGGACTGTGTTCGTGCATTGCGTCCCGCATTTTATAATAAAAAAAATTATGTTTCAAGTAAAAAAAAAAAAAAGCCCCTTTCCCAAAATAAAACATGTAAAAATGGAAAAAAATAGAAAAAAAAGAAAAACAGACAGATTGGGGATTGCCGCGTCCGTAACAACCTGCTGTATAAAAATATGACCTAACCCCTCAGGTGAACACCATAAAAAAATAAAAATAAAAGCATCACAAAAAGTGTAATACCAAGCGATCAAAAAGTCATATGCATCCCAAAATAGTACCCATTTCATCCCGCAAAAAATTAGACCCTACCTAAAACAATCGCTCAAAAAATAAAAATAAATATGGCTCTCAGTAAATTTAAAAAAAGTATACATATTAGGTATCATCGCGTCCGTAACAACCTGCTGTATAAGAATATCACATGACCTAACTCCTCAGGTGTACATAATTTTTTTTTTATAAAAACTGTGTCAAAAAAGCAATTTTTTGTCACTTTACAACACAAAAAGTGTAATATCAAGTGATCAAAAGTTCATACACACCCCAAAATAGTACCAATCAAACCGTCATTTTATCCCGAAAAAAATTAGCCGCTACATAAGACGATGGCTTTCAAAATGTATATCACTAAAAAATAGATACATTTTTAAATGCTTTATTATGCAAAACTGAAACAAACAACCATATTTGGTATTGTCGCGTCCGTAACAACCTGCTCTATAAAAGTTACCCTGCCTAAAAAAAGTGTAATATAGAGCAACCAAAAATCATATGTACCCTAAAATAGTACCAACAAAACTGCCACCTTATCTCATAGCTTCCAAAATGGGGTCACTTTTTTGGAGTTTCTACTCTAGGGATGCATCAGGGGGTCTTCAAATGTGACATGGCAACTTAAAATTATCCCAGTGAAATCTGCCCTCCAAAAACCATATGGCGCTCCTTTCCTTCTGCGCCCTGCAGTGTGCCCGTACAGCAGTTTCCGATCACAAATGGGCTGTTTCTGTAAACTACAGAATCATGGTAATAAATATTGAGTTTTGTTTGGCTGTTAACCTTTGCTTTGCTTGTTACTGGAAAAAATGTATTAAAATTGTAAATTTGCCAAAAAAGTGAAATTCTGAAATTTCATCTACATTTTGCTTTAATTCTAAAGGGTTAACAAAGTTTGTAAACTCAGTTTTGAATACCTTGAGGGGTGTAGTTTCTAAAATGGGGTAATTTATGAGTTGTTTCTATTATGTAAGCCCCGCAGTGACTTCATAACTGAACTGGTCCTTAAAAAAGTGGGTTTTGGAAATTTTCTGATAATTTTCAAGATTTGCTTTTAATTTTCGAAGCCTTCTAACGTCCTCAAAAAATAAAATGGCATTCACAAAATGATCCAAACATAAAGTAGACATATGGGGAATGTAAAGTAAATGTAAAAGCAGAGAAATTTAAATTTGGAAAGTTGTGAATTTGGGATTTTGATTAAAATAAAAATGAAAAAAATATTGACTGAAATTTACCACTATCATGAAGTACAATGTGTCACGAGAAAAGAATCTCAGAATAGCTTGGATAAGTAAAAGCATTCCAAAGTTATTACCACACAAAGTGACACATTTCCAAAAGGCCTGTCCTTAACCACCTCAGCCCCCAGTGCTTAAACACCCTGAAAGACCAGGCCACTTTTTACACTTCTGACCTACACTACTTTCACCGTTTATTGCTCGGTCATGCAACTTACCACCCAAATGAATTTTACCTCCTTTTCTTCTCACTAATAGAGCTTTCATTTGGTGGTATTTCATTGCTGCTGACATTTTTACTTTTTTTGTTATTAATCGAAATTTAACGATTTTTTTGCAAAAAAATGACATTTTTCACTTTCAGTTGTAAAATTTTGCAAAAAAAAACGACATCCATATATAAATTTTGCTCTAAATTTATTGTTCTACATGTCTTTGATTAAAAAAAAATGTTTGGGTAAAAAAAAAATGGTTTGGGTAAAAGTTATAGCGTTTACAAACTATGGTACAAAAATGTGAATTTCCGCTTTTTGAAGCAGCTCTGACTTTCTGAGCACCTGTCATGTTTCCTGAGGTTCTACAATGGCCAGACAGTACAAACACCCCACAAATGACCCCATTTCGGAAAATACACACCCTAAGGTATTCGCTGATGGGCATAGTGAGTTCATAGAACTTTTTATTTTATGTCACAAGTTAGCGGAAAATGATGATTTTTTTTTTTTTTCTTTTTTTCTTACAAAGTCTCATATTCCACTAACTTGTGACAAAAAATAAAAACTTCCATGAACTCACTATGCCCATCACGAAATACCTTGGGGTCTCTTCTTTCCAAAATGGGGTCACTTGTGGGGTAGTTATACTGCCCTGGCATTCTAGGGGCCCAAATGTGTGGTAAGGAGTTTGAAATCAAATTCTGTAAAAAATGACGAGTGAAATCCGAAAGGTGCTCTTTGGAATGTGGGCCCCTTTGCCCACCTAGGCTGCAAAAAAGTGTCACACATCTGGTATCTCCGTATTCAGTAGAAGTTGGGGAATGTGTTTTTGGGGTGTCTTTTTACATATACCCATGCTGGGTGAGATAAATATCTTGGTCAAATGCCAACTTTGTATAAAAAAATGGGGAAAAGTTGTTTTTTGCCAAGATATTTCTCTCACCCAGCATGGGTATATGTAAAAAGACACCCAAAACACATTCCCCACCTTCTCCTGAGTACGGAGATACCAGATGTGTGACACTTTTTTGCAGCCTAGATGGGCAAAGGGGCCCACATTCCAAAGAGCACCTTTCGAATTTCACTCGTCATTTTTTACAGAATTTGATTTCAAACTCCTTACCACACATTTGGGCCCCTAGAATGCCAGGGCAGTATAACTACCCCACAAGTGACCCCATTTTGGAAAGAAGAGACCCCAGGGTATTCGCTGATGGGCATAGTGAGTTCATGGAAGTTTTTATTTTTTGTCACAAGTTAGTGGAATATGAGACTTTGTATGAAAAAAAAAAAAAAAATCATCATTTTCCACTAACTTGTGACAAAAAAATAAAAAATTCTAGGAACTCGCCATGCCCCTCACGGAATACCTTGGGGTGTCTTCTTTCCAAAATGGGGTCACTTGTGGGGTAGTTATACTGCCCTGGCATTTTCCAGGGGCCCTAATGTGTGGTAAGTAGGTAAATGACCAGTGAAATCCGAAAGGTGCTCTTTGGAATGTGGGCCCCTTTGCCCACCTAGGCTGCAAAAAAGTGTCACACATCTGGTATCGCCGTATTCAGGAGACGTTGGGGAATGTGTTTTGGGGTGTCTTTTTACATATACCCATGCTGGGTGAGAGAAATATCTTGGCAAAAGACAACTTTTTCCATTTTTTTATACAAAGTTGGCATTTGACCAAGATATTTATCTCACCCAGCATGGGTATATGTAAAATGACACCCCAAAACACATTCCCCAACTTCTCCTGAGTACGGCGATACCAGATGTGTGACACTTTTTGCAGCCTAGATGCGCAAAGGGGCCCAAATTCCTTTTAGGAGGGCATTTTTAGACATTTGGATACCAGACTTCTTCTCACGCTTTGGGGCCCCTAGAATGCCAGGGCAGTATAAATACCCCACATGTGACCCCATTTTGGAAAGAAGACACCCCAAGGTATTCAATGAGGGGCATGGCGAGTTCATAGAAATTTTTTTTTTTTTGGCACAAGTTAGCGGAAATTGATATTTTTTATTTTTTTCTCACAAAGTCTCCCGTTCCGCTAACTTGGGACAAAAATTTCAATCTTTCATGGACTCAATATGCCCCTCACGGAATACCTGGGGGTGTCTTCTTTCCGAAATGGGGTCACATGTGGGGTATTTATACTGCCCTGGCATTCTAGGGGCCCTAAAGCGTGAGAAGAAGTCTGGAATATAAATGTCTAAAAAATTTTACGCATTTGGATTCCGTGAGGGGTATGGTGAGTTCATGTGAGATTTTATTTTTTGTCACAAGTTAGTGGAATATGTGACTTTGTAAGAAAAAAAAAAAAATTCCGCTAACTTGGGCCAAAAAAAAGACTGAATGCAGCCTTACAGAGGGGGGGGGGGGATCAATGACAGGGGGGTGATCAATGACAGGGGGGGTGATCAATGACAGGGGGGTGATCAGGGAGTCTATATGGGGTGATCACCCAACTGTCATTGATCACCCCCCTGTAAGGCTGCATTCAGACGTCCGTATGATTTTTACGGATCCGATCAGTCTATCAGTGGATCCGTAAAAATCATGCGGACATCTGAATGGAGCTTTACAGGGGGGTGATCAATGACAGAGGGGTAATCAATGACAGGGGGGTGATCAGGGAGTCTATATGGGGTGATCACCACAGTCATTGATCACTCCCCTGTAAGGCTGCATTCAGACGTCCGTATGATTTTTACGGATCCGATCAGTCTATCAGTGGATCCGTAAAAATCATGCGGACATCTGAATGGAGCTTTACAGGGGGGTGATCAATGACAGGGGGGTAATCAATGACAGGGGGGTGATCAGGGAGTCTATATGGGGTGATCACCACAGTCATTGATCACTCCCCTGTAAGGCTCCATTCAGACGTCCGTATGATTTTTACGGATCCGATCAGTCTATCAGTGGATCCGTAAAAATCATGCGGACATCTGAATGGAGCTTTACAGGGGGGTGATCAATGACAGAGGGGTAATCAATGACAGGGGGGTGATCAGGGAGTCTATATGGGGTGATCACCACAGTCATTGATCACTCCCCTGTAAGGCTGCATTCAGACGTCCGTATGATTTTTACGGATCCGATCAGTCTATCCGTAAAAATCATGCGGACATCTGAATGGAGCTTTACAGGGGGGTGATCAATGACAGGGGGGTGATCAGGGAGTCTATATGGGGTGATCACCTCCGTCATTTATCACTCCCCTGTAAGGCTGCATTCAGACGTCCGTATGATTTTTACGGATCCGATCAGTCTATCAGTGGATCCGTAAAAATCATGCGGACATCTGAATGGAGCTTTACAGGGGGGTGATCAATGACAGGGGGGTAATCAATGACAGGGGGGTGATCAGGGAGTCTATATGGGGTGATCAGGGGTGATCAAGGGCTAATAAGGGGTTAATAAGTGACGGGGGGGGGGGGTGTAGTGTAGTGGTGCTTGGTGCAACATATTACTGAGCTGCCTGTGTCCTCTGGTGGTCGATCCAAACAAAGGGGACCACCAGAGGACCAGGTAGCAGGTATATTAGACGCTGTTATCAAAACAGCGTCTAATATACCTGTTAGGGGTTAAAAAAATCACATCTCCAGCCTGCCAGCGAACGATCGCCGCTGGCAGGCTGGAGATCCACTCGCTTACCTTCCGATCCTGTGAACGCGCGCGCCTGTGTGCGCGCGTTCACAGGAAATCTCGCGTCTCGCGAGAGGACGCACCGGCGCGTCCACCCAGAACAACAGGACCGCCGCAAAGACGCAATCCTGCGTACGGCGGTCCTGAGGTGGTTAAGGAAATAAATGTCAGGGTCCTGAAGGGGTTAACGTATGTATTGTTTTGTATTGCATTTGCAATACAAATACAATTGCCAATGCAATACAAAACAATAAATACATTAACCCCTTCAGGACCCTGCCATTTTTCACCTTAAGGACCAGGCCTTTTTTTTAAATAAAATCTGACATGTGTCACTTTATGTGTGATAACTTTGGAATGCTTTTACTTATCCAAGCCATTCTGAGAATGTTTTCTCGTGACACATTGTACTTCATGATAGTGATAATTTTCAATCAATATTTTTCATTTTTATTTTTTTTAAATCCCAAATTTACCAGAAAATTAGAAAAATTCACAACTTTCCAAACTTCAATTTCTCTGCTTTTAAAACAGATAGTGATACCTCATATAATAGTTATTACTTTACATTTCACATATGTCCTTCGGTTCCACGGTTGTGTACCCATGCAGGGGCATAGTTATAGGGGAAGTAGCTGCTTTAGGGCCCGAACTCAGAAGGTGCCCACCCAGGAGGAAGACAAAAAGATTTTATTGTCAGGGCCGCTAAACAGTATTATACAACGACATTATGTACATGCGGCTGTGTATTTCCCACATAGGTTCCCAGACTGAGCAGCAATGTACAGATTTTGTTGTTCTAAGAATCAGCACAGCATTATATAAAAATATCTGACACACTCACAACCCCTTTACAGGAAATATAAGCTACCGGGTAGACGGAGGGACTCTATTAATACTACTAAAGGCAATATTAGACACTGAGATTGCAGGACATGAAAATCACACAATATATTCCTTAATATATGCAGGCTTCGACATGTTGTGTAATAAAACAGTACAACCCCCAACCCCCCCCCCCCCCCCCCCCCCCCCAATTTAAAAAAAAAATATTTTTTCATCTATTTTAAATACAGGTTGGAATCCAATAAAACTGTAAAAACACTAAAATAAGTGGATACTTTTGCAAAGCACTGTATATAGCGGCCACAAGTGGGGCTTTCCAATTTGTCTGGAGGTGGCCCACCTATAAAAAAAAAAAGCGGTTGGCAAAATGCACGTCGGTTCCGCATTCTGGTAGTGACATGCACTAGGTTACATGCACAGTTGTGTTGAACATTCAGATGATTTCCCACTGAGTCCTCCCGTGTTCTCTGCATGGTACCTGAATTGTAAATGGTTGTAAACATAAATGATATTGATTGGGGTTAAACATACTGCGGGTACACACTTTTTAACCTACATCCTACTCCTGATACAGTCAATATTTAAAGCCAAAATAAAGAGAACTATCTCAGTAAAAAAAAAAAAAAAATGTTGCCCATCATTTTCCCTGTCGTAGCCTTTATGAAGGGTAGTTCTACAAAATAAAAGATGGCTATATAACACACATTTATTGCAGCTTCCTAAGGACAGGTCATCAATACAAATATCTTGGAAAATCCCTTTAAGTTGAGGCCACGTGGGATGCGTGTGTTACAATCAAAGATCCAAAAAGCCTCCCTGGTTCTTAGAAGACTTTCATGCTCACCTTTTCTATGGGGGAGTTTTACCCTCTCAATACCAATAAAACACATGTCCTTGGTAGAACCATTAATCGCTAATAGAAAGTGCCTGCAACCCAGAGCTTGCTCTAATGTGTAAACAGGACCTCGGTCTCTCCCATGTAGCTGATGCGAAGTTTGCACATTTTTCACGACATAAAATTATCGAAACTGAATGATAAATTTGCCCCATGATGTCTTCCCTATCTAAAGAACCAGGAGTGGAGATATAGATGTAGAAAAGTTAACAGTGACACTTGGTGAGTTAACGCATTATGACTGACTGTTAACTCTGGTACATCTGTATCTAGTCGGTGGCTGTATACAGTGATTAGCTGCAGTTATATAAACCTCCTAACTCAAACTGCCTGTACTATCTGTGTGTGCTGACGCTCCAGTGTAGTTCTATGGGATGTAGCTTTACACTGGTCTCCCTGCCTCCTGTATGTAAGAGCTGACAGGGAGATGACATGGCAGAGCGGGCGGACAGGCTGAACCTGCATCACATAGGAGACCCTGCAGTGTGAGGAGACAGCAGGCCTGTGTCACTGATCTGTTACTTTCTGCCCTTACACAGCACTCAGAGCAGTGCTATGGGGTGAGACTCCGCCCCCTCTGTCTCTACAAAGACAGGCATGATGGGAAATGTAGGATTCATTAGGAAAACCATATCTGAGGTGAGAAGGAATCAAGATGGCAGACAATCCACAAATTACACATCATATAACACAGGTATCTGCAAAGCATGCACAAGAGCCTCTATCTTATTCTTTAATAATGGCCTTTCACTCTGTATATCTCCTTTAGTGGCCTTGGGACACTCTTCTTTCTAATACACTGATAGCAGGCAAGCAAAATGGGGGTCTGCAGGATCTACTGTGAATACTATCATTCAGCAGGGGGTATCCAGATTCATTTATCATACTGTTTACACCACTAATGTGATGTAAAAAAAAGGGCGCAATTTAACTTAATTTAAGCCATATTTGCACCATAATTTATGACTTTTTGAGCTTCTCAACACTTTTCTGAAGCTGTAAGAAAGAGGGCGGCCTGCCAGATTTACTATAACTTACGCCAGTTTCTGGTGCACAAACCTGCAGACCAGCGACTAATTCATTAAGAGGATTTGTGTGTGAAGACTGGCGCATGTGAACGCGATTCTTGATAAATCTTCCCCTGTACGTTGCGGTTGGTGGCGCCTCTCTTGATCTAAATGGTCGGTTATTAAAGAGATATTTCCATGTACAGTAAGCGGGCTCAGCTATCTTCGGAAGTGTCATAGAACTGCTAAAAGGACAAAAGTCGCCCTACAGTACGTATCTACCTACACCGTGATAAACAGGGGTGGAGGGGAAAATATTTTTTCATCTATTTTAAATACAGGTTGGAATCCAATAAAACTGTAAAAACACTAAAATAAGTGGATACTTTTGCAAAGCACTGTATATAGCGGCCACAAGTGGGGCTTTCCAATTTGTCTGGAGGTGGCCCACCTATAAAAAAAAAAAGCGGTTGGCAAAATGCACGTCGGTTCCGCATTCTGGTAGTGACATGCACTAGGTTACATGCACAGTTGTGTTGAACATTCAGATGATTTCCCACTGAGTCCTCCCGTGTTCTCTGCATGGTACCTGAATTGTAAATGGTTGTAAACATAAATGATATTGATTGGGGTTAAACATACTGCGGGTACACACTTTTTAACCTACATCCTACTCCTGATACAGTCAATATTTAAAGCCAAAATAAAGAGAACTATCTCAGTAAAAAAAAAAAAAAAAAAATGTTGCCCATCATTTTCCCTGTCGTAGCCTTTATGAAGGGTAGTTCTACAAAATAAAAGATGGCTATATAACACACATTTATTGCAGCTTCCTAAGGACAGGTCATCAATACAAATATCTTGGAAAATCCCTTTAAGTTGAGGCCACGTGGGATGCGTGTGTTACAATCAAAGATCCAAAAAGCCTCCCTGGTTCTTAGAAGACTCTCATGCTCACCTTTTCTATGGGGGAGTTTTACCCTCTCAATACCAATAAAACACATGTCCTTGGTAGAACCATTAATCGCTAATAGAAAGTGCCTGCAACCCAGAGCTTGCTCTAATGTGTAAACAGGACCTCGGTCTCTCCCATGTAGCTGATGCGAAGTTTGCACATTTTTCACAACATAAAATTATCGAAACTGAATGATAAATTTGCCCCATGATGTCTTCCCTATCTAAAGAACCAGGAGTGGAGATATAGATGTAGAAAAGTTAACAGTGACACTTGGTGAGTTAACGCATTATGACTGACTGTTAACTCTGGTACATCTGTATCTAGTCGGTGGCTGTATACAGTGATTAGCTGCAGTTATATAAACCTCCTAACTCAAACTGCCTGTACTATCTGTGTGCTGACGCTCCAGTGTAGTTCTATGGGATGTAGCTTTACACTGGTCTCCCTGCCTCCTGTATGTAAGAGCTGACAGGGAGATGACAGTGCAGAGAGGGCAGACAGGCTGAACCTGCATCACATAGGAGACCCTGCAGTGTAAGGAGAAAGCAGGCCTGTGTCACTGATCTGTTACTTTCTGCCCTTACACAGCACTCAGAGCAGTGCTATGGGGTGAGACTCCGCCCCCTCTGTCTCTACAAAGACAGGCATGATGGGAAATGTAGGATTCATTAGGAAAACCATATCTGAGGTGAGAAGGAATCAAGATGGCAGACAATCCACAAATTACACATCATATAACACAGGTATATGCAAAGCATGCACAAGAGCCTCTATCTTATTCTTTAATAATGGCCTATCCTGCTTTTTTAAAGGTGAAGAATGGTCCCCGGTGCTCTCTGCTTCCTGGTCCTGGACTTGACACACTGGAAATGGCTTGGACTGCCTCTCAGCCAATGGCCACTCTCACACTTGCGCCTGGAAATCCATATGTATTCTACCTCCAGAAAACTCGCAGATTCCAGATGATATACCATCCAGACTGTCTTCAGTATTGAATCAGTAATTAATTTATTTATTTTACTCACTTACATAGTGCTAACATATTCCATAGTGCTTCACAGACATTATTTACATGCGTATTCCTTCCTCCCACAGACTATAATATGCACAGAATTAGGACATACTGCGACTTTCAAATACTGACGGAAATTATTTGCCCATGTGAACAGGGAGACACGTCCCCGTCTGCCATTGGTTGCTCCCCCCCTCCCCCCAACACCGGATGTTTTCATCCGCGCAAGGGGAGAAGCAGCAGCAGTGGCGGTGCGGGGACCAGGAGCAGCGCAGGGAGCGGGAAGCCGGGTAAGTAGATTCAGTGTGAGGGGCCCAGGCATATGGGGGACATTTTTTTTGTCTCAGATAACCCATTTGACATTAGCATTAGATTCTGGTACACAAAATCTGGGTTATATACGGCTTGCAAATACGCTCGTGTGAAAGCGGGCAATCACTGACCACAGTGGTGACCTGCTTCAGCGGAGTCCAAACCCAGGAACCAGTGAGCAGAGGGGACCAAAGGCCGGGCGTATTGCGGATCCGCAATGCACTACGGACGTGTGATGTCATATGCTATCAATGCTCATAATGAAAAAAATAACTCAATAGATTGCAGTGCGCCAGGAGCTTTAATATACAGTATTTTACCACTAGCATTACGGTTTTACAAGCAGGTGATACTCGCCTAGTGTCAAAGGAGAACAATGTTGTTTTCAAACCTAAATAATTAGACAAAGAGCACCAGCGCTCGTTTATGGTCACTTGGAGATTTCCTAACACTTTGGCCTTAGAGAATAATGCAGAAAGAGATCTCGGACCAATTGGCACTCCTATACTTACAGCGTGGGCTGAGAGGTGATAATTAAGTGGGCAGGGAGAAATGACTACTTTCAGCTACCAAGCGGGATTTGATTTATGCCACTGTGCAGTGCTGCTTCACATCCCTGCCTAGAAGTAAGTCTCACGGGGGAGCAGGGGAAAACATTATGTGTCATTTCATTAGCTTACATTTATCTACGCAAATGGCCTCTCTGGCTTTTCATTTCCCAAGCCTGTGGTTTCGGAAAATGAGCCAAGGTGTGGCTGAGGTTAGCAGTGCAGTGCTACCAGTATACGGCTTTCCATTCTGCCCGCTGCTTGCATTACTGAAAAGCAGAAGGGATTACAGAGTCGCGGCATTCGAGCATTTCATTTGCAGCTCCCTCTTTAAATCAGCACTAGATGGAAGGAGCCTGACAAAAGTAGAGTTATCTTTTATTAAATCAACAGCGCATTTATTTACAGATAGGATGAAATAGAAGACTCTAGATCATGGGCATACTCTGAGTGTATTGCTAGAAGTAAAAATTGAATTTCCGTCGTCTGGAATAGGTAGAAAACCATGGCATGCTGGGTCAGTAACTTTACCCTGTACAGTATATCTGCATGACTGAATGTGAATACCGCCGCAATGAGAGGATAAAGGCATGGCTATGGAGACAAGGAGAGGAAAAGAAGATTGCAAAAGAGGAGGCAAGAAATGCAATTTTCCTTTCTTACTGTAAATATTATTTCCTGCCCTAATAACTGCTAAAAGGACAAAAGTCGCCCTACAGTACGTATCTACCTACACCGTGATAAACAGGGGTGGAGGGGCACGTCAGCAACTGCAATAAAGACATTTTTTTTAGTTCCTCTAAAGCAGTCACACAATGATGGCAAAAGCTGAATTACATAGTGAATAACATGTTGTCCCACCGGGCCATTTATTGCATATTCGCAGAATGTGCCCAAAATATCCTATAGGGGTCGTCCCACCTATGGCACCTGCTATTAGCTCGAAAAGGGCCCTCCTTTCATACCTCATTCACTTCTATGACACTTCCGAAGATAGCTGAGCCCGCTTACTGTACATGGAAATATCTCTTTAATAACCGACCATTTAGATCAAGAGAGGCGCCACCAACCGCAACGTACAGGGGAAGATTTATCAAGAATCGCGTTCACATGCGCCAGTCTTCACACACAAATCCTCTTAATGAATTTGTCGCATCTCTGCAGGTTTGTGCACCAGAAACTGGCGTAAGTTACGGTAAATCTGGCAGGCCGCCCTCTTTCTTACCGCTTCAGAAAAGTGTTGAGAAGCTCAAAAAGTCCGAAATGATGGTGCAAATATGGCTTAAATTAAGTTAAATTGCGCCCTTTTTTTTACATCACATTAGTGGTGTAAAAAGTATGATAAATGAATCTGCATAACCCCTGCTGAATGATAGTATTCACAGTAGATCCTGCAGACCCCCATTTTGCTTGCCTGCTATCAGTGTATTAGAAAGAAGAGTGTCCCAAGGCCACTAAAGGAGATATACAGAGTGAAATGGCCACTGAGAGGGATATACATAGACCGAGCATGCCCTCATGATCTCCCACCTAGACTACTGCCACCTCCTCATCTGTGGCCTCCAATCCAGCTCCCTTTGCACCTACTGCATCCATCCTCAACTCTGTAACAATGCTGCTCAGTTATTTCACTTCTCCCCTGGTGTATATAGTATTATAGTATATATGTTGTATACAGTGTATATATATATATATATATATATATATATATATACACACACACACAAATAAAACATTTCAATATTTAAAGCATGCTGGTTTTATTATTCTTATTACTATTATTATTCATTTTTTATTATTATATTTAAACTTTATTTTTGTTATTATATTAAAAACTTGTTGGTTTTACCAGGCCCTAATTTAAAAAAATACATTATCATGGCAAGCAAGGGTGTTAAGGCTTTCATGTAGGTAATTAGGTGAACATCAGCAATTCCGTTAAAAGCAAGTTAGTTCTCAAGGCAAAAATAAACATGCTTCCAAGTTTTACTGTGAAATTAACCGAAGCCAATTAATTCTGGGGGCTGCATCCCTCAGGATGTCCTTTCCAACTGAGATAATACGACTATACCTTGAACCAAAGAACGAGCCTGTAACATATGAAGCTGAACTAATTCCAATTCATTTAGGGGTTTGGAAGCTACTTCTGCGTTTTTCAGCCCTCTGATCTCAAAGGAGAGCCTTCCATTTGTCACTTCTCAGGTTTTTCCACCTCAGTACTATAAAAAGAAGCCTCCTGAGCCGAGCATTACTGACATGAGACCTCTATTTACTGGCCTGTTTAACATACCTTTATATGTTAAAGAGGACCTGTCACCTCTCCTGACATGCCTGTTTTAATAGCTTCATGCATTCTCCATGTAATAACAATTCTGGAACATCTATTCTTATGGCTCTGTGTTTTGCCATTCCTTTATTATTTCTACTAGAAGTTATGAATAAATTGCTAGCAGTCTGCAGTAAGGGTACAGAGGGGGGGGGGGGGGGGGGGGGTACCTGCACAGACTCACTATCCAATCAGTGCTGCCATTTTCAGACTGTGCAGGTACACACCCCCAACTGGTTACCACCCTCCTGTACCCTTACTGCAGACTGCTAGCAATTCATTCATAACTTCTACTTGAAATAATAAAGGAATGACACAACATACAGACATAAGAATAGATGTTCCAGAATTTTTATTACATGGGGAATGCATGAAGTTATTAAAACAGGCATGTCAGGAGTGGTGACAGGTCCTCTTTAAGCTTATATTATACCAGCAGATTATGCAGATGATTGTTGGGGGGGGGGGTTCCTTCCCGGCAATTACATGCAGCGCTCCCCTCCTCAGTAAGGGGAGGAGTGGTCGCTAATGCCATTGCTCACCCCCATACGGAATCACTTTTTGCCGGCAGCAGAGCGCTGATTAGACGGCACGATCTGCCACCAGCAAATGAGGATTTTTAAGCCAGCTAAAAGACTCCAATTACACAATGAACATGCGTTTGCTCGCTCATCTGGTAACCGGCGGCAGTATTACACTGCCAGATCATCATGGCTTGTTAGCCATGATCTTAACGATTATCTGCAGGTGTAATATACGTTTTTCCAGTAAATGCTGAAGCCTAATTGTGTTTCTGTACGTCATTCATTCATTTACTGGGTAGATAGAAGCCGGATACGCTGACAGTGGACTATACCGTACGGCTCATAACTGGATAGAAACGGCTGCTCTAGTGACTCCACTATGTGCACCGGCCATGCTTTACATAGCATTTAATGGAATTACTTTATATTCAGCCACTCCGACTCATGGCAGGATAACAAATCAATAAGATAAAGTATAATTGGTGATGAATAACTGAGGCCAAATGTCCGAGGGTGCGCATGTTAACTTTACAGCCTGACTCCATTTCATAACTCAATTGCATTACAACAGACATCACAGCGTCACAGGGGCTCTATAATAAAACAATAGCATTTGACTGTAGATAATGTGAAGTGGGTGCAGCAGAGAGCATTGTCGATGGTAATCCGGTTTAGATTTGAAGCTCATTAGGTTAGGGACCATAAATGTAGTCATTGTGGTCCAGCGCTGCACTATATGCCCAATATCAATACACTTTCCCTGGGTACCTTCAATATTTGGCTTGCCATAAAAATGATGAGAGTGCTTTCAATGTATATGTTAAAGGGCATCTGTCAGCAGATTTGTCCCTATAACACTGGCTGACCTATTACATGTGCACTTGGCAGCTGAAGGATTCTGTGTTGGTCCCATGTTCATATGTGCCCGCATTGGTGAGGTGTCATGACAGAGGATAGGGATAAGTGCAGCCCTAAACTCCACCCCACCTCTGTCCCTGCCTACTTGCACGGCCCGTCCTAACCGACGGTGTACAACTTGGCGGCAGGCCCTCGCTTAGATACATGCAGGGGCCTAAGAAGATAGAGAAATACCGTAACAGAGTCAGGCAAGCCAAGGTCAAAGCCAGGAGGTCACGTAGGTACACAGGGAGCAATACAATAACGAGGGCAAGACACAATCCGGAGTTAGAAGCCAAGAGGTCACGTCAATTCCAGGGAGGTCACAAGGTCGAGGTCCAAAACACACACAGAAAGGCGCAATATAAAAATGCTGGTGAGGGTAACAAGACCAATCACAGGCAACCTGTGGCCAGCTGGCTGCCTGTTTAAATAGCCCTAAGTGATGAGTCACATGACGTGGCCAGCGTCACGTGACTCATGTTACACAATTCAATACAGCTGAGTGCCGACTCCCCATTATCGTCACTCAGCTCCCCTGCAGCTCGTAGTCTAGGTGATGGAGGACGCTGGCTGCGCTGAGGAGGCATGCGCGTCCGGGTCCTCCTGGCCCCCTGGTTAGTGTGGAGACGAGGATGCCAGCTGCGTCCCCGCTCCACTACATGCACTGGATGCCGGCGGCGCTGCGAAGGGGAAGTGCGTCGCCGGCTCCCTGTTACATGAGGAAAATGATGTTTTACTATATGAAAATGAGCCTCTAGGAGCAACGGGGGCATTGCCGTTACACCTAGAGGCTGTCAATCACAGTGCAGAGGCCTCGTCAGCTGCAGAGAGAGCTGAGCCTCTAGAAGTAATGGCCCCATTGTTCCTAGAAGCTCATTTGCATATATTAAAACATCATTTTTCTCAGCAATGCGGACACATATGAACAAGGTACCAACACAGCTGCCGAGTGTACATGTAACAGGTCAGCCAGTGTCATAGGTACAAATCTGCTGACAGATGCCCTTTAATCACCCATTTGATGCTGTCAGCTGATTGAAGGGGGAGCTGTACTCGTGCGAGTGCTGCTTCCTCTTCAAGATTACCAGCACAGTGTCTCCTGTACAGAGGTGGCACAGTGTAACGGCTTGTCCCATTCAAGAGAAGACAAGCAGTTGTAATTACTCTGCTCCACTGCTATCCTGAAGATAGGTCATCAATATTAAGCCACTATACAACTCCTAGGGGTTATGCCATGATTGATGTAAAATATGAAAATCAGACATGATATAGTACATGACAATCTGTTTCTATCAAAGCCAGAACCAGTCCTGTACTGCACATGGGTCCATTGATCTCCACATTCACTGCCACAATTGCTCTGCTAGATTATCTTCAGCCTAGCAGCTCAGGGGGCGTGTCCTTTCTGCTGCAGCTCTCTCCCTGTAACTGTCACAGCTCCTAATAGAACAGACAGTATGTCTGATGGTAATTGAAGATTTAAACTGAGCATGTTCGACCTATTCAGTGAGATGGACAAAAAATGAAAAGGAAAAGAATAAACAGCAGGTGGCACTATACAGATACATTGTATTGATAGATTACTGGCTATAATACATTTTTTATTACATGAAATTAAAAAAGTATTCAGATCCAGATTCTGGTTTGAAAAATGTAGAACACATTTCGTGACATAACCCCTTTTAAGTATGTTTTCCCTTTTTTTTTTTTTACAAAAGGAAACACCTTATACATTACTCATTTTAGTTAGAGAAACTAGAATTTGCATGTGTGTTATGGAAGCTTCATATGACAATTTGTAATTCATCGCTGTGGCATCGCATAAGCCATAATTCCATCTGAGCATACAACATACACAATTTTAGGGCTCATGCACACGACTGTATGTATTTTGCGGTCCGCAAAAAAAACGTATCTGCAAAAAATACGGCTGACGCCCGTGTGCATTCCGTATTTCGCGGACTGGAACAGCTGGCCCCTAATAGATCAGTCCTATCCTTGTCCGTAATGCGGACAATAATAGGGATATGTTCTATTTTTTTGCGGAACGGACATACAGACACGGAATGCACGTGTAATAACTTCAGGTTTTTTGGCGGACCTTTGAAATGAATGGTTCCGCATACAGTCTGCAAAAAAACCTAAAAAAACAAAACGGAACGGACACGGAGAGAAAATACGTTCGTGTGAGCACTTAGAAGAATGAGGCCTAGTTCACACTTCAGTGATTTCCATCAGTGGTTGTGAGCCAAAACCAGGTGCAGGTCAGACACACAAAACAGGAGCAGGTCTGACAACTGGGACCCCCGCCGATCAGATGTTTGAGAAGGCACCGATGCTCACCAAGCACAGCACTCTACATTGTATAGCGGCTGTGCTTGGTATCTCGCTCAGCATCATTCACTTCTATGGGGCTGAGCTGCGCCTAGGTCACGCGATACATGAACATGTCATCACTCGGCCTAGGAAAAACCGTGAGAAGGCTGCAGCGCTCACAGGATAGGTCATCAGTTATAAAGTCTCGGAAAAACCCCTGTATGTTTTTTTTTAGAAAAACACGTAATAATTTAGCTTTTTCCATTTACAGAAATATAGTCATTAGGTACTCTATTTTAATACATTTTAGAATCCTTCAGGGAAACAATTATAATACACGTCCATAGAGGTAAGCAATTTCTGTAATCTGTTATCATGGACATGTCTACTGAACAGCAAATTACTCTGCACAGAAATCTAACATTCGGCATATTTGCATATAAATATGGATGTGTATCAGCCGGCTCTTTTCCTTGACAAAAGATAAGCATGAATGTTCCTGTACAATGTTCGTCGGTACATCTATAGCCCCCACCCCGTACTATTCAACAGGATAATACATTTTGAATGATGCAGCCCATTATAGAGGATTTCCAGAATCCAAATGTCTTATACTGAAACAAGCATTCTGTATTATAGTCAGTAAGGAGAGTGTATAATACCATGCAGACAGAATTGTTATGTGCGTTAGTTCAGAAATGTCAGTCTCATCTGTTATTACTATATCTGGAAATTAATTTGGAGGAGGTACATGTATTGCACATGGGATAATCGAACACATGGGTGTAGCTGGGGGGTGGGCAAACAACAAGCTACAGATGTGTCTACCATTATCGTAGAATATGGCAACAAGCAAAGAGGTATCTTCCAAGAAAGAGAACCATCTCGCCAGCGCCATCTATTGGAAGTGGCTCCTTATGAGTCCAGAGCCAACTTTCCAACAAGACTTGAGATTTGACAAGACTATCTACGGATGGGATTATGTTCCCATTGGCAAATCCCAGGGCTGGTTAGAAAGTTGGATCTTGACTCATACGGAGCCATTTCCAATTATGTAGAGCTGACGAAACAGTTCTTTTTCTTGAGAGATACTTCTTTGCATATTCATTTCTATAAAGGACTGGTCTCTTTAAGGAAATATAGCACCCTGCTTAAAGGCTATGTACACCTTTGGAGGCAATTGTTGTTTATGATTACATTTTACTCATTTTTGTATAAAAATCATATTTTCAATTGCCTGTTATTAAAAATATTGAGCAATTCTGTCACAAAGGATTAACAGTTTTTCTAGCTGCGTGACTGGTACTTTCACTTTGTGCCGGTCATCTAATAACCCTTATCTTTAAACTACTAAGAGATAACAAACACTTGCGCCCAAAGTTTACAGTCGTGGCCAAAAGTTTTGAGAATTACATAAATATTGGAAATTGGAAAAGTTGCTACTTAAGTTTTTATAATAGCAATTTGCATATACTCCAGAATGTTATGAAGAGTGATCAGATGAATTGCATAGTCCTTCTTTGCCATGAAAATTAACTTAATCCCAAAAAAAACTTTCCACTGCATTTCATTGCTGTCATTAAAGGACCTGCTGAGATCATTTCAGTAATCGTCTTGTTAACTTAGGTGAGAATGTTGACGAGCACAAGTCTGGAGATCATTATGTCAGGCTGATTGGGTTAAAATGGCAGACTTGACATGTTAAAAGGAGGGTGATGCTTGAAATCATTGTTCTTCCATTGTTAACCATGGTGACCTGCAAAGAAACGCTTGCAGCCATAATTTCGTTGCATAAAAATGGCTTCACAGGCAAGTATATTGTGGCTACTAAGATTGCATCTCAATCAACAATTTATAGGATCATCAAGAACTTCAAGGAAAGAGGTTCAATTCTTGTTAAGAAGGCTTCAGGGCGTCCAAGAAAGTCCAGCAAGCGCCAGGATCGTCTCCTAAAGAGGATTCAGCTGCGGGATCGGAGTGCCACCAGTGCAGAGCTTGCTCAGGAATGGCAGCAGGCAGGTGTGAGCGCATCTGCACGCACAGTGAGGCGAAAACTTTTGGAAGATGGCCTGGTGTCAAGAAGGGCAGCAAAGAAGCCACTTCTCTCCAAAAGAAACATCAGGGACAGATTGATCTTCTGCAGAAAGTATGGTGAATGGACTGCTGAGGACTGGGGCAAAGTCATATTCTCCGATGAAGCCTCTTTCCGATTGTTTGGGGCATCTGGAAAAAGGTTTGTCCGGAGAAGAAAAGGTGAGAGCTATCATCAGTCCTGTGTCATGCCAACAGTAAAGCATCCTGAGACCATTCATGTGTGGGGTTGCTTCTCATCCAAGGGAGTGGGCTCACTCACAATTTTGCCCAAAAACACAGCCATGAATAAAGAATGGTACCAAAACACCCTCCAACAGCAACTTCTTCCAACAATCCAACATCAGTTTGGTGAAGAACAATGCATTTTCCAGCACGATGGAGCACTGTGCCATAAGGTAAAAGTGATAACTAAGTGGCTCGGGGACCAAAACGTTGACATTTTGGGTCCATGGCCTGGAGACTCCCCAGATCTTAATCCCATTGAGAACTTGTGGTCAATCCTCAAGAGGCGGGTGGACAAACAAAATCCCACTAATTCTGACAAACTCCAAGAAGTGATTATGAAAGAATGGGTTGCTATCAGTCAGGAATTGGCCCAGAAGTTGATTAAGAGCATGCCCAGTCGAATTGCAGAGGTCCTGAAAAAGAAGGGCCAACACTGCAAATACTGACTCTTTGCATAAATGTCATGTAATTGTCGATAAAAGCCTTTGAAACGTATGCAGTGCGTATAATTATATTTCACTACATCACAGAAACAACTGAAACAAAGATCTAAAAGCAGTTTAGCAGCAACCTTTGTGAAAACTAATATTTGTGTCATTCTCAAAACTTTTGGCCACGACTGTACATAGCCGTTAAAGGGGTTGTCCCACAAAAAATATTCTACAGTTTTCAAACCAGCACCTGGATCTGAATACTTTTGTAATTGCATATAATAAAAATTCAAGTTATTCAATAAAATTTATGTAGTGTCACTTAATTTGTTATTTCTTTGACCTGTTCATTAAGAAGGCCGCACATGCTCAGTTTCATCTTTCAACTGCCTCCTGAGCTGTGATAGGTGGGGAGCTGCAGTTGAATGGACACGCCTCCTGAGCTGCAGCAGAGAAGACCCTCCCCTTGAGCTGACATCTTGAGCAATGAATGGGGAGATCTTTGGATCCATGAGTGGTACATGGCTGGTTCTAGGTTTATTAGAAAGGTATTGTCATGGTTGTCTGATTTTCATTTTTACATTATTCATGGGATAACCCCTTTAAGTAACATGCTAACAAAATTCTTGACAGACTGCTATTCACAACAAAACCACTGGGTGGACACATATAGAGCCATACAAGATGAACATATTGATACATTGGGGGTCATCTACTGACAGAAAATTGGCAAAAACCTCCATTGCGTCTGTTCCTCGGAGCACTATGACGTCATCGGCGCAGGAGCAGTGGAGATGTCTGTGCAGAAAGCGGTCAGACATTAACTGCGCCGAAGACAGACGCGCACGGCGCATGCGCGAGAATTCGTCCGGGAGGATCGCATTCCAGAGGAGATGGGCGAGCTGGAGGGACTCGCTGGGTGGCATTTTGTGTTAGTAGACCGAGCCTCTAGGTGCTGAAAAGACGCCCGCATAGCACCTAGAGGCTCATTAGCATATCGATAAAAGTTAGTTTTTTATGGAAACGGCTGCACAAAAAGCTATTATAATAGCATTGTTTGTTAGAGCAGACACTAGCGGATCGCTAGTGTCTGACAGCTAAATTTCTCAAAACGAGGTGGTAGAAACCCTTTAAAAGATTGTGTAGGGTGTGGCTGGAGGCGGGACAAGGGTGGGGCTTGCAGCAGAACATGGGTGGGGCCTGTAAGGGGGCCCTTGATTTATTTTGCCTGGGGGCCCTGAGAGTTCTCAGTCCGCCCCTGTCTTCAGTAAATGACCGTCTTTCAAACATGCAGACTTGTGTCTTCTTTTTATCTCGGTGTGTCAATATTGTATGTGAGTGAGCAATAAAAGTCATACTCACAAGTTGCTGGTACAAAACCTTTTGTTTCTCTTATTTCTTTTAATTCAGTCCAACAGGCATGAGTAAGGGGGTGTGTTCTCCCGAAAAGTAGCGTGGAGGAGAGGAGGTGTGAGCGATCTCTGTCTCAGTGTCCTTCATGAGGTACCATTTTATATTGGACTGAATTCAAGAAATAAACGAAACAAAAAGGATTTGTACCAGCAACTTGTGAGTATGATTTCTATAGCTCACTCACATACAAAACTGTCACAAAAGACTGTCAGTGCTGGGTTAGCAGAGCTCCCGGTGTGGACTTGCATTTGCTACAGGTGGCTGAAGTGCTACATATTAGGATTCACATTACCGTTAAAAATTCCATTATAGTGTTCCGTTAGCGTTATAACGGAATTTTAGAACAGAATGCAAATGGAGAGCCATGAGTCTGACATCCGGGGTGTAGAGGATAGTCATAAAATATAAACCAAACATAATTCTACAGTGCAACAGGCAGAACAAAGGCTACAACATGGGCCTGACCCTGTTCTCTGAAATACAGAGGGTCTCCGAAGACTTACCAGCATCTCTAGCTCTTGTAATAAGAATCTAGCATCTTATAGTCTCGTGAAGCACTTGATTTTAAGGTTTCACGTCTGCATTTTCTCCATGTACATGTACACTCATCTAAAGAATTATTAGGAACACCTGTTCTATTTCTCATTAATGCAATTATCTAGACAACCAATCACATGGCAGTTGCTTTAATGCATTTAGGGGGGTGCTCCTGGTCAAGACAATCTCCTGAACTCCAAACTGAATGTCAGAATGGGAAAGAAAGGTGATTTAAGCAATTTTGAGTGTGGCATGGTTGTTGGTGCCAGACGGGCCGGTCTGAGTATTTCACAATCTGCTCAGTTACTGGGATTTTCACGCACAACCATTTCTAGGGTTTACAAAGAATGGTGTGAAAAGGGAAAAACATCCAGTATGCGGCAGTCCTGTGGGCAAAAATGCCTTGTGGATGCTAGAGGTCAGAGGAGAATGGGCCGACTGATTCAAGCTGATAGAAGAGCAACGTTGACTGAAATAACCACTCGTTACAACCGAGGTATCCAGCAAAGCATTTGTGAAGCCACAACACGCACAACCTTGAGGCGGATGGGCTACAACAGCAGAAGACCCCACCGGGTACCACTCATCTCCACTACAAATAGGAAAAAGAGGCTACAATTTGTACGAGCTCACCAAAATTGGACTGTTGAAGACTGGAAAAATGTTGCCTGGTCTGATGAGTCTCGATTTCTGTTGAGACATTCAAATGGTAGAGTCCGAATTTGGCGTAAACAGAATGAGAACATGTATCCATCCTCTGATGGCTACTTCCAGCAGGATAATGCACCATGTCACAAAGCTCAAATCATTTCAAATTGGTTTCTTGAACATGACAATGAGTTCACTGTACTAAAATGGCCCCCACAGTCACCAGATCTCAACCCAATAGAGCATCTTTGGGATGTGGTGGAACGGGAGCTTCGTGCCCTGGATGTGCATCCCTCAAATCTCCATCAACTGCAAGATGCTATCCTATCAATATGGGCCAGCATTTCTAAAGAATGCTATCAGCACCTTGTTGAATCAATGCCACGTAGAATTAAGGCAGTTCTGAAGGCAAAAGGGGTCCAACACCGTATTAGTATGGTGTTCCTAATAATTCTTTAGGTGAGTGTATATGCTAAGGCCAGTGCATAGGTACCAATGTCTGGACAGTAGTAACCCAATAGGTGGTTCACCATTTAGAAGAGAACTCAGCTGCCATCGCTCTGCTTTCCTGTATACATCTTCAATGCTCAATGCCCCCAGTACGAAACGATTTATAATAAAATGTCTCCTAATGACACAACCTGATAGATATAAAAAGTGCTGAACGCTGCATATTATGGATGCAATTAATATTTTATTTGTTAAAACTTATTTGTTAAAAACTAAACATTTAAAGTACTAAAGGGCTGTCTACACCCATGCTTTCATCCAATGCGAAACTCCAGAACAATTTCCTACTGAATACTGCTTATAGTACTCATAGCACACCTATCAAAAATGGGCCAAATCACATAAGAGTCTGTGCAGGTGCTAACAAAACATCACTGATCACCTACATCTAAAAACTGAAGCACCCTGGAAACGCATATACAAATATATATTTATTGATTCATTAAGAATACAGCCTAAAAAGACAAATCGGCAAAGGCGTTGACACTTCAAAACCACAAGGGGGTGCCACTTTGGGTCTATTATAATAAGGGAAAATATGCACAACAAGTGACAAGTACCTTATGGTATTCCTTAAAAAGAATAAATACAAATCAACACAAGTGAGACATGTCAACTACAGACCCGGATCGGCACCTCCAAAAGGGGAAACACCCCGACACGTGTTTTGCGTCAGCTTCCTCATGAAAGACTTCAGTTTTCTGACATAGGTGATCGGTATAGTACTCATAGTAAAGCTTCAATTTGGCCTGGAAGTAATTGGGGATAACTGCCAGACATCTACTGCTTTTTCAGGACAGTTGTCATTGAGCACCCCAAATCTTTTATGGACAAATTAGGAAGCAAAAAAAGCAAAACAAAAAAAAAAAAACATGATCACCGATATAGAGTACTATACATCTACGGCTCAGATATGAACACATTAGTCAGATGATAATGATCACAAAGCTACTCTAATACCAAAAAAACACACCAATCACTGGGACATCTCATGTTTATTTCAGACGCTGACCAATCGTTCCATGAATTTAGAGACAGCTGGAGAACCAGCTGACAAGGTCTAAGTGTACTGTGGATCACATGGGACAGATGAAATAGATATCCCTAGTGAAGGACCAGAGTGCATACTTCTACCACGGCTTGGCACACATTTACACTGGAGAAATGCTCATTTCTGTAGCAGCCAAAGGCTTCATTTAACCTTTTCAATGTCAATGATGAATTAGACAGTTCCTCTAGATACTGTACAGCCAGCAGTGCAAGCAGTAAACGGGGCTCCCTAATCCGACGTGCTCATTGACATCTGAAATGAACTAAAACCTAAACCCTGTTACAGATCAAATCTCTGCCAATCCTATCAACATATTTCATGTTATACATCGTGAAGTCATTCACTGCTGGGCCATTCTTATACCATTTAATTGAGAATATTTACTTCTGAATTAATAGGAGCTGTATTAATTTTCCCAAAAGAAACTACCAAGAGCATAAAGCAAGTCCCAAAGAAGAAAATTAAAGGGGTTATACCACAAATGTAAAATTATTTTTGCATATCCATTTTCACATATTTGGAGAACTTTGCTTCCTTTTGGTGGGTGGGCAGTAGCTCATCGAGCACCCACTCCTCCCAGGATGCATTACAAATAGCTCTTGTCTTCCTCCCTGGCATATTAATAGTCCTTCACATAAAGCCCCAGAGATACATATGGCAACATTTCCAAGCAAATTTTGTGTTCTGAAAGGAACTGGGTGTTCCTTTATGTTTGGGCCCTGCCCTGTGTCAAGACATAAGATTAGGGCCACAATGGGGATTTTTCTGAAGACAAGAGAAATCGGGTGATACATTTTGGGGTGCACTTCTTAATTTGAATGTACTTTGTAGAAATAAAAACTGTCTTTAAATTGACACATTTGTGTAAAAAATGAAAAATATATTTTTTTCCTGCATACTTAGCATTACATTCTACGAAAAACTAGGGGCCTAAAAGCTCACTACACCCCTAGATGAATACCTTAGGGCAGTGATGGCGAACCTTTTATTGACTGAGTGCCCAAACTGTAACCCAAAACCCACTTATTTATCACAAAGTGCCAACACGGCAGTTTAACCTGAATACTACAGTCCAGTATAGTATATCTTCCACATACTTTATCATTTAGCTATAATAGCCTGCCTACATTCAGTGGGCTGCCTGTGCTGTTCATACTGTGCCCTGCACTAATGAATGGCAGGAAAAGTCTAAGGCATATTGGTACACCATAGACTTTTTCCAGGGCACAGGTGCCCACAGATAGGGCTCTGAGTGCCGCCTCTGGCACCCGTGCCATAGGTTCGCCACCACTGCCTTAGGGGGTCAAGTTTTTAAAATGTGGTCATTTATGGGGGTTTTCTATTGTTTTGGCAGCTCAACGCCATTACTAGTGTGCAATGGGGCCTAAAACATTTTCAAGCAAATTTTGTGTTCTGAAAGCCACTGGGTGCTCCTTTATGTTTGGGCCCTGCCGTGTGTCAAGACATAAGATTAGGGCCACAATGGGGATATTTCTGAAGACAGGAGAAATCGGGTGATACATTTTGTGGTGTACTTCTTCATTTGCATGTGCTTTGTAGAAAAAAAAACCTGTCTTTTAATTGACACTTTTGTGTAAAAAATTAAAGTTTTCTTTTTTTCACATTCTTAGCATTAATTTCTTTAAAAAAATAGGGGGTCAAAAAACTCATTACACCCATAGATGAATACGTTAAGGGGTCTAGTTTTCAAAATGGGGTCAGTTTTGGGGGGGATTATATTATTCTGACACTTATAAGACTCTGCAAACTTGGCTTGTTGCAGGAAAAAATATGTACTTCAGAAATTTTTTAATTAATGTTAAAATGGTAAATCTCCTAAATAAAATATAAAGAAAAAGTAAAAGTTTTTTGTAAGAGCAGCCAAAATAAAGTAAAGATGTGGAAATATATTTCTGATAAAAATATTGAATAGTATTTTTATGTATGTATGTGAAATATTGCAGTTGACAATAGGAAAATATGGCAATTTTTAAAAATTTTCATAGATTTTTTATTTTTTTTCAAAAGATATGCATATTTTAAGTAAAGTGCTATATGTGACGAGAAAGCAATATCAGAATTACTTTGATGTGCAAAAAAAATTATTCTCTGCTAAAGTGACACATGTCAGATTTTCAAAATCTGGCTTGGTCATTAAGGCCCAAACAGGCTTGGTCACTAAGGGGTTAAAGCCTCCTAAATATACTGCTGCGCAAAGGGTAACAATGTTTTGAACTTTTGACTTTGAGGCTCCACATCTCACCATCCACTACAGCTTCGGACATGAGACTCCCATCATTTTATAGACAATCATCTTGGCTATCTCATACATAGATTGGACTTGCAACTATTTGACATATGATTAGTTATGCAGATTCTTGTCATGTAACCGCATTGTTATTGTTTTTCTCTCATATAGTATCATTGTCAGAATTTAGACAGGGCATTGTGTACCTGAGAAACTATAATTTAATCAACAAAGGACTGATTGCTGGCGCATTATCGGGAAGGGTTCACACAAACCTTTATTCCTTAGATACTTAGCTCAATCATCTGCCCGTCTAAATGAGCACTAAGACAGGTGACCACAGCCGATTCACAGTCTTGCTCCTGGACTCACAAATCACTAATATTCTGATCACCTCAGTCTGGAGCTTAGAAAGCCAGGGGTGCACCTGTTCGATAAATTTTGTAGATTGAGCCTCTTGCAGGTTTTGATGCGTCTTACTCCAGCAGGAATCTCTGCTGCCATCTGCATACCAGTCAAGAACTGTCAACATGACCGGTCCGTGGGAAGGAGTTTGTATCCTGGTCTCTACAGAAAAAAGAAGTGCACCACACCTGCTCACCAGCTGAAACCACGCGGACCATAAGATTGTGGCAATCATTATGACGTGGGTGATAATGATTGGCCATGGGGTGCCCTGGACGCTGATGGGAGGAGGAGACTTTCCCTTATGTAACAGGAAGCAATGCAGTTCACACAAGGCTGCCGTCATAGTCTGCTCCCTGAATCTCAGTGTGACATAAAAAGTGATAAAGTATTAGTAATACAGAAACATGTCGGGTCATTAAACAAGAGTGAAAATAGCTGAGCATACGGATAGAATACGGTAGGTCTGAAGACCCTCAGTGAAGGAATAAGGATATAGCAGACCAGAAATAACTAGCTCAGTCTAATAAATACCAAATACAGCAGAACTGGTGGAGACAAGTGTAGTACATAGGCCAAGTGCCGCAAACTCACAAATAATTTTAGGACTAAGTAAAGTTTTAAGTATTCGGTAAGTCTTTTTTAATCAGTTCTACTGAAAGAGGTCAGTAAATGTACATAAGGTACATTTAAATGATCACTGTACTTTCAGCAAACTTTGCATTAATCAATAATACAGGTGAATATAAGAAACTTTGTAATATATCTTAGAGAAAAATGCATTTTCTCCCTCAAAAAGCTCCTCATCACTCTGCTCTCTATAGTCTTCTATGAGTAGTACTGTACATAATCAAATCTTTCTGTTTTAGACAGTTTTAGCTGAAAATGTTAGTTTAGGAGCTATTTTTCTCTGCTAAGTTATATAACAAAGCTTCCTATAGTCACCTGTACTGTTAACTTATGCAAAGTTTGTTGAAAGTACAGTGACCATTTATCATACAGGAGGGTGGGGCAAAACAGAGCAATACAATTTAAAGAATGATCAGGAGATGCTCAAAATGAGTTTAGCTGAATATTTTGTGAAATATAGAGACATTGTTATCACTTTATTTTTCTTTAATTCTCTTGGATGATGAAAAACTGACCTTTGATCATCAAATCAAACGTAGGGCATGTGAAACCAAAAATAGTAGGTCAGATGTACCAATACCTCAGAAAATAGCCAGGTATTTGATTATTCAGAATATCATGCATGGCCAGCGGATGACTAAAGTTTGACATTATTTTCGATTTTGAAGCTGTACCGATAATGATACTGTACTCCTGAATGTGTAGTCCATACACATTTCAGGTTGCTACCAGACGAGCCACCTTTCTTTACATTACTTATAAAGGATGGAGTTGCAGGTAGCCTTCTGACTCTATAGGAACATTTTTTCTGGATCCAGGCAGTTCCCTCAGATGAACAGTTCTCAGTTTTCACAGGTAATTATTCTTGAAATTCTTGTATTGCATTCTCCTAACAACATTGCTCTCCAAATATTCTGAATATATATCAAAACTGAAAAGTTATAATCAAATATGTGTGCTATTGTTACTCCCAAATGACCAACTTTTGCTTTTACCTTTTTACTTCACTATGGCTCTTTATGTTCGCATCCCTTAACAAGTTCCCAATTGTCCATTAAGGTCCTAAATCCACCATACTTTTAACTTTACTATCTTGGAGAGTTGCATAACAAGCTTAGATTTACTGGAATATTACTTTCTGCGGTCTATGATGAGGCCCATGTCTTTGTAATAGTCAAATAAGCAAAGAAGTACCAACTAGAAGATACCTCAAAGGAACTTTAGGATGTTATGGTAGACTTAGATTCAATGACCTATGTACCACATTATAGTGTATTAGAAATAGACATAAACAGTTTGGAGTTATCTGATATAGTCAATATCAAACCCCTTAAAGTGGTATTCCGGTTATAAAAAGTTATCCCCGATCCACAGGATAGGGGATAACTATTAGATTGGTGAGGGTCCTACCACCAGGGCCCCCCACTGATCATGACGTATGGGGCCCATACTCCATGGAGCCCCTCTGAAATGGATGAAGCGGCTGGTCGGAAAAGAACGCCAATACTCTATTAATTTCTATGGGTGTGCCGGAGATAGCGGTTATAACTTCTTATAATCAGAATACCCTTTTGAGTAAGATCAAAATTAACAGAAAATTTATGAAACACAATTGTGTATATCACTAATACTAGTACTGCCCAAGTGTAACTGTACTTTCATGAAAATTTTGAAATGTCATAGTGGCGTATCAAAGGTTTCGATTAGTTGGAATCTGAGATCTGAGACCCTCACAGCTTGTTAAAAGGAGGAGTCAGAAGATATCAACTGAGTGCTATCTACTCGTTGCTAGAAGGGTTTATCCAGGAATTTGACACTGAAAGCCTATCCTCATGATAGGTCATGAATATCAGATCAGCAGGGGTCCAACTCCTTGGACACCCTCTTATCAGCTGTTTGAAGAGGCCACCGTGCTCACTGAAGTGCTCTTCACAGCTTACCAAGCACAATATTGAACACTGTATAGTGGTTGTGCTGGATATTGCAGCTCAGCCCCTTTTTCACTTGAATGCGACTGAGCTGTGCCTAGACCACGTGACTAATGTACAGTGATGTTACTGGCCTAGGTGCACACAGAGTGCCGCTGCTTCTTTGAACAGCTGATCGGTGGGGCTCCCAGTAGTCAGACAACTGGCGATCTGATATTGATCATCTATCCTGAGGATAGTCCATCAATGTCAAATTTCCGTATAACCCTTTTAAAACTGGGCTCAAGAGAAAGTCTATGAGCCAATCTCCAATCCGTCTCCAGCAGCAAGCAGAAACTTCTAGCAGTGCTTCTAGCTCTGTTTGAAATCCAGGTGCTGGTTTGTGTGACAGCATCTTTAAGGGAGAATAGTCAAACTATAGAAGGACAAACTAAAGTAGTAGTAGATACTAGGTCAGCATTAGTAAAAAGGGCTAGATGTTTAGTAAATGGCAGTGAGGGTTATAAGTAGTCAAGCAATTAATGTTGTATAAGTTACGGAGAAAGGCTGAACTTGACAGACCTATGACTTATTTCTATCATGTACCATACTGTACAAGGATCTTATACAAAGAATAATGAAATTGGCATAGTGCAGAGTAATGTTATTCTTGTGTATTCTCATGGGGTAGGCGGGAGGTTTGGCCTTCAAACACAGCTAAAATCATACTTGATTGCAGCTTAGATGAATGCAGTCTGGGCTTTAATATTGCGCTCAGTTCTGAAGTATTCTGAAATTCTAGTCATTGAAGCACAAAGATACTTCACAAAGGACTGAGCAAAAACAAAGGCTCAGGTCCTGATGTGAACTGGAGAAAGACACGAACAGTGCAACAATATTGGAATAATGTCGGGCTTGTACTGCTCTACAGTTCTGAACGTGTCTTTGAGTTCCAACAATTTCAAAATTCAGCAGAAAAAAACAATACACTAGTTTATATGTGTGTGTGTATATATATATATATATATATATATATATATGTATATATATATATATATATATATTGTAGGAGGGTTCGAGGGATGATCGTGGATGATAGATATGTTTCACCGAGATTCCTGGCCTCGGTGAAGTAAGAGCCGGTTTCATGTGTTAGCAGCAGTTGCTGTTTGACACGTTGCCATTTATTATGGCTGTAATAGCTGATCCTTGACGGCTCTTACTGAGAGTAATCAAAGTGCTAGGTGGTTGACTACTCCTCACATTCCAGGCCAGGTCTTGGTTTTGGGCTATAAAACACAGGCAGCACTGTCAGGTGGTATGGATTACTCCTCTCTGACAGTGGAGCTCTGTCAGTCTCTGTGTTTGGACCTGGGAGTTTGGGCCTGGATTAAGGCCTGCTACCTTGTTGGTGTGAGAGCAGCTGGATTTTGCTTTGTCCAAGGACTTCTTCTTTGCTGCATGGTGTGAATGAACACCAGAATCACAAGGTGGCTGTTTTCCTTGAAACTGACTTTTTGTTTTGTCATTTACTTAATGTGTGAATAAACACTGAAATGTTTAATTAAAAGACTTTGCTGTTGCCCCTATATATACAGTGGATATTATAAGTCTACACACCCCTGTTAAAATGTCAGGTTTCTGTGATGTAAAAAAATGAGACACCTTTAACCACCTCAGCCCCCAGTGCTTAAACACCCTGAAAGACCAGGCCACTTTTTACACTTCTGACCTACACTACTTTCACCATTTATTGCTCGGTCATGCAACTTACCACCCAAATGAATTTTACCTCCTTTTCTTCTCACTAATAGAGCTTTCATTTGGTGGTATTTCATTGCTGCTGACATTTTTACTTTTTTTGTTATTAATCGAAATTTAACGATTTTTTTGCAAAAAAATGACATTTTTCACTTTCAGTTGTAAAATTTTGCAAAAAAAACGACATCCATATAGAAATTTTGCTCTAAATTTATAGTTCTACATGTCTTTGATAAAAAAAAAATGTTTGGGTAAAAAAAAAATGGTTTGGGTAAAAGTTATAGCGTTTACAAACTATGGTACAAAAATGTGAATTTCCGCTTTTTGAAGCAGCTCTGATTTTCTGAGCACCTGTCATGTTTCCTGAGGTTCTATAATGCCCAGACAGTACAAACACCCCACAAATGACCCCATTTCTGAAAGTACACACACTAAGGTATTCACTGATGGGCATAGTGAGTTCATAGAACTTTTTATTTTTTGTCACAAGTTAGCGGAAAATTATGATTTTTTTTTTTTTTTTTTTTTTCTTACAAAGTCTCATATTCCACTAACTTGTGACAAAAAATAAAAAGTTCTATGAACTCACTATGCCCATCAGCGAATACCTTGGGGTCTCTTCTTTCCAAAATGGGGTCACTTGTGGGGAAGTTATACTGCCCTGGCATTCTAGGGGCCCAAATGTGTGGTAAGGAGTTTGAAATCAAATTCTGTAAAAAATGACCAGTGAAATCCGAAAGGTGCTCTTTGGAATATGGGCCCCTTTGCCCACCTAGGCTGCAAAAAAGTGTCACACATCTGGTATCTCCGTACTCAGGAGAAGGTGGGGAATGTGTTTTGGGGTGTCATTTTATATATACCCATGCTGGGTGAGAGAAATATCTTGGCAAAAGACAACTTTTCCCATTTTTTTATACAAAGTTGTCATTTGACCAAGATATTTATCTCACCCAGCATGGGTATATGTAAAAAGACACCCCAAAACACATTCCTCAACTTCTCCTGAGTACGGGGATACCAGATGTGTGACACTTTTTTGCAGCCTAGGTGGGCAAAGGGGCCCATATTCCAAAGAGCACCTTTCGGATTTCACTCCTCATTTTTTCCTGAATTTGATTTCAAACTCCTTACCACACATTTGGGCCCCTAGAATACCAGGGCAGTATAACTACCCCACAAGTGACCCCATTTTGGAAAGAAGACACCCCAAGGTATTCCGTGAGGGGCATGGCGAGTTCCTAGAATTTTTTATTTTTTGTCACAAGTTAGTGGAAAATGATGATTTTTTTTTTTATTTTTTTTTTTCATACAAAGTCTCATATTCCACAAACTTGTGACAAAAAATAAAAACTTCCATGAACTCACTATGCCCATCAGCGAATACCTTGGGGTCTCTTCTTTCCAAAATGGGGTCACTTGTGGGGTAGTTATACTGCCCTGGCATTCTAGGGGCCCAAATGTGTGGTAAGTAGGTAAATGACCTGTGAAATCCGAAAGGTGCTCTTTGGAATGTGGGCCCCTTTGCCCACCTAGGCTGCAAAAAAGTGTCACACATCTGGTATCTCTGTATTCAGGAGAAGTTGAGGAATGTGTTTTGGGGTGTCTTTTTACATATACCCATGCTGGGTGAGATAAATATCTTGGTCAAATGCCAACTTTGTATAAAAAAATGGGAAAAGTTGTCTTTTGCCAAGATATTTCTCTCACCCAGCATGGGTATATGTAAAATGACACCCCAAAACACATTCCCCAACTTCTCCCGATTACGGAGATACCAGATGTGTGACACTTTTTTGCAGCCTAGGTGGGCAAAGGGGCCCATATTCAAAAGAGCACCTTTCGGATTTCACAGGTCATTTTTTACAGAATTTGATTTCAAACTCCTTACCACACATTTGGGCCCCTAGAATGCCAGGGCAGTATAACTACCCCACAAGTGACCCCATTTTGGAAAGAAGAGACCCCAAGGTATTCGCTGATGGGCATAGTGAGTTCATGGAACTTTTTATTTTTTGTCACAAGTTAGTGGAATATGAGACTTTGTATGAAAAAAAAAAAAAAAAAAAATCATCATTTTCCACTAACTTGTGACAAAAAATAAAAAATTCTAGGAACTCGCCATGCCCCTCACGGAATACCTTGGGGTGTCTTCTTTCCAAAATGGGGTCACTTGTGGGGTAGTTATACTGCCCTGGCATTTTCCAGGGGCCCTAATGTGTGGTAAGTAGGTAAATGACCTGTGAAATCCTAAAGGTGCTCTTTGGAATATGGGCCCCTTTGCCCACCTAGGCTGCAAAAAAGTGTCACACATGTGGTATCGCCGTATTCAGGAGAAGTTGGGGAATGTGTTTTGGGGTGTCATTTTACATATACCCATGCTGGGTGAGAGAAATATCTTGGCAAAAGACAACTTTTCCCATTTTTTTATACAAAGTTGGCATTTGACCAAGATATTTCTCTCACCCAGCATGGGTATATGTAAAATGACACCCCAAAACACATTCCCCAACTTCTCCTGAGTACGGCGATACCAGATGTGTGACACTTTTTTGCAGCCTAGATGCGCAAAGGTGCCCAAATTCCTTTTAGGAGGGCATTTTTAGACATTTGGATACCAGACTTCTTCTCACGCTTTGGGGCCCCTAGAATGCCAGAGCAGTATAAATACCCCACATGTGACCCCATTTTGGAAAGAAGACACCCCAAGGTATTCAATGAGGGGCATGGCGAGTTCATAGAAAATTTTTTTTTTTGGCACAAGTTAGCGGAAATTGATATTTTTAATTTTTTTCTCACAAAGTCTCCCGTTCCGCTAACTTGGGACAAAAATTTCAATCTTTCATGGACTCAATATGCCCCTCACGGAATACCTGGGGGTGTCTTCTTTCCGAAATGGGGTCACATGTGGGGTATTTATACTGCCCTGGCATTCTAGGGGCCCTAAAGCGTGAGAAGAAGTCTGGAATATAAATGTCTAAAAAATTTTACGCATTTGGATTCCGTGAGGGGTATGGTGAGTTCATGTGAGATTTTATTTTTTGACACAAGTTAGTGGAATATGAGACTTTGTAAGAAAAAAAAAAAAAATTCTGCTAACTTGGGCCAAAAAAATATCTGAATGGAGCCTTACAGAGGGGTGATCAATGACAGGGGGGTGATCAATGACAGGGGGGGTGATCAATGACAGGGGGGGTGATCAATGACAGGGGGGTTGATCAATGACAGGGGGGTGATCAGGGAGTCTATATGGGGTGATCACCACAGTCATTGATCACGCCCCTGTAAGGCTTCATTCAGACGTCCGGATGCGTTTTGCGGATCCGATCCATCTATCAGTGCATCCGTAAAAATCATGCGGACATCTGAATGGAGCTTTACAGGGGGGTAATCAATGACAGGGGGGTGATCAGGGAGTCTATATGGGGTGATCACCACAGTCATTGATCACTCCCCTGTAAGGCTTCATTCAGACGTCCGGATGCGTTTTGCGGATCCGATCCATCTATCAGTGGATCCGTAAAAATCATGCGGACATCTGAATGGAGCTTTACAGGGGGGTGATCAATGACAGGGGGGTGATCAGGGAGTCTATATGGGGTGATCACCACAGTCATTGATCATGCCCCTGTAAGGCTTCATTCAGACGTCCGGATGCGTTTTGCGGATCGGATCCATCTATCAGTGCATCCGTAAAAATCATGCGGACATCTGAATGGAGCTTTACAGGGGGGTGATCAATGACAGGGGGGTGATCAGGGAGTCTATATGGGGTGATCACCACAGTCATTGATCACGCCCCTGTAAGGCTTCATTCAGACGTCCGGATGCGTTTTGCGGATCGGATCCATCTATCAGTGCATCCGTAAAAATCATGCGGACATCTGAATGGAGCTTTACAGGGGGGTGATCAGGGAGTCTATATGGGGTGATCACCACAGTCATTGATCACGCCCCTGTAAGGCTTCATTCAGACGTCCGGATGCGTTTTGCGGATCGGATCCATCTATCAGTGCATCCGTAAAAATCATGCGGACATCTGAATGGAGCTTTACAGGGGGTTGATCAATGACAGGGGTGTAATCAATGACAGGGGGGTGATCAGGGAGTCTATATGGGGTGATAACCACAGTCATTGATCACGCCCCTGTAAGGCTTCATTCAGACGTCCGGATGCGTTTTGCGGATCCGATCCATCTATCAGTGGATCCGTAAAAATCATGCGGACATCTGAATGGAGCTTTACAGGGGGGTAATCAATGACAGGGGGGTGATCAATGACAGGGGGGTGATCAGGGAGTCTATATGGGGTGATCAGGGGTGATCAGGGGCTAATAAGGGGTTAATAAGTGACGGGGGGGGGGTGTAGTGTAGTGTAGTGGTGCTTGGTGGGACTTTACTGAGCTACCTGTGTCCTCTGGTGGTCGATCCAAACAAAGGGGACCACCAGAGGACCAGGTAGCAGGTATATTAGACGCTGTTATCAAAACAGCGTCTAATATACCTGTTAGGGGTTAAAAAAAACACATCTCCAGCCTGCCAGCGAACGATCGCCGCTGGCAGGCTGGAGATCAACTCTCTTACCTTCCGTTCCTGTGAGCGCGCGCGCCTGTGTGCGCGCGTTCACAGGAAATCTCGCCCATCGCGAGATGACGCATATATGCGTGACTCTGCGCAGGGCTGCCACCTCCGGAACGCGATCCTGCGTTAGGCGGTCCGGAGGTGGTTAATGTGACCTATAAACTATACAACTCAATTGAAAACCAAACTGAAATCTTTTAGGTAGAGGGAAAAAAATATAAAAATAAAATAATATGGTTGCATAAGTGTGCACACCCTTGAACTAATACTTTGTTGAAGCACCTTTTGATTTTATTACAGCACTCAGTCTTTTTAGGTATGAGTCTATCAGCATGGCACATTTTGACTTGGCAAGATTTGCCCACTCTTCTTTGCAAAAACACTCCAAATCTGTCAGATTGCGGGGGCATCTCCTGTGCACAGCCCTCTTCAGATCACCACACAGATTTTCAATCGGATTCAGGTCTGGGCTCTGGCTGGGCCATTCCAAAACTTTAATCTTCTTCTGGTGAAGCCATTCCTTTGTTGATTTGGATGAATACTTTGGGTCGTTGTCATGCTGAAAAATGAAGTTCCTCTTCATGTTCAGGTTTCTAGCAGAAGCCTGAAGGTTTTGTGCCAATATTGACTGGTATTTGGAACTGTTCATAATTCCCTCTAGCTTAACTAAGGCCCCAGTTCCAGCTGAAGAAAAACAGCCCCAAAGCATAATGCTGCCACCACCATGCTTCACTGTGGGTATGGTGTTCTTTTGGTGATGTGCAGTGTTGTTTTGGCGCCAAACATATCTTTTGGAATTATAGCCAACCTTGGTTTTATCAGACTATAACACCTTTTCCCACATACTTTTGGGAGACTTCAGATGTGTTTTTGCAAAATTTAGCCTGGCTTGGATGCTTTTCTTTGTAAGAAAAGGCTTTCGTCTTGCCACCCTACCCCATAGCCCAGAAATATGAAGAATACATTGTACTGGAGTCAAGTGAGCATGTGTACACAAGGCGCAAGATCACAACCAGGTGTTGAATATATAGATAAGGGGTACTACGGCCGCCTTTATCAAGTCTAAAAGGGAGTATAAGTGATAATAATGAAAATATGTTTGTGGTAATAAAACCAGAGTGAAAGTTGCAACAAACCAAATTTGGAGTGGTGCTTACATATAAAAAATAAATAAAAAAAATGGACAGCAAAAATAAAAAATAAGAATACTAACACTAATATAAACCTCTCTCTCTCTCTCTCTCTATATATATATATATATATATATATATATATATATATATATATATATATATATATATATATATATAGTGGGGATTTGCTCTGGTAGACAGGCTTGCAAACGCAGTACAGAGGCAATGACAACGTCTTTAACTTAAACAGTGCAGTGTTTTATTCACACAGACGTAAAGTGACAAAATAGAAGTTTCAAGAAAAAACAGTCACCTTGAGTCTGGTGTTTGTTCACACCAGGCTGCAGCACATAAGTCCTTGAAGGAAGCAGTAGTCCATGTGCTTTGTCCAAAAACAATGTAGCAGGCCTAGTCCAGGCCCAAACGCTCAAGCTCCAACACCCAGACTGCCAGCACACCACTAGCAGATGGAGGATAATCCACACAGCTGAACATGCTGGCTGGGTTTTTATATCCCCGCCAAAACCCGGCCTGGAACCGTGGGGAACAGCCACCCACCCTGCTCTTTGGCTGCTCCCAATAAAAACAGCCCAGATTGGCTTTACAGCCATTCTGAAAGCTGAAGTGTCAGACTGCACTACAGAACGGACACTTCAGGAAAAAAAATCAGGTTCTTACCTCACTGAGGCCAGGAACCTCAGTGACGCGTATCTTCCGACAATGACGGCTCCTTGTTCCTTCTTACAATATATATATATATATATATATACACACTCACCTAAAGAATTATTAGGAACACCATACTAATACGGTGTTGGACCCCCTTTTGCCTTCAGAACTGCCTTAATTCTACGTGGCATTGATTCAACAAGGTGCTGATAGCATTCTTTAGAAATGTTGGCCCATATTGATAGGATAGCATCTTGCAGTTGATGGAGATTTGAGGGATGCACATCCAGGGCACGAAGCTCCCATTCCACCACATCCCAAAGATGCTCTATTGGGTTGAGATCTGGTGACTGTGGGGGCCATTTTAGTACAGTAAACTCATTGTCATGTTCAAGAAACCAATTAAAAATTATTCGAGCTTTGTGACATGGTGCATTATCCTGCTGGAAGTAGCCATCAGAGGATGGGTACATGGTGGTCATGAAGGGATGGACATGGTCAGAAACAATGCTCAGGTAGCCCGTGGCATTTAAACGATGCCCAATTGGCACTAAGGGGCCTAAAGTGTGCCTAGAAAACATCCCCCACACCATTACACCACCACCACCTGCCTGAACAGTGGTAACAAGGCATGATGGATACATGTTCTCATTCTGTTTACGCCAAATTTGGACTCTACCATTTGGATGTCTCAACAGAAATCGAGACTCATCAGACCAGGCAACATTTTTCCAGTCTTCAACAGTCCAATTATGGTGACCTCGTGCAAATTGTAGCCTCTTTTTCCTATTTGTAGTGGAGATGAGTGGTACCCGGTGGGGTCTTCTGCTGTTGTAGCCCATCCGCCTCAAGGTTGTGCGTGTTGTGGCTTCACAAATGCTTTGCTGCATACCTTGGTTGTAACGAATGGTTATTTCAGTCAACGTTGCTCTTCTATCAGCTTGAATCAGTCGGCCCATTCTCCTCTGACCTCTAGCAATCACAAGGCATTTTCGTCCACAGGACTGCCGCATACTGGATGTTTTTCCCTTTTCACACCATTCTTTGTAAACCCTAGAAATAGTTGTGCGTGAAAATCCCAGTAACTAGGCAGATTGTGAAATACTCAGACCGGCCCGTCTGGCACCAACAACCATGCCACGCTCAAAATTGCTTAAATCACCTTTCTTTCCCATTCTGAGTTTGGAGTTCAGGAGATTGTCTTGACCAGGACCACACCCCTAAATTTATTGAAGCAACTGCCATGTGATTGGTTGACTAGATAATTGCATTAATGAGAAATAGAACAGGTGTTCCTAATAATTCTTTAGGTGAGTGTATATATATATTTATATATATATATATATATATATATATTATATATATACACACACCTCTATATAAAAGGAATACAAATGTGTGCCGCAGTCCAAATGTAGGTGAACAGTCCATGAATACATACATAATTAAGTTCATACATAATACTAAAAGCTAGATAATCTCAATAAAAGTGTGTGGTTCATTGGAGCAATACATAATTCAAAACAGCTGTTGAATCAATGAATAAATAATAGTTATAGATGTTTGAATAAACAACTGGAAGCGCCCTCCATAAAAAGCCTGGTCCCTCTGGTGATAGTTGGGACTCGAGGACTTATTAGGATCAAGAAATACAATATACACTGCTCAAAAAAATAAAGGGAGCACTTAAACAACACAATGTAACTCCAAGTCAATCACACTTCTGTGAAATCAAACTGTCCACTTAGGAAGCAACACTGAGTGACAATCAATTTCACATGCTGTTGTGCAAATGGGATAGACAACAGGTGGAAATTATAGACAATTAGCAAGACACCCCAAATAAAGGAGTGGTTCTGCAGGTGGTGAACACAGACCACTTCTCAGTTACTATGCTTCCTGGCTGATGTTTTGGTCACTTTTAAATGCTGGCGGTGCTTTCACTCTAGTGGTAGCATGAGACGGAGTCTACAACCCACACAAGTGGCTCAGGTAGTGCAGCTTATCCAGGATGGCACATCAATGCGAGCTGTGGCAAGAAGGTTTGCTGTGTCTGTCAGCATAGTGTCCAGAGAATGGAGGCGCTACCAGGAGACAGGCCAGTACATCAGGAGACGTGGAGGAGGCATAGGAGGGCAACAACCCAGCAGCAGGACTGCTACTTCTGCCTTTGTGCAAGGAGGAACAGGAGGAGCACTGCCAGAGCCCTGCAAAATGACCTCCAGCAGGCCACAAATGTGCATGTGTCTGCTCAAACGGTCAGAAACAGACTCCATGAGGGTGATATGAGGGCCCGATGTCCACAGGTGGGGGTTGTGCTTACAGCCCAATTTTGTGCAGGACGTTTGGCATTTGCCAGAGAACACCAAGATTGGCAAATTCGCCACTGGCGCCTTGTGCTCTTCACAGATGAAAGCAGGTTCACACTGAGCACATGGGACAGACGTGACAGAGTCTGGAGACGCCGTGGAGAACGTTCTGCTGCCTGCAACATCCTTCAGCATGACCGGTTTGGCATTGGGTCAGTAATGGTGTGGGGTGGCATTTCTTTGGAGGGCCGCACAGCCCTCCATGTGCTCGCCAGAGGTAGCCTGACTGCCATTAGGTACCGAGATGAGATCCTCAGACCCCTTGTGAGACCATATGCTGGTGCGGTTGGCCCTGGGTTCCTCCTAATGCAAGACAATTCTAGACCTCATGTGGCTGTAGTGTGTCAGCAGTTCCTGCAAGACGAAAGGCATTGATGCTATGGACTGGCCCGCCCGTTCCCCAGACCTGAATCCAATTGAGCACATCTGGGACATCATGTCTCGCTCTATCCACCAACGTCACGTTGCACCACAGACTGTCCAGGAGTTGGCAGATGCTTTAGTCCAGGTCTGGGAGGAGATCCCTCAGGAGACCGTCCACCACCTCATCAGGAGCATGCACAGGCGTTGTAGGGAGGTCATACAGGCACGTGGAGGCCACACACACTACTGAGCCTCATTTTGACTTGTTTTAAGGACATTACATCAAAGTTGGATCAGCCTGTAGTGTGTTTTTCCACTTTAATTTTGAGTGTGACTCCAAATCCAGACCTCCATGGGTTGAAAAATTTGATTTTCATTTTTTTATTTTTGTGTGATTTTATTGTCAGCACATTCAACTATGTAAAGAACAAAGTATTTCAGAAGAATATTTAATTAACTCAGATCTAGGATGTGTTATTTTTGTGTTCCCTTTATTTTTTTGAGCAGTGTATGTATGTAATGGGGGGGTGTTATACTTGTGTATGCCTATTATAGTATGTACACTACTGCACTAATAGCGGCATACACTAAACAATGTTTACAAGATTATGTGTGGGTATAGGAATGAATAGTAATGATGAATAGGAGCTACCAGAAGCATTATGTGTGAGTATAGGGATGAATGCTACAAGAGAATTTAGACTAGAACCTTCAGAATCACAGGTGCATATCCATGAAGCAAACATAATTATAAAAAACAGAATGGATGCACACCATTATACATACAAACAATAGAGCTAAGAAATGGGGGTCATTCTAAATAAAAGTGGTACAATACCGACTATAAATGAGTTAATGGAAGATCTTAGCGCACATATTTGCTCAAACATGTGTCAGGCCCATCTACCAGGCGTCAAGGTGGCTTCCGCAGATGGGTCCCTAACACTAAATATACTGCCTCTCTTTGGACTTACTTAAGCCTACAATATTCAGAGCTTCTATTAACTCAGTTATAGTCGGTATTATACCACTTTTATTTAGAATGACCCCCATTTCTGAGCTCTATTGTTTGTATGTATAATGGTGTGCAGCCATCTTGTTTTTTGTATAGGGATGAATGCTAATGATGAATAGGAGCTAACAGAAGGAAGGGATTGTTGAAAAAGATATTGCTGGGAGGAAAGATGGAGATGGAGATGAACAACTGAATCAAACAAGCAGAGCACGATACCTTGGTAGCAGCAGAGGAAGGGATGCAGAGCCCAGTCGTTCACTGTCGGCACGTGGGGCGTCTCATTCGCTGTGCGCTTGGAGCGCGTGCTTTCAGCGAGGCTTAAGGAGAGTGAAGTGGGCAGGGACCAGAGGCGATGATTGGACAGTGTCTCTGGATGGGCGGTGAAAGTGCGGAAGTCCCGTCCTCTGCTTGTTTGATTCAGTTGTCCATCCCCATCTTTCCTCCCAGCAATATCTTTTTCAACAATCCCTTCTTTCGGTTAGCTCCTATTCATCATTACTATTCATTCCTATACCCACACATAATCTTGTGGACATTGTTTAGTGTATGCCGCTATTAGTGCAGTAGTGTACATACTTTAATAGGCATATACAAGTATAACACCCCCCCACCCCCCATTACATACATATATTGTATTTCTTGATCCTAATAAGTCCTTGAGTCCCAACTATCACCAGAGGTACCAGGCTTTTTATGGAGGGCGCTTCCAGTTGTTTATTCAAACATCTATTATTTATTTAATTATTTATTCATTGATTCAATGGCTGTTTTGAATTATGTATTGCTCCAATGAACCCCACACAAATATAGATATATAAATTTACAAATACAGAAACAACGGGTTAAACATGACTGCTCAGGAAACCAGTGAATTCCATTAACTGCCAGTAGAAATAAATCTGTTGGCTTGGTGCTATTTTCCCTGGATATAAAAACAAAGCATTGAGAATTGGATTACACAGCCAGCAGACTTCCATACAGAGCAGACAAACAGCAAAACCACACTGGATTACTGCCACCAGCCGACACATGGATCACATCTGTGCATGTAACTGGTGGCCCCATACCTGGAATCTCTACAAAATGATAATCATGAAAGAACAGTATGAGAATGGGAGGAATCGTATATTACAAATAGGTCTATTCCCCAAAATCGTTATTGTTTAGTCTGCCCGGATTCAGGAATGGTTCTAATATACAGGAGGGGCTTACAGGCAGGAGATAAGAAATGCACAATGACAATTCAAATACTGATGCCAGGGTCAGGTTCGATGGAAAGCTGGAAACTCCACTCTGACACTTTAAAGGGGTTCTTCAGGAATTAAGAAAATGAAAATACTTAAATATCACTTTATTATGAACATATTCCAAAATACCTTTCATTAGTTATAATGGCTTGTTTTGTCTGGGGAGCAACCATTCGATGAAATAAAATGGCCGCCGTCTTATCAATACACACAAAACCTGTCCTAATCACACAGCAGGTCAAGTTACTTCACAACACTGAGCTAAAGAGCTGCCTCATTGGTGCGCAATGCAGTGTGTGCACAAACAGATACTGAAATACTGTACACACATAGGACACATGACCACGTCGTCTATCTGCTTACATTGTCCTTTAGCACATTTAAATGACTGATGCACAAATAGCCAGCGATGCAAACTCATCATACATTAGGATCTCTAGACACTAGGGAGACAGACTAGAAGTTAAAATCAAAAAGCAAATTAAAACTGTGCAGAAGTGAAGAGCCTGCATTCCAGAGGCTTGTAAAAGCTGACAGTAAGAGCTCGAGACGCCGGCCAACAACGTCAACGTTTATTCAGCTTCTTATGCCAAATGCGGCTTGGTAACTTTTCAGATAAATAACGAGACCCTCCTCAGTAAAACATGCATCACTGGCTTGTTGATATGGGAAAATGGTAGAGTAATAAATTGAAGCAAGCACTGTGACTACAATGGCAGCTGATTTCAATCCTCAACCTATGGATAGGACTAACCAAAACAAATTTACTGCTGCCAGTCAATGGGCCATGGAAGAGAGAAACAGTTTAGCGGGGCACTTAGTAATCAGCAGTTAAATGAAGTGATATTAAGAAAAAAATACTATTGTATTCATAGGGTCATAATGAAATTAATTATCGAGCAATTATTTTTAAAGGACCCATCTGTCCTGGGCATCAGACGATTAATTTTTATATTGAGAATAGCGGCTCTTAGTCTTGCCTATAACAGAATGTTTGGTCAATTGAGCACTTAATGCAGTTCTGCAGCAGGCAGCGGATGAAGAAGCCATGCATATTAATCTGATTAGATGTGTCAGGATTTCTATCCTAGCTCGCCTTCATTTTAAAGTCATTTGACACTTTAGTCTTCTGAATCAGCTAATAGGAAATGTCAGCTTTTCCCTTCTGCAGGAATAATTACATTAATTCAGCCATGCTCTGGATGCGAGCAGTGCTTACTAACAGTTGGCATAACTGCCAATTTAATCAGGCTTTCAGGGGCAGTACTGCTCGAGAAGGAATCTTCCCTGGACATGATCACATCTACTAAGGGACCAGGTGCTTTGTACTTCTGGTATTAACCATGTGTCGCAGCCATAGCATTAAATGTCAGTCATTCCGATGTAATGATATAACCCTTTCAGGATCAGGCAATTTTTAGTTTTTCCATTTTCGATTTTTACTCCCAAAGCCATAACTTTCTTATTTTTCCATTCATATATCCGTATGAGAGCTTGTTTATTGTGGGACAAGTTGTACTTTCTATGGCACCATTTATGGTTGCATACAATGTAGTGGGAAGTAAGAAAAAAATCCTGAAAGGGGTGGAATTATACAAAGCAAAAAAATACAATTCTGCCACAGTTTTATGGGTTTCGTTTTTACAGCGTTTCATAAGCGGTAAAACTAACCTGTTACTTTCATTCTCTGGGTTAGTATGATTACAACAATACCACATACAGTATGTATTGCTTTTTTTGCGCTTTAATACTGAAACCCCCCCCCCCAAAAAACTATTAATATAGATTTTTACATTTGTATAAATATTTTTATATTTTAATAGTACAGGAGTTTTCGCATGCAATGATGCCCATGTTCATGTATATTTATTTATTTTTATATTTATGTGGTTTTATTTTAGGGGGGGGGGGGTTATTAGAATTTTTATATTTTTTAAATATAACTAATATATATATATATATATATATATATATATATATATAAACTTTTTAAGAGTTTTCCTAGGGAACCTGAACAAGCAATCATTGGATTGCTTCTCTCATAGACCGCAATGCATTAGCATTGAAGTCTATATTATGTTCCTATGGAGCCCTGCAACAGGCAGGCTCTCCATAGGAACCTACGTGTGGCAGCCTCAGATCACTCTGAAGGAAGACAGAGGCTGGCGCACACAGCATATGGCTCCCCAATCCTTACTAGGAGAGCCAGTGCATGGCTGTCATCATCGATCGCATATATTAGTCCCAGGTGCCCGCTGATTAGAACACCCTCTGTGCTCACGAGCGGGAGTCATCTTTAAGCCCCCACCGCCGATGTAATTATAAGTTGGGGAAGCAGGAAGGGGATAATCTGTGACCTGGTTCTACAGCAAATATTTAAACTCACTTACTAACAGAATGATCACATGTTGTAAATGGGCTGCAGATTTTCCATCCAGATTTATGAGTGGAAAAACTGCAGTATACTATACTATGGCCAGAAATGGTTAAAAATATAAATAAACTGTTACTTATGTCTACTAATCCCCACAAGTGCCGTTATAAAGCTGTCTTAATCCCCACTGCTATCTACTCCCAGTCCTAGGTCAACATGCCGGAAATGCTAGGAAAAGACCACTATGTCAATCATTGGTGGACACAGTGCAGTGCTGGATGGTGCAGTAGAGAAGACTCATGTACAGTCGTGGCCAAAAGTTTTGAGAATTACATAAATATTGGAAATTTGAAAAGTTGCTGCTTAAGTTTTTATAATAGCAATTTGCATATACTCCAGAATGTTATGAAGAGTGATCAGATGAATTGCATAGTCCTTCTTTGCCATTAAAATGAACTTAATCCCAAAAAAACCTTTCCACTGCATTTCATTGCTGTCATTAAAGGACCTGCTGAGATCATTTCAGTAATCGTCTTGTTAACTCAGGTGAGAATGTTGACGAGCACAAGGCTGGAGATCATTATGTCAGGCTGATTGGGTTAAAATGGCAGACTTGACATGTTAAAAGGAGGGTGATGCTTGAAATCATTGCTCTTCCATTGTTAACCATGGTGACCTGCAAAGAAACGCGTGCAGCCATCATTGCGTTGCATGAAAATGGCTTCACAGGCAAGGATATTGTGGCTACTAAGATTGCACCTCAATCAACAATTTATAGGATCATCAAGAACTTCAAGGAAAGAGGTTCAATTCTTGTTAAGAAGGCTTCAGGGCGTCCAAGAAAGTCCAGCAAGCGCCAGGATCGTCTCCTAAAGAGGATTCAGCTGCGGGATCGGAGTGCCACCAGTGCAGAGCTTGCTCAGGAATGGCAGCAGGCAGGTGTGAGCGCATCTGCACGCACAGTGAGGCGAAGACTTTTGGAAGATGGCCTGGTGTCAAGAAGGGCAGCAAAGAAGCCACTTCTCTCCAAAAAAAACATCAGGGACAGATTGATCTTCTGCAGAAAGTATGGTGAATGGACTGATGAGGACTGGGGCAAAGTCATATTCTCCGATGAAGCCTCTTTCTGATTGTTTGGGGCATCTGGAAAAAGGCTTGTCCGGAGAAGAAATGGTGAGCGCTACCATCAGTCCTGTGCCATGCCAACAGTAAAGCATCCTGAGACCATTCACAATTTTGCCCAAAAACACAGCCATGAATAAAGAATGGCACCAAAACACCCTCCAACAGCAACTTCTTCCAACAATCCAACATCAGTTTGGTGAAGAACAATGCATTTTCCAGCACGATGGAGCACCGTACCATAAGGCAAAACATTTTGGGTCCATGGCCTGGAAACTCCCCAGATCTTAATCCCATTGAGAACTTGTGGTCAATGCTCAAGAGGCGGGTGGACAAACAAAAACCCACTAATTCTGACAAACTCCAAGAAGTGATTATGAAAGAATGGGTTGCTATCAGTCAGGAATTGGCCCAGAAGTTGATTGAGAGCATGCCCAGTCGAATTGCAGAGGTCCTGAAAAAGAAGGGCCAACACTGCAAATACTGACTCTTTGCATAAATGTCATGTAATTGTCGATAAAAGCCTTTGAAACGTATGAAGTGCGTGTAATTATATTTCACTACATCACAGAAACAACTGAAACAAAGATCTAAAAGCAGTTTAGCAGCAAACTTTGTGAAAACTAATATTTGTGTCATTCTCAAAACTTTTGGCCACGACTGTACATTAAAAATGATATACAGTAAAAAAAAATAAAAAAAAAATTATGAGTTAACAAGTACCTGTAACTTCTCCTCACGTCTGTTTTAGTGTCTACTTGCATCCCTACTGTCATAACAACTCTGGAGCATGTATGTTGTGCCATTCCTTTATTATTCCTTCTAGAAGTTATAAATGAATTGCTAGCACAGGTCATCAGTATCTGATCGGCGGGGGTTTGACACCCGGGACTCCAGCCAATCAGCTGTTTGAGACACTCTTGTGAGCACCGTGGCCTTCTTGAAGCTTACCCTAGTATTTTTCTAGGTAAGCTGCAAAAAGGCTGCGGCACTCACAGGAGCGCCGATGCCTTTTCAAACATCAGATCGGCGGGGGTCCCGGTTATCGGATTCGGACCCACACCAATCAGATACTGATGAGCACAGGCCATCAGATAAGAAGTGTCATAAAACCCTTTTATTGAATATGTCCTGGCATATATATTTTAAATGGAGGCCATAAACATGATGTGAACATAGTCTTCCATTTCTCTATTTGTAAAGGGAGCTCGATAAATACAGTGCTTTTTCACCTACATCCCGCTCTTCAAGGCTTTTGGAAGCATTCGGAGGCCACCATAGGAACAGACCGAGAACCTAAGGACAGCTCACTAATTGCCCTGTATCATGTGATCGTGTCTACCATTTGGCGGTATCTATTGTTTGTCGAGAACTGTTCCTTCAGTGATTTTTACTCCTTACATGGAAAAGCAGCATCAGGTAAATGAGCCGATCATACTATGTCCAATTTGGAAGGCTATTCAGACGTGACCTAGAAATTCTGCAGAACAAATTGTGACACATCACGGCACAAAGTAACAATGAAAGAAGTCTCCTGTCCTCACACACAAAACATGGAGCAGCGGGAAAAATGCAGAGAATAAGTGGAAGCAAACAATGACTGAAGCGCTTCTCAGAAATAGGCTTGTCTGCACGACGGCCTCATTATAGGGCTCCAAGATGGAACCAATGCCATTTACACTCCAGTCTCACATAATGCCACTTCTTCTTTCAAGAAAGAGACAAAAAGGTCAATTATATGCTTGCCATGTTTTTTTGCCTTTATATTATTTCACCTGGGTAAAATGGGGTCTGCAAAGTCCCTGTCATATTCATAGTCATATGCTTGGTTCTGAGAGCGTTTAAAAAAAAGTGCGCTCTTCTTTTACCGCAAGGCGAGGAAAGTGGAGAGCTATAGTCAGATTTCACAAAGAGGCTTTTCAAAGATAAACTCTCTTCCTTGGGTCAAGCTATATAGAGAGACAAAGGATTTCAAAAATAGAGGAGCACAAATAAGATAAAGAGCAGAAGAGACAATGAAAGAAAATAAAGCAGAAATCATGTAAAGGGGTTGGAATTTGGGTTTGCAGTAAAGACTGGAAGAATTGGTCTCAGGAGAAAGACGGAAATAGTTTATAAAAAAAAAGATAAAGGCTTTCAAATGTTAAGCTTTATCTGACACATTAAAGGGGTTGTCTCATCACAGACATTGGGGGAATATCGCTAGGATATGCCCCCATTGTCTTATAGGTGCGGGTCCCACTGAAGGATCAGGAAGCAACTTGGTCCCATGACCAAACAAAGGCTTCAGTGGTCACACCAGCTTAAAAGCCATAGCAGTGATGTACCGTTTAAGCCACTGTGACCGCTGAGGCCTGTGAATGGACCAAGTGGCTTTCTGGTACCGGGGGACCAGAAGCAGCCAGGAGTGGAGCAGAGGTGCGGTTGAGTGGGTTTGTTCTATTCAGGGCAGGACCCCAGGGGTTGTCACCTTCAAGGCTGGACAAGCCCTTTAAGCCCATGTAAAAGTAACAAATCCTTAAAGGGGTTGTCTCATAAAAGGACATATTAGGATGAGGTACCCCGCTTGAGACCCCTCTTCTATGGAGCAGAGTGGACAGACGCTCTGTATGCGCGTCCCAGGTTGATCAGCTAAGTGTGGCGCTATCTCTGATGAAACAACCTCCTTGATATTTCCATTATATAAGATCAGACTTACTTATATAGCGCCAACATATTCCACAGTGCTTTACAGCAGTGTTTCCCAACCAGTGTGCCTCCAGCTGTTGCAAAACTACAACTCCCAGCATGCCCGCACAGCCAAAGGCTGTCCGGGCATGCTGGGAGTTGTAGTTTTGCAACAGCTGGAGGCACACTGGTTGGGAAACACTGCTTTACAGACATTGTATTCACTTGCTGTCCCTAATGGAGCTCACAATCTAAATTACCTAACTATAAGTCTTTGGAGTGTGGGAGGAAACCCACGCAAACAAGCGGAGAACATACAAACTCCATACAGATGCTGGCTTTGGTCAGATTCCAATTTAGAACCCCGACGCTGCAAGGCACCAGCGCTAAACACTGAGCCACCAAGTGGTTCTGCTGCATAGTAGTAAATGAACAGGAAAAGAAGAGCACACATCTGGTGGGGATCTGAGCAGAAGAGCCCATAGCCCGTGTAAGTGCAGTGGGGACACCGGAGCCAGAGACTGGTATTAAACTATCCTCCTTCCACTGGATATTAGAAATAACATTTTTTTATTAATATATTACATTCAAAATTCGGATTACATTCACAAACTAGTACTAAGCAGGAGTAGACTGACCGTTCAGGTAACTGGGCACAGTTTTATTTTTTTATTGACAAGATTGTATGAGGCTTTGTTTTATGAGGCAGAAATTTTATTATTTTTTGGTGCTACATACAAATTACTGAATAATGTATAAGATGTTTATTGTAGTATTTTGTATCGCATTTTATCAAATCTCATTAAAGGGCATCTGTCAGCAGATTTGTACCTAATCTAAACTGGCTGACCTGTTACATGTGCACTTGGCAGCTGAAGACATCTGTGTTGGTCCCATGTTCATATGTGCCCGCATTGCTGAGAAAATGAAGTTTTAATATATGCATATGCGCTTCTAGGAGCAACGGGGGCTTTGCTGTTACACCTAGAGGCTCAGCTCTCTCTGAAACTGCCGCGCTCTCTCCATTTTGACAGGGCCAGATGTGATGTTTTCATCAGAGGGTTCGGCAGTTGCAGAGAGAATAGAGTCTCTAGGAGTAAAGGCAACGCCCCCGTTGCTCCTAGAGGCTCATTTGCATATAGTAAAACATCATTTTTCTCAGCAATGCGGACACCTATGATCATGGGACCAACACAGATGTCTTTAGCTGCCAAGTGCACATGTAACAGGTCAGCAAGTTTCATGGGTACAAATCTGCTGACAGATGCCTTTTACAGCAGTGTTCCTCAACTCCAGTCCTCAGGGCCCACCTACCGATCATGATTTCGAATATCCCACAGAATGAATACCTGTGGTAAGTCCTGATGCACTGATGCTAATTATATCACCTGCTCAATACTAAGGAAATCCTGAAAACATGACCGGTAGGTGGGCCCTGAGGACCGGAGTTGAGGAACCCTGTTTTACAGGATTACTCCTGTATGTCAACAGTTTATACTCTTTCCCTATGACAGAGGCTACTAGGGGGTGTCCTAACAGCAGACTTACTGAACAGACAGCCCTGAGGTCCTTTGTAGGTCCCCAGGGTTGACTGTGGAGGAGTCCTCCAGTCTCCAATTGGGTCACTTGAAAACCTGGTCAAACAATCAAATCGACAAATCTCTTTTGACTATGTCACAGTCTTAGATAGTCAACTGGTTAACAGTCGGGATCGGAGCTTCCACCCATCTTGGCTGTAGTACATGAGGCTGCTTGAAGAACCAGATCTGTTAGTAACAGTTCACTCTTCGAGAGCCGTTAACCCTCCTCTACACACTAAGTCACCATAGACCGAGAATCTCCAGTGAGTGCCATTTAAAGAACACTTGCTGGCTATTAAGGGGTTAAAATGCCTTCATCGTACAATGTAAATACACATAGAACCTGTGGCACTGCTCATCCTAGGCTTTCTGGTTCATGAATTAAGCGTTGCATCTCTTTTGATTCTTACACATGAAGAGAGTGAAGAATATAAATTAACCTAGCAACGCAGAGCTACAGTAATGTGCCGTAGAGGGTCTGTTCTTTGAAAAATGAATTTTATTAGGTGGCTTAAACCAATTAAAAGTTGGTGAAAAGCTAATAGAAACCAAAAGCTAAAAATGTATTAAACAGAAATCTAACAGTCTGTTGAAATGGCACACCAGGGAGAATGGGGCCAAATAATAGCAGATAAGTAACACCACCCCACCTTTTTTATGACCGTATCCCAGTACATTTCTACCCGATGTCTTCAGCCGCAAGTTAATATTTTCATATTTGTGGTAATGAATTGCTCAGTGCAGTATCTGATTCCAACACGCTTGTCCTGGAGGGTCTACATCAAGATGAATACCTAATTAAATATTCTTCAACAGCCTTTAAAAGACAATTCAAAGCCGGTAACAACACTGACAATCACTGCCGCACTTTACGGATGGCAAATGTAAACTAGATTAAAGTGAAATCTGATAAATGACTTGGCCTCCAGCAAAAGAGGTTACTGCATCTTCAAATGTGTATGACATGGAAGAATAAAAGAGATTAGCAAGGAAAGTCAAGGAGATGGAAAATCAACTCCACGTTTCAATAAGCTGCCTCTTTATAGAAGCAGATGTCCGTATTACTTTTATAATACAAAGTGTTCTAGGACTAAGTGCCGTTTGGACCTATTATACAAGATTTAGTCTCTCATTCAACCCACTTCCATATTGAAGCCTTAGGACTACCAGGACACTCCTCATGCAGAAGGTTAAAGTGTAGCTTCTAGTTATACAAGAGGGTTCATAACAGCCGTTGCCTCTCTTACAAGGAAAATGGTATGCAACCCCCAAATATTTATAATTATTAAGTACGCAAGTAATGCATATTACATTTATTGCATGCTATTATATCTTGCCAGGGTAGTCGCTTAAAGGGATTATCCGACATTATATCAGACCTCAGGGAGTGGCTAACCCACAGTGGTGATCGTACTTACTTTGTCCCCACCACTGGACTAGGTTTCTACCGCTCCACGGCCGGCTCTTCGTCTCCCTGGTGCGCTGATATCAACATCCTGTAGATTGGGGACGTGACCTTAACCAGGATACTGATATCAGCACACCAGGGAGATCTGCCCCTAGAGCTAGAGAGACAAAACCCAGCCGCGGAGACCAGGTAAGTATGATCACCACAATGTGATGGCCACTCCACGAGGATTGATATAATGTTGGATCACCCCTTTAAGTTTGCCATGTGACTTGCATTCATGTAACAGCAAAATTTATTATTTGCCATGTGCCACATAATATTTTTGGACTCTTTTTTTTTTTTTAAAGAGAGTATGAGATACTAGCAAGATAACCAGATGTGTATATGCGTTACTGTGATCAGAAATGCCCTGAGCATGGAGGCATGTGTATGCTATATAATAAAAGCTGGTGACACGATAGGCACCCTGTGACTGTGAAGTGACACTCTGAAAGTCAAATTCCCTCATGCAGGATGACGATTGGAATAGGATATTTGAATGATGTAAACATTATGTTGTCAACTAGTAGCTAATTGCTTTATAACTACCGTATTAGATAAGTTGTTATATGCACAGGACCTCTTAGTGTTCGTATTATACAGGTCCTTATTCCAAAGGATATGCACCTGTTTCCGAGATGATAAACAGAAGAGCAGGCAAGCCACAAGGTCAGATGCAGGACAGTCTGAGACTAAGAGAGAACGTGTGTGGTGGGGATAAGCTGCAGCCGGAGACAGATCCAGCCATATTCCTGCATGTTAGCAAGCTGGCAAGTGGAGGTGTGAGGTGCTGAGGGTCATAAGGGTAAACCACCTCAGGACATAGACAGGACCATAGAGCAGCTTAGCTTCACAGTGGAGAGGGAGTTCCTGGAGCAGAGGAAGCCTACTTGTACCTCCGAGCTCCAACACCCTGAGGTTATAGAGATTTGTAGAAAAGCCAGGTCAGCACTAGAATGAACAGCCAGCCAACTGCAATCCAAGTCATTAATGTGTGGTAACAGTAGAAAAGTAAATGCAGGCGGCACTGCCGAGTGTCCCAAGTGAGTGCACCGCCATAAATGTGTTTGTCATGCGTACAGATACTGCAACTGGTGACAGACAGTCCAAAGTGTTTGCAAGGAATTCCATAGAAGCAGTGTAGAGTGAGTATTAGTGTGTTAGAGATGCCAGCACGGAAAGTGCCGAGTATGCCTCGAGGAGAATTAGAGGCCTGCAAAGCAGTGTGGGCATTGAGAGTTTTGTAACTACAAGTTTGTTGCTTCACATGACACTGTAGCCAGTAAGCCACTTGTCTCTTGTATGACTGTTTAACCAGTAAGCTTGCTGCTTCAAGTGAAATCAGGAAAAGACATTGGGGGAGATTTATCAAAACTGGTGTAAAGGAAAACTGACTTTTCAGAGCTCTTTTGGAAAATGAAAGGTGGAATCTGATTTTCCTGTTTTCCTTTACATCAGTTTTGATAAATCTCTCCCATTTGTTCCTCAAGTGGGGAATCACAAACACCATTCACTGCCAGAAAGATCATTTATCCAGGGGCCCTTAACCCCTCGAGGACCCTGAGATTTTCCTTCTTTGCTTTTTTCGTTTTTCACTCCCCGCCTTCCCATAGTCCTAACTTTTTTATTTTTCCATTAACATAGCCTTATGGCGGCTTATTTTTTGTGTCGACAAGTTGTACTTTCTAATGGCACCATTTACGGTTGCATACCATGTAGTATGAAGCAGAAAATAAATTCTACATGGGGTAGAATTGGGAAAAAACGCAATTGTGATAAAGGTTTTTATTTATTTTTTTACACTGTACACTATGCAGTAAAATTGACCTGTTATCTTCATTCTCCAGGTCAGTATGGTTACAACGATACCACACTTGTATAATTTTTCTTGCGTTTTAATACAAAAAATAAAAAATGAAAACCTTTAAGAAAAAAAAAATTTATAACCATATTCTGACCCCCATAACTTTTTTGTAGTTATGTGTACGGGGCTGTGTGAGGGCTCATTTTTTGCGGGATATGTTCTTTTCAGTGATACCAATTTGAAGTGTATGTGACTTTTTGATCACTTTTTATAAATTAAAAATTATATATTGGGTAGTTGAAGTGACAAAAAATGGCAAATTGGCATCCCCTCCCCCGTTACGCCATTTGCCGTATGCCATTAATATTGTTATATTTTAATTGTATGGGCATTTTCACACATGGCGATGCCCATGATGTTTATTTTTTTTATTGGTTAAGTATTTTTATTTTAAGGAAAGGGGGGTGATTTGAACTTTTTTTATATTTGTAAAAACTTTTAAAACTTTTTTTTTTTTAAGTCACATTGGGTGACAATAACTGGCAATTATTAGATTGCCCATTGTGTTCATCGATGGCTATATAGCCATCATTGAACACTTCATTTGCAATATAACAATACAATGCTGCCACCTAGTATTGGTATATCACTGAAATAGACACCGAAGCCTGCTTAAGGCTTTGGGCTATTTCTGTGATGTAACAGGTTCCCCGATCTCAGTCAGGGAACACTGTTACGGGAGCGGAAGCGCGTGACTTCCGCTTTCGGACTGCAAAAATGCTGTGGTCAAATGTAAAGGGTGAAATATATGCAATCAGCCTTATGGCGGCTGGTCTCTGCTATTTAAAATAGCAGAAACCGGGTGGCAATGGAGCCCCCCCGCTGCATGTGTGAGTGGGCGCCATGTTTAGGGACCAGACTTCCGCCGTACATATATAGCAGAGGTCCTTAAGGGGTTAAATGTTCAGCTTGAACCTTTGATCACTAGCTAGGTTCTACTGTATAACTGGAGTCATCCTGGAAAAGAAAGAACAAATTCCTAGACCTATGGGTTTCCAGAACAAACTTTCTGGGAAAGCATATCCTATGTGCTATTATGCCATATCGGAGTGCAGTGACTGTGTGCGAGTACAATGCAATAACATATGCTCAAAGGTCATGCACATAGACAAATTACCGAAACTTAATAGGGCATGCTTCTGCTTTAATATGGAGGGTTTTTCCCAAAGCATGCAATATTATGGCTTCTATGGCAGACAGACCCACATGCAGCTACCGAGGTTGCGGTCAGCTGCAACTTTGGCGCGATCAGCAGAATGCCACTACATCTTAACACAGTGGTGGAGATTAATCATTCCCCCTATGACAGTTTTTGGGTGTAAAAAAGTCACAAACATTGTGTTTACAACTTTTTACATACCATTGCGCCTAAATGTAGGTGTATGTGGCATTTCTATGCTGCCCTCGCCAATTTCTGAGGAGGCGGGGTGAGGGAGATGAGGCGGTGGAGCCAGCAGGCCTGGCACATTTATCTTCTTTTACGCCAGTTTTCCGGTATAAAAGAGGACTGAAATCTAAGGCAGCTCAAAGCTGCTGTAGATTTCAGTCTAGGTGCATGGACTGTCGGAAGATGCGCCTAATTTATTATGAGGCCTGTGCCTTTTTATAAATTAATCGCATCCTTTGGCAGTGCAGGGGACATCCAAGACTGGTGTAAAACATTGGTCTTTGATATATTCCCTCCAGTAATCCATCCTCTGATTTGATCTTCCCTACCTCTAGAGTGGTTCATAAGACAATCTGATGAAGACTGATGAAGGGCTAACGACCCAAAGTGTTGCACTTTATATTGAACATCACAAGTCATTTTTCAAGGACGTAAACAAATGTGAAGAAAATTCCACATTGAGCGAAATCTTGTGTGTACTGTTCTACCTCAAATTGTGCACAAATTGTGTCTCAGTGCTTTTATATATAAATTTCAGACTCACAACTGTACTGTTGAACTACCAAAGTCACAGTCTATCCTTATCCTAAAACATAAATACCATATTTTTCACTTTATAAGATGCAATTTTTTCATCCACAAGTGGGGGAAAAATGGCAGTGGATCTTAAAAAGTGAATACTAATGACCGCTTTAATTATGGAAGCTCTCATTATGCATGGAGAACAGTGACTGTAGTGCTGCTAGCGCTGGCTGTACTCACCGCTCCCTGGCCTTCCTCTTGGCACCACGCTGTGTCCTGACTGCAGTTAGTGCCAAGATGTAGTGCACATAGGAGTGCACTATGACCTGATGCTGTGCGACGTCACGTCACTATGCAGTGCGGCATCAGTAGAAGACCATATAGTTGGTGAATACTCGAAGAGCAGAATGGCTGCACTGACCGAAGCAGGAGAGGTAAGATGCTTAATTTATTTTACTGTATGATCTGAGGTCTGATAAAGACTAGGGTCTGTTTTGTGGGGCCTGATGAAGACGGGGGAGGTCTAATCTAAGGTCTGATGAAAAATATTTGTTTTCTTATTTTCCTTCTCTAAAACCTTGGTGTGTCTCATAATCGGGTGCGTCTTATAAAGTGAAAAATACAGTACTCTGATCAAAATAAGGTAAAGAAGCTGTGTGTGTAAAATACATAATTTTTGAAGTATTTTGTTACTCAATCCATTTAAAAGCGGTGGTCCAGGATTTGAAAAAACACGGCTGCTTTTGCAGTATTGCAGTTTGGCTCCACTGAAGTAAATGTAGCCGAGTTGCAGTACCACAAAGAACATGCAGACAGTGTCAGTGTTTTGTAAGAAAGCAGCTATATTTTTCTAGTTCTAGACGACCACTTGACAGTCACTAATTTTTGCTTTTGAAGTATCACAGTACCACTTCACATTTTAGAAAAAAGGTATAGAGTGTGAGTCATGACTGAAGAATGATAATGATGTAGATCACCAGATTAGTCATTTGACTGCTGTGAACATCGAGTGGTCAAAGCTTCGGACACCTTTTTTGTACCTGAAATGTCTTTCTAGAACTCAGCCAGCAGGCAGATAAAGTCCGGACAACCACCTTCAAAGCTTTAGCACATCAGTGGCCACCTCAGCTGTAACACTAAAGCAAAAATTATGTACTGAGGATACAAAGGCTGGAAACATCAGTAGTATGCGGGTCGCTGTGGAGATAAGGCATAGAAACTGACATTCATACATGACAACCGCTCAGACAAGGGCATATTCGGTGAATCCCTATGAGTACAGGTTCAAAGTGAACCTGATTAACCACTTAAGGACCACAGGTTTATACCCCCCTAAAGACCAGGCCCTTTTTTACAAATCGGCACTCCACAACTTTAGCGGTTTATTGCTCGGTCATGCAACTTACCACCCAAATAAATTTTACCTCCTTTTCTTCTCACTAATAGAGATTTCATTTGGTGGTATTTCATTGCTGCTGACATTTTTACTTTTTTTGTTATTAATCGAAATTTAACGATTTTTTTGCAAAAAAATGACATTTTTCACTTTCAGTTGTAAAATTTTGCAAAAAAAAACGAGATCCATATATAAATTTTGCTCTAAATTTATTGTTCTACATGTCTTTGATAAAAAAAAAATGTTTGGGTAAAGAAAAAATGGTTTGGGTAAAAGTTATAGCGTTTACAAACTATGGTACAAAAATGTGAATTTCCGCTTTTTGAAGCAGCTCTGACTTTCTGAGCACCTGTCATGTTTCCTGAGGTTCTACAGTGGCCAGACAGTACAAACACCCCACAAATGACCCCATTTCGGAAAGTAGACACCCTAAGGTATTCGCTGATGGGCATAGTGAGTTCATAGAACTTTTTATTTTTTGTCACAAGTTAGCGGAAAATGATGATTTTTTTAATTTTTTTTAATTTTCTTACAAAGTCTCATATTCCACTAACTTGTGACAAAAAATATAAAGTTCTATGAACTCACTATGCCCATCACGAAATACCTTGGGGTCTCTTCTTTCCAAAATGGGGTCACTTGTGGGGTAGTTCTACTGCCCTGGCATTCTAGGGGCCCAAATGTGTGGTAAGGAGTTTGAAATCAAATTCTGTAAAAAATGACCAGTGAAATCCGAAAGGTGCTCTTTGGAATATGGGCCCCTTTGCCCACCTAGGCTGCAAAAAAGTGTCACACATCTGGTATCTCTGTATTCAGGAAAAGTTGAGGAATGTGTTTTGGGGTGTCTTTTTACATATACCCATGCTGGGTGAGATAAATATCTTGGTCAAATGCCAACTTTGTATAAAAAAAATGGGAAAAGTTGTCATTTGCCAAGATATTTCTCTCACCCAGCATGGGTATATGTAAAATGACACCCCAAAACACATTCCCCAACTTCTCCTGAGTACGGAGATACCAGATGTGTGACACTTTTTTGCAGCCTAGGTGGGCAAAGGGGCCCACATTCCAAAGAGCACCTTTCGGATTTCACTGATTATTTTTTACAGATTTTGATTTCAAACTCCTTACCACACATTTGGGCCCCTAGAATGCCAGGGCAGTATAACTACCCCACAAGCGACCCCATTTTGGAAAGAAGAGACCCCAAGGTATTCGCTGATGGGCATAGTGAGTTCATGGAAGTTTTTATTTTTTGTCACAAGTTAGTGGAATATGAGACTTTGTATGAAAAAAAATAAAATAAAAAAAATCATCATTTTCCACTAACTTGTGACAAAAAATAAAAAATTCTAGGAACTCGCCATGCCCCTCACGGAATACCTTGGGGTGTCTTCTTTCCAAAATGGGGTCACTTGTGGGGTAGTTATACTGCTCTGGCATTTTCCAGGGGCCCTAATGTGTGGTAAGTAGGTAAATGACCTGTGAAATCCGAAAGGTGCTCTTTGGAATATGGGCCCCTTTGCCCACCTAGGCTGCAAAAAAGTGTCACACATCTGGTATCTCCGTACTCAGGAGAAGTTGGGGAATGTGTTTTGGGGTGTCATTTTACATATACCCATGCTGGGTGAGAGAAATATCTTGGCAAAAGACAACTTTTCCCATTTTTTTATAAAAAGTTGGCATTTGACCAAGATATTTATCTCACCCAGCATGGGTATATGTAAAAAGACACCCCAAAACACATTCCTCAACTTCTCCTGAATACAGAGATACCAGATGTGTGACACTTTTTTGCAGCCTAGGTGGGCAAAGGGGCCCATATTCCAAAGAGCACCTTTCGGATTTCACTGGTCATTTTTTACAGAATTTGATTTCAAACTCCTTACCACACATTTGGGCCCCTAGAATGCCAGGGCAGTAGAACTACCCCACAAGTGACCCCATTTTGGAAAGAAGAGACCCCAAGGTATTCGCTGATGGGCATAGTGAGTTCATGGAAGATTTTATTTTTTGTCACAAGTTAGTGGAATATGAGACTTTGTATGAAAAAAAAAAAAAAAAATCATCATTTTCCACTAACTTGTGACAAAAAATAAAAAATTCTAGGAACTCGCCATGCCCCTCACGGAATACCTTGGGGTGTCTTCTTTCCAAAATGGGGTCACTTGTGGGGTAGTTATACTGCCCTGGCATTTTCCAGGGGCCCTAATGTGTGGTAAGTAGGTAAATGACCTGTGAAATCCGAAAGGTGCTCTTTGGAATATGGGCCCCTTTGCCCACCTAGGCTGCAAAAAAGTGTCACACATGTGGTATCTCCGTACTCGGGAGAAGTTGGGGAATGTGTTTTGCAGTGTCATTTTACATATACCCATGCTGGGTGAGAGAAATATCTTGGCAAAAGACAACTTTTCCCATTTTTTTATACAAAGTTGGCATTTGACCAAGATATTTCTCTCACCCAGCATGGGTATATGTAAAATGACACCCCAAAACACATTCCCCAACTTCTCCTGAGTATGGCGATACCAGATGTGTGACACTTTTTTGCAGCCTAGATGCGCAAAGGTGCCCAAATTCCTTTTAGGAGGGCATTTTTAGACATTTGGATACCAGACTGCTTTGGGGCCCCTAGAATGCCAGGGCAGTATAAATACCCCACATGTGACCCCATTTTGGAAAGAAGACACCCCAAGGTATTCAATGAGGGGCATGGCGAGTTCATAGAAATTTTGTTTTTTGGCACAAGTTAGCGGAAATTGATATTTTTTATTTTTTTCTCACAAAGTCTCCCTTTCCGCTAACTTGGGACAAAAATTTCAATCTTTCATGGACTCAATATGCCCCTCACGGAATACCTGGGGGTGTCTTCTTTCCGAAATGGGGTCACATGTGGGGTATTTATACTGCCCTGGCATTCTAGGGGCCCTAAAGCGTGAGAAGAAGTCTGGAATATAAATGTCTAAAAAATTTTACGCATTTGGATTCCGTGAGGGGCATGGTGAGTTCATGTGAGATTTTATTTTTTGACACAAGTTAGTGGAATATGAGACTTTGCAAGAAAAAAAAAAAAAATTCCGCTAACTTGGGCCAAAAAAATGTCTGAATGGAGCCTTACAGAGGGGTGATCAATGACAGGGGGGTGATCAATGACAGGGGGGTGATCAATGACAGGGGGGTGATCAGGGAGTCTATATGGGGTGATCACCCCCCTGTCATTGATCACCCCCCTATAAGGCTCCATTCAGATGTCCGTATGTGTTTTGCGGATCCGATCCATGTATCCGTGGATCCGTAAAAATCATACAGACATCTGAATGCAGCCTGACAGGGGGGGTGATCAATGACAGGGGGGTGATCAGGGAGTCTATATGGGGTGATCACCCCCCCTGGAAGGCTCCAGGGAGACGCCTGTATGTGTTTTGCGGATCCGATCCATCTATAAGTGGATCCGTAAAAATCATGCGGACGTCTGAATGGAGCTTTACAGGGGGGTGATCAATGACAGGGGTGTAATCAATGACAGGGGGTGATCAGGAAGTCTATATGGGGTGATCACCACAGTCATTGATCACGCCCCTGTAAGGCTCCATTCAGACGTCCGTGTGCGTTTTGCGGATCCGATCCATCTATCAGTGGATCCGTAAAAATCATACGGACATCTGAATGCAGCCTGACAGGGGGGGTGATCAATGACAGGGGGGTGATCAGGGAGTCTATATGGGGTGATCACCCCCCCTGGAAGGCTCCAGGGAGACGCCTATATGTGTTTTGCGGATCCGATCCATCTATCAGTGGATCCGTAAAAATCATGCGGACATCTGAATGGAGCTTTACAGGGGGTTGATCAATGACAGGGGGGTAATCAATGACAGGGGGGTGATCAGGGAGTCTATATGGGGTTATCACCACAGTCATTGATCACGCCCCTGTAAGGCTCCATTCAGACGTCCGTATGCGTTTTGCGGATCCGATCCATCTATCAGTGGATCCGTAAAAATCATGCGGACATCTGAATGGAGCTTTACAGGGGTGTGATCCATGACAGGGGGGTAATCAATGACAGGGGAGTGATCAGGGAGTCTATATGGGGTGATCAGGGGCTAATAAGGGGTTAATAAGTGACGGGGGGGGGGTGTAGTGTAGTGTAGTGGTGCTTTGTGCTACTTTACTGAGCTACCTGTGTCCTCTGGTGGTCGATCCAAACAAAGGGGACCACCAGAGGACCAGGTAGCAGGTATATTAGACGCTGTTATCAAAACAGCTTCTAATATACCTGTTAGGGGTTAAAAAAAACACATCTCCAGCCTGCCAGCGAACGATCGCCGCTGGCAGGCTGGAGATCAACTCTCTTACCTTCCGTTCCTGTGAGCGCGCGTTCACAGGAAATCTCGGCTCACGCGAGATGACGCCAATCGGCGTTAGTGTGACCTGGGAGCGCCGCAGAAATGACGCCTTTCGGCGTTAGCGTGACGGTAAGTGGTTAAAGACTGTGAATTAGGTTTGTGTAACACAGGACTCAGTTTTGCAAATATGGCCTTCATTTCTTTGTCTTGGTACAGTCTTGCTTTATTTTATTACTGGGAGGTACTGGTTCACCTTGTGGAGAGCGCCACAACTGGTGTAGGTAGGCTTACAGGCCAGGCAATGCTCCATGGGAAAAAGGATATGCATATCAGCTTTCTTCCTAGAGAAAGAAAGCTGTCTATGTAGTGCCACCTAGTGGAAGAGAGCTACTCTTTATATTCATATTTGTACAGCAGAGAATTATAGATGTTAATATCTGGGCAGGGCATTATTGGTTACCTCACTGGTGTCTTAAATTTACAGCCCAGGGAATAAGAGGAAGACTCTGTGCTAGTAAAAAGCACTTTCCATTCTGCGACCTGTTGAGGGAAGTGTTGGATTTAAATATATATATGCCCTTACATATATGCATATATATTGGCCCTTTTGCATGGGCCGGTCCAGGTGGTATGGGTGTATACACAGAGATGTATGTATGCCCCCTTGTCAGCATACATCTCTGTGTATAATATATCCATATGCAGGTGGGCTTATTACTGCCCATTTATGCCCCAGAATTATATTGTGTATATGTACAGGCATGTAGATGTGCCCCAAACATCTATATGGATGTATATACCTAAATGTGTATGGATCTGTCCAGGTTGTGTGTATGTATATACATGTATACCTAAGTGCCCCAGGTTGGGTGGGTATATATGTATATACTGATATGATCCCCAGGTTGTGTAATATATTGATCAGCCTAGTTCTGTTATGACGTGGGAGTGTGTGATGTTGTGGTGTGGCAGCTGGGGGGGGGGATGCTCTCATTTACACCTTGGGCAGGAAGTCCTTTGATTCAGTTCAAGCATTCCGCCACACGTCCACGATGATATCATCGCCCTCCTGTTGAAGGGGGAGGGGGCTGCTTTTGGGCTATATTAGCCCAAGCCAGGACAAAGGTGATTATCCCTACATTGCAGTGATTGTGTGGTTTACAGCCCCGCTTTAACCCTTGCATTGCTGGGCTGTATTGACCCTGTATTCCCTGAACCTGTACCCAGCTACAACCCTGTGTTCCTTGGCCTGCATGTATTTACCCCTGCAGTGCCACAATTGTGTTTTCACCCCTTGTACTCCGTAGGGACAGTGAGTAGCCAGGCGGGTGGGTTACTGATATTTGTGTGTATGTAAGTGTATTATTGTGATTGTAGTTAGATCCTGGGGAGAACTTGGGACTGTGTTAGCATAGTTAGGACCGTATCAGGGTACTTTCACACTTGCGGAAGGACGGATCCGACATGCTGTTCACCATGTCGGATCCATCCTTCCGCTATTTCGCCGTGCCGCCGCTCCGTCCCCATTCACTATAATAGGGACGGGGGCGGAGCTCCGGCGCAGCATGGCGGTGCACGGCGAAAGCCGCCGGACTAAAAAGTCCTGCATGTCCGACTTTTTAGTCCGGCGGCTTTCGCCGTGCACCTCCGTGCTGCGCCGGAGCTCCGCCCCCGTCCCCATTATAGTCAATGGGGACAGAGCGGCGGTCCAGCGGCACGGCGAAATAGCGGAAGGACGGATCCGACATGGTGAACAGCATGTTGGATCCGTCCTGCCGCAAGTGTGAAAGTACCCTTATAGTGTGTTTGTTTACTTATATTCCTGTGTGCTGCTATAAATATATATATCTATTCCATTGAAATATATATATATATATAATTATAAGCAAATATTAGACTGTGATAGTGTGTTAATAAATACTTTTTATTTAAGCACAGTGTGTAGTCTTTTGTAGTAGTAAGGCGCCGCAGCAATAACCGCAGGTAGTTCAGTGGAGTGCATAGGTAACAGAGGTAGTTAGCTAGTTAGATATATATTTATGATTTAGGCATAAATAGGCGGAGTCATCACTAGACGACACACACCTATTTATGAGATTTGCATAAATATCAATAGCTAATATTTCCTTTAACATTGGCGAGCCAGGCCCACTGCTAGGAATTTGTATCTGTGTTTGGTTTTGGTGAGAAAAATCGCTTACGCTGTGAACTAGTCAGGTGGGAGGGACGCGGTCAGTGGATTCTGAGTGTCCATAGCCTGATAGTTTGGACAGGTAAAGCGGTTTTCTCAATCAGAACTAGACACAGAGCAATCTCTACAGCACAGAATCTAAAATCTTTTCTGATTTTTGTGTATTAATATTTTCTGATTCCCTTACACGCCCACTGAAGACTGTAGAGAAGTCATCACCTACACCACTGAAGAGAGAACCATCATCATTGAAGCCGAACAGAAGTCGTCTGGCTGGTCGGGAGAAGGCGTTCCGAATATTGAAGGACCTCCTCCACGCAGAAACCAAGGACAACACCAAGGAAGATGGCCTCTCATCAAGACGTAAGTATGAACTTCCCCACACTACACCACCTAGCTAAACACAGCAAATTTAACCCCATCCTCCCCACCACTTACAAGTCAGCAGAAATGTTGTGGTCCGATTTGTTAGCACAGGCTTGTAGTTACGACAAGCTATGTGTTAACAAACTGACGGTGTTGAACAAGAGTGCGTCCCTGAGAATGGAACAATTCAGGAGAAGGGAGCACGGCTGCAGTGTAGACAAACCTGGGCCATGCAGAGCAAACATCAGATGTTTTGCATGTGGTGGCTTAGGTCACATAGCGAGACACTGCAAAACAGATAGGAACATAACACACACAAGACAGGAAACCAAGTCATGTGTTTCAGGTGTGGGAACAAAGGACACATTGCAAGGAATTGCCCTTGTGCAAATACAGGGAGTGCAGAATTATTAGGCAAGTTGTATTTTTGAGGATTAATTTTATTATTGAACAACAACCATGTTCTCAATGAACCCAAACAACTCATTAATATCAAAGCTGAATATTTTTGGAAGTAGTTTTTAGTTTGTTTTTAGTTTTAGCTATTTTAGGGGGATACCTGTGTGTGCAGGTGACTATTACTGTGCATAATTATTAGGCAACTTAACAAAAAACAAATATATACCCATTTCAATTATTTATTTTTACCAGTGAAACCAATATAACATCTCAACATTCACAAATATACATTTCTGACATTCAAAAACAAAACAAAAACAAATCAGTGACCAATATAGCCACCTTTCTTTGCAAGGACACTCAAAAGCCTGCCATCCATGGATTCTGTCAGTGTTTTGATCTGTTCACCATCAACATTGCGTGCAGCAGCAACCACAGCCTCCCAGACACTGTTCAGAGAGGTGTACTGTTTTCCCTCCTTGTAAATCTCACATTTGATGATGGACCATAGGTTCTCAATGGGGTTCAGATCAGGTGAACAAGGAGGCCATGTCATTAGATTTTCTTCTTTTATACCCTTTCTTGCCAGCCACACTGTGGAGTACTTGGACGCGTGTGATGGAGCATTGTCCTGCATGAAAATCATGTTTTTCTTGAAGGATGCAGACTTCTTCCTGTACCACTGCTTGAAGAAGGGGTCTTCCAGAAACTGGCAGTAGGACTGGGAGTTGAGCTTGACTCCATCCTCAACCCGAAAAGGCCCCACAAGCTCATCTTTGATGATACCAGCCCAAACCAGTACTCCACCTCCACCTTGCTGGCGTCTGAGTCGGACTGGAGCTCTCTGCCCTTTACCAATCCAGCCACGGGCCCATCCATCTGGCCCATCAAGACTCACTCTCATTTCATCAGTCCATAAAACCTTAGAAAAATCAGTCTTGAGATATTTCTTGGCCCAGTCTTGACGTTTCAGCTTGTGTGTCTTGTTCAGTGGTGGTCGTCTTTCAGCCTTTCTTACCTTGGCCATGTCTCTGAGTATTGCACACCTTGTGCTTTTGGGCACTCCAGTGATGTTGCAGCTCTGAAATATGGCCAAACTGGTGGCAAGTGGCATCTTGGCAGCTGCACGCTTGACTTTTCTCAGTTCATGGGCAGTTATTTTGCGCCTTGGTTTTTCCACACGCTTCTTGCGACCCTGTTGACTATTTTGAATGAAACGCTTGATTGTTCGATGATCACGCTTCAGAAGCTTTGCAATTTTAAGAGTGCTGCATCCCTCTGCAAGATATCTCACTATTTTTGACTTTTCTGAGCCTGTCAAGTCCTTCTTTTGACCCATTTTGCCAAAGGAAAGGAAGTTGCCTAATAATTATGCACACCTAATATAGGGTGTTGATGTCATTAGACCACACCCCTTCTCATTACAGAGATGCACATCACCTAATATGCTTAATTGGTAGTAGGCTTTCGAGCCTATACAGCTTGGAGTAAGACAACATGCATAAAGAGGATGATGTGGTCAAAATACTCATTTGCCTAATAATTCTGCACTCCCTGTAATTGCAATGTGTCCAACAGTAGTATTAGCCAGGTAATAAATTGTGTAGTGGGGTCTAGTCAGCTTGGCCATAAAGGAGTTACACCTCAGTGGCATATGCCTCACCAGGTGCTGGGGGGTCAGAATAGCCAAGGCAACATTCGACACCCCTGTACTATTTGTTACACCGTTTGTTCCCTGTGTATTTCGATGTTGTGTGATTTTGTTATCTGTTTGTAAGTTTTTTTTGATGTTGATGGCCATCCTTATCTGTTGGTGCAGAGGGATGTGTAGCAGAGGACGCAATCCTCTGAAGGTAGGGTGTTCAGACACCAGTGTTAGGATAACGAGGGGTCCTGTGAGATAAAGGGCAGTCCAATACCTTTCTTTACTCATGGGTCAAAGGTATTGGTGCTGGGATTTTGACATCTAATTACACCGTGAGGTGAGAAATCCCCCAGGAGCGCCTGGTATTTTCTTCTCTCATAGGTGTGTTCACTATGGAGCAGAGGAAAAACCCAGATAACGCCACAGAAGAGACTAGCTATCCCCCCTGACACTCTTGTGAGGCTCCAGAGGATCCCACTGGATTTTGGCAATCAAGCGACCTTTGTTCAGAGGTTTTCAAGAGACGGAGGACTGTGCCACAATCCAGCGGGAGCATTATCTCAGGATCTGGAGAAAGACTTGGAGATGTTCGGGTGGAAGAGCTTATTCAGCTACGATCTCTTGTTTCACCCAGTGAAACTTCTTCTGGTTCTGGTCATCATCATCTACATTAGACTGTATCGGAGGGTCAAGGGACTTATTGACCAAACACACCAGAACCAGACAGAACTTTACCGAACTAACCGGAGGAGGAGGCTCAGGACATAACTCCAACATAGTCTTGTAGCCAAATATCTTATGGACACACTTTGTTTCCTATGAGGGTTCAGGACGTATAACTTGTGCTATCCTGAAACCCCATAGCACAATGTACATATATTGATTTTGTTTGTTGTTGATTGTGTACCCATGGAAACTCGCCCAACGCACTGCGGTGAGTTATAACTTGGCTGTACACATTTGCATCCTATAGTCGTTTCCCATTGACACGTGGGTCTACGACCTACCTGTGTCTTTGGAGGTGTAGAGATATAGGCCAGGTTGCATGAGTCTCTATGGGTACACACATTTAATGGAATTTGGTGGTGTTGGGAGGGATGTGGCCTGTTTTTGTGTGAATGGAGGAAGAGTAGATTCCCTAGGGACAGGCCCCCTACTTTACCAAGTTCATTTTCCACCTTAACCCCAAGAACGGTGACGTTTGTAAGGGTTGGACTGAATGTCAGTTAGTGCAGTGTTCTTTCTCGCAGTTATAATTTAGGTACCATGACATCACTTCTTACCAGAAATTCTGACCTGCCTTGTAAAGACCTACGTATCCGTCCATGAGAGAACCTCCCCAACAACTGATTCTTCAATCCAGATGGAAGAAGCAGTGTCGGAAGAAAAGTTCTGCCGTTACTAACAGGAGGCCATTCAACGGTTGACCGTACTACCTAGAGACTGTGAGTGTGAAGCTATCCCAGAGTCTGACTAAAAAAGGACGACAATGGGGGGCGGCGGCGGGTACCTGAAGATGGACACTAACAGCAGAAACGAAAGGCGGCTAGTCCACGGTTGCTACGTTGATCGACCCATAGACTGTGAGGGTGAAGCCATTCCAGAGTCATTGGGAGTGGCTGATACCTGAAGATCGACAGCGACAGAAAGTTCCAGAGAAGAAGACGGTGTATTCTGTGGATGGAGACGCCTGGTTACGTTGAAGGGCAGGTCGGAAATGTTAGTGCGCGATGGGTGATGACTAGGTACCTAAGGGCCATATTACTTCAGTCCTTCCTGAACTGTCACCAAGAGTGCGGTTGAGGAGGCAAATACATCCCAATGCTTCCCCCAAGAAGTTGATTGTCGTCTTCCCGACAACAGGGGGATTGTTGAGGGAAGTGTTGGATATATGCCCTTACATATATGCATATATATTGGCCCTTTTGCATGGGCTGGTCCAGGTGGTATGGGTGTATACACAGAGATGTATGTATGCCCCCTTGTCAGCATACATCTCTGTGTATAATATATCCATATGGAGGTGGGCTTATTACTGCCCATTTATGCCCCAGAATTATATTGTGTATATGTACATGCATGTAGATGTGCCCCAAACATCTATATGGATGTATATACCTAAATGTGGGCCCAGTATATGGATCTGTCCAGGTTGTGTGTATGTATATACATGTATACCTAAGTGCCCCCAGGTTGGGTGGGTATATATGTATATACTGATATGATCCCCAGGTTGTGTAATATATTGATCAGCCTAGTTCTGTTATGACGTGGGAGTGTGTGATGTTATGGTGTGGCAGCTGGGGGGGAATGCTCTCATTTACACCTTGGGCAGGAAGTCCTTTGATTCAGTTCAAGCATTCTGTCACACACCCATGATGATGTCATCACCCTCCTGTTGAAGGGAGAGGGGGCTGCTTTTGGGCTATATTAGCCCAAGCCAGGACAAAGGTGCGGTCTCTTGAAACTGGACTACAACCAGAGACACATGGGAACAGCACCCTGAAGGAAGAGAGGCAGAGCGCCCCTGGAGATGGCTGAGTAACCCTTTCCCTCCAGACCCCTAATACCCCTGCCCTGATTTACCCCTATTCCACCGACCATCCCCTAACCCCGGCTGCTGAACTCCTGTAGTCAGTATTTACCCCTGCTGCTGACCTCCTGCAGCATTAACCTCAGCCCTGTCTGCCTCTGCCCATATCCTTAACTCCTGCATTCCCTGTGTGCAACCCCAGCATACCCTTGCTGGGCTGTATTATATCCTGGTCCCCTGCAATAGCCCCAATACCCCTGACCCAGGTAACCCCTGGTGTCCAACCCTGGGTTGACCCCTTTATGTCCATCATCCCCTGCACTGTGATTATCCCTACATTGCAGTGATTGTGTGGTTTACAGCCCCGCTTTAACCCTTGCATTGCTGGGCTGTATTGACCCTGTATTCCCTGAACCTGTACCCATCTACAACCCTGTGTTCCTTGGCCTGCATGTATTTACCCCTGCAGTTCCACAATTGTGTTTTTACCCCTTGTACTCCGTAGGGACAGTGAGTAGCCAGGCGGGTGGGTTACTGATATTTGTGTGTATGTAAGTGTATTATTATCATTTTAGTTAGATCCTGGGGAGGACTTGGGACTGTGTTAGCGTAGTTAGGACCGTATTAGTGTGTTTGTTTACTTATATTGCTGTGTGCTGCTATAAATATTTATATCTATTCCATTGATTATAAGCAAATATTAGACTGTGATAGTGTGCTAATAAATACCTTTTATTTAAGCACAGTGTGTAGTCTTTTGTAGTAGTAAGGTGCCGCAGCAATAGCCGCAGGTAGTTCAGTGGAGTGCATAGGTAACAGAGGTAGTTAGCTAGTTAGATATATATTTATGATTTAGGCATAAATAGGCGGAGTCATCACTAGATGACTCACACCTATTTATGAATATTAATTATTGAGATTTGCATAAATATCAATAACTAATATTTCCTTTAACACGACCCAACACCTTATTTCTGAAATGACCTAAATAATAGGCATTGCACTGAAAAGATAGCACTGGTTAACTGGGGGCAGCAGTAACATCACCAGCAATGCTGTTACATCAGGGAGCATACAGGCAAGAGTAAAAAGCCAAGGCAGCTGTCAAATAAAGCAGAACCTACACGCGTCAGACTGCATTATTACCATTGGAATGACTAGTTGTGCGTCATTTACATAAGCATCTGGGGTGGAACTGGCACTCTCTAAATAATTCAGTGGTTTTACTGAAGCAGCAGCCGTGATGAACATTAAGCTGCACATTTCCAAGCCTCGGCTTTGTACCAGTCTACTGCTCTGCAGCTTTTATACTGTACAGTCTGGCTTGTCTTGATCCCAATTTATCAAGCATGTCTCCGGAAGTACCACAATATTGGAAAGCAGAGATTGAATCCAACAAGGACAAATCAATTTGATTTCTTCTATATACCAGTTTATTCAAAGTTTGTAAATGCCAACCCCGGTCACCTCCAATCATTTGTGAGATAAAGTAAATGTGGCATGATAGTCCCTACTGGTCAGCACTATGGAGGGAATTTATCAAAGGCTTTACACCAGTGTACAAAGTCATTTTTGTGTTGCAAGTGACATGTTACCCGAAAATCAGCAACTTTGCACAATTTTCTTCTCTGTTTAACATTTTTGAAAAAAAACAACAACTGTAAACAGGAGCGGGGCTTAGTACAAAGGTGTGGTCTCCTGCACTGCATTTATTATCAAGACTGGCACATGAGACTACAGTCTTAGAGGGGTTGTGCCATCACACACATAGGTGGCATATTGCTATGATATGAGAGATTGGTGCAGGTCCCAGACGAGACCTCTGGAGCCCGCACCTAACTCGAGAACCGGGCCTCCAAAGTGAACAAGAGCTCACTGTGCATGCAGTGTGATCTCCATCCTCTTCTATGGGAGTTCTGAAGATGGCTGAGCAAGTGCGTTCAGCTATTTTAGGAACTCCTATAGAAATGAATGGACAGTGCACCACGCAAGCCTAACCACCACTCCATTCACTTCAAATGGGCCGCCGGATATAGCAGGGCCAGGCCTTTGCTATTCTTGGAAGTCCCACAAAAATGAAAGGAGGGCAGCCGCGCATGAGCAGTGCGCTCTCATTCACCTTGGGGCTCCTTCTGGAGATAGGTGGGACCTGCACCAATCTGACATTGTTGGCATACCCTAGTGTGTGTGTCCATGAGAATTACTGACATTGTCACTATAAAATAATATTGAAAGCAATAAATAATAATTTAGTCTACAACAGGGGTCACAGCCTTTTCTGGTCTGGTATTCCATCTGAAACAGAACAGGATCAATAGCACATGTCATAAATGTAAGTTCCTCTAGTGGGGCCTACCTACCTGGAGAATTTTGACCCCTGCTGTTTGGCACTCCAAGGAGGAAGAAGACGTGCATATGTGCAGCTCTGTCCACTCTCAGTTACTGAACTATCTGCACATTTCACCATTCCTATAAACCACAATAAAGGGGCACAAGCATGCATACCCCTCTAGGCTACCTACACATAGCAGATTAGGCGCAGATTTTCTGTGCAGATTTTTGTATGGAAAAAAAACATGGTGTAATACAATAACAGTAATGTGTCACACACACAGGGGGTGGGGTAGGGACCACTGAACTCCACCCTCACCCTCACCCCTGTCCCTGCCTACTTGCTTCGCAAGTCCTAGCGACAAAGGACAACTGGTCAACAAACCCTTAGCTAGGATAGTGCAGGGAAGACAAACAACACATCAACAGAAACTCAAACAAGCCGCGTCAATAACCAAGAGAGCAGAAAAGGAAACCGGAGGAGCAAGCAGAGAATCGTCAGGGCAAACCGAAGTCAAAACAGGAGAGCACGCCAAGACCAGAGGATGAGACGGACGGGGAATCGGAAGCCAAGCAGGAACAAACAAACCAGGTGGGTATCATGCAGGAAGGACCTCAATAACAGGCAATCTGTGGCCAGCAGATTGCCTGTTTAAATAGTGCACTAGTGGAGTCATGTGACGTGGCCAGCTCGGGCAAAATGTTCTCCCCATAGATAAGCTTCCGCTTACGGAATGCTATCTGCCTGGTTTCCGTTATGCAGGAGTCCTCTCCGAACCCTGAACTTGTAAAACACAAGTTTGCTCATCCCCAGTAGCCCCATGTCCATACAACTACGTACATCTGTCCAAACCAAACATCTAATACTTTGGAAATTCCAAAGGATCTTGCATCTCTGCTGTCTCTAGAATACTGGATTATCGGAATTTGACAGTACAACCATTTTGCTGCGCATCTACAAACCCTTTTGCTTCTTTTATACATTCACAGTTAAATTTGTATGTATACGATTATGCTATTTTCTGTTATATACTGCTATAGCCCTGGTCTAGAAGCCTTGGAAGTCAACCAAGCGGACCCTGGCAGTTTTCTACACTTTATTGTCTAATTATTTCATTGAACGTCTGGCAGCTTAAGCACATTGTATTTAATTGACTGATACCCTGTTACCAGTGTGTTATGGAGTACGGCTAGTTTATATGTGATCGTATTTCTGGTCTGTGTATCACAGAAGCCTACCGACCAGACCTTAGCAGCCATTAGCACAAATCTCTGCTTTATGTATATGAGGTAGTCTTTTTGTGTCTATCATCTTTACCGCCCCAGGGTTTTATGAACTATTGAATGGCTTTTTATTTGGGAAATTCGTTTGCAGTGAAACCATACTAGCAAATTATAGAGAGCTCTAAAGTACATCAAGTTTCTATATTGTGAAGATATTTTATGCCTGTTAATACAGGAGCAAGTCGAACATATCTAGAAGCAAGTTTGTTATTGTTCAGAGGCAAGAGATATCCTTTAATATACCATATCTCATGAGCTTAAGGCTCCATTCAGACATCTGTAGTGCATTGCGGATCCGCAATACACCCGGCCGGCACCCCCATAAAAATGCCTATTCTTGTCCGCAATTGCGGACAAGAATAGGACATGCTCTATTTTTTTCCGGAGCTGATGACCGGAAGATCGGGGGCGCGCTCCAGAAATGCGGATGCGGACAGCAGACTGTGTGCTGTCCGCATCTCTTCCGGCCCCATAGAGAATGAATGGGTCCGCACCCGTTCCGCATAATTGCAGAACGGATGCGGACCCATTCTACTGTCGTGTGAATGGACCCTTAAAGTGGTAATATTACATTCCTGTCCCCTGAGCACATGCCTTGTCTAATACACAACAATAATCTGTTTGCCTTAGAAGGAGCCGATTGACATTGTATGCTGTAATCTAATCTACCATCCACAAGGACACCCAAGTCCTTCTCTATAAGTGACTCTCCCAGTGTTACATCCCTTAGGTACAGGCATGCTCAACCTGCGGCCCTCCAGCTGTTGCAAAACTATAACTCCCAGCATGCCCGAACATCCTACAGCTATCAGCCTACAGCAGGGCATTGTGGGAGTTGTAGTTTTACAACAGCTGGAGGGCCGCAGGTTGAGCATGCCTGCCTTAGGACATATGAAGCATGGAGATTATTACTACCAAGATGCATAACTTTACATTTGTCCACATTGAACCTCATTTGCCAAGTTGATGCCCAATGACTCAGCGTGTCCAAGTCAGCTTATAGTTTTTGGACATCTTCCATAGACTGCACAGTACTACACAGCTTAGAGTCATCTGCAAAAATAGAAATGGTGCTATTCATCTCGTCCTAGATATCATTAATAAATCAATTAAATAATACAGGACCCAGAACTGAACCTTGGGGTACACCATTTATAACCCGGGACCATTCAGAATAGGAATCATTGACAATTCTCTGGACACGGTTCTTCAGACAGTTTTCAATTACAAACTATACTTTCCAAGCCTATAGACCTTATTTTACTTATGAAACGACAGTATCAAATTCCTTTGCAAAATCCAGAAACACTACATCCACAGCCACCCCTCAGTCCAGGCTTCTACTCCCCTCCTTATAAAAACAAAATCAGGTTAGTTTGACAACCTCTGTCCTTGGTTACTCCATGGTGGCTATCACTTAAGGCGCCTTGGAAAAGTATTCATATCGCTTGAACTTTTCCACATTTTTTCACGTGACACCCCCAAACTTAAATGTATTTTGTTGGGATTTTATGTGATAGACCAACACAAAGTAGCAAATATGCATTAATTAAAAAGAAAATATTACATGGTGTTCAAAACTTTTAATGAATAAAATACTGTTAAGTGTGGCGGGCATTTGTATTCAGCCCTCCTGAGTCATTACTTTGTGGGAACACCTTTTGCTGCAATTACAGCTGCAAGTCTTTTGGGGTATGTCTCTACCAGCTTTGCCCATTCTTCTTTGCAAAATAGCTCAAGCTCAGTCATATTGGATGGAGTGCGTCTGTGAACAGCAATTTTCAAGTCTTGTCACAGAATTTCAATGGGATTTGGGTATGGACTTTGCTATTCTAACTTATAAATAGACTTCGATCTAAACTATTCCATTGTAGCTCTGGCTGTATGTTTAGGGTCGTTATCCTGCTGGAAGGTGAACCTCTAACCTAGTCTCAAGTCTTTTGCAGCCTCTACCAGGTTTTCTTCCAGGACCACCCTGTATTTAGCTCCATTCATGATCTTTCCATCAACTCTGACCAGCTTCCCTGTCCCTGCTAAAGAAAAGCATCCCCCCAGCATGATGCTGCCACACCCAACAGATGTTTTCATCCGCACATGGCGAGAAGCTGCAGCGGCGGTGCGGGGACTAGGAGTGGCGCAGTTAGCGGGGACCCGAGTAACTATATTCAGCGTGGGGGGCCCGGCATATGTTTTTTTTTTTTTTTTTTAAGATTGGATTACCCCTTTAATACCTTCCCGCCATTAAAGATGGCGCCCACTTCAGAGAGGAATAAGCACCATAGCTACAGGATGCCTGCTGTTACATACAGCAGACCCCTGTGGCAGAGTTTGTTTTTTACAGTTCAGGGAGAATATAATTATAATGTGATCACTATTACCCAGTGTTTCATGAACAGTGACGTTCTCAACAAGCTCTGCATTGTTAGAAATTACCAGATCCAACTGAGCGTCACACTTCGTGGCATCTTCTACAAACTGAGTAGGGCTAGATAATTGGAAAAACAAAAACAAACGACCATGAGCCTGATTAACCAATGGCACTTTGCCTATGACAGTTTTTTCAGTTTGGTTTTTTAAACATGGCCATAAGGCTGATCGCATACATTTCATCCCTCAGATTCTGTGGTCAAATGCCAGCATCTGAGCAGGCCACAAGCGAAAGCCGCTCGCTCCTGCTCCCAAAACAGCTCTACCCAGCTGAGATCAGGAAACCAGTTACAATGCTCTAATAGCCCGAAGCCTCAAGCAGGCTTTGACAGCTATTAGTGGAATATAGCAATACAGGCCACTAGGTGGCAGCACTGTATTATTATATTGAAAATGAAGTGTTCAGTGATGGCTATATAACCATCAATGAACACAATGGGCAATGTAATTATTGCCAGTTATTGTCACCCAGAGTGACTTAAAAATAAAAAGTTTTAAACAATATAAAAAAATATATAAAAGTTCGAATTACCCCCCTTTCCCCAAAATCTAAATACCTAACCAATAAAAAATACATATCATGGGCATTGCTGCATGTGAAAACAACCATACTAATAAAATATAAAATTAATTCCATACGGCGAATGGTTTAACGGTAAAAAAATAAAAACGGACAATTTGCCATTTTTTGGCACTTCAAACAATTTCTTTTATAAAATGTGATTAAAAAGTCACACACACGTCAAAAAGTATCACTGAAAAGCACAGACTGTCTTGCAAAAAATGAGCCCTAACACAGCTCAATACGCAAAACGACAAAAAGTTATAGAGGTCAGAATACGATGATGGAAAAAATATATATTTTCAAGGCTTTTGTGTGGCATCCTTGTAATCGTACTGACCTGGAGAATGAAGGTAGCAGGCAGGTTAAGGGTCTATAGATTACACCAAGTATTACAGATGTAGCCGAGCTAAAATTGACTCTGATAACACGTCACCATATTATCTAGTGACAAAAGACATTGAAATCCAATAAAACGTCAATTAACATTTTCTTGCCATTGTTTACTTAACATGTTAACCATCAACTTTAGCTCGGCTACATCTGTATTTTTCCAGTGTTTGTTCCCCTTTGTAATTCCACTCATAAGGTTTCAACATCCTCACCCCCTTCATCCACAATTGCTTCTTTAAAACTCCTTTTCATATCACTCCTAACATACACAGACACCAGCTCCTTTTCTATGGGAACTATAAATCTAGGAAGGGTTGGATGAACATGTGCCTAGTGTGGTGGGTACCAAGGGAAGTGGCAACAAACCACTTTGTCTTGTTCAGGGTATATAGTGGAGCAAATCTTTGCTCCGGGAGACCGAAACCCTAGCTACTACCATCCATAGATTACATGCTTAGCACTGGTGCATTGCAGCCCTGGGGTCCTGGGTTCAAATCGAACCAATGATCTGCATAGAGTTTGCATGTTCTCCCTGTGTTTGCGTGGGTTTCCTCCAGGTGTCATGGTACCTCCCGTGTCAGAGGTTAGAAGACCTGAGAGACTTGCTGCACGTGAATGAAAGTTAACTGACAGTCTCTCAATTCTCAGTAGTGTTGTTTGGTAATGACCAGACCTTTTGTCAGGTGCAGCTTATGGTCATGACTGCATTCCCTATTTAGTTTGGTCTCACACTTCTTACCATGCGGTTGATATTCTCTGCTTGGATTTAGAAAAGTTGGTGTGTGGACCTTTCCTGTGTTCCTGCTCATCCATTTTCTATAAGATAAGTTGTACTGCTCTTTGTACTTGGTTGTTCCCTTGTGCTTGCTGTTACTAGACCTCAGGGAGACGTTGGTTCATTCACCTGGGAAGGAACCAGTTGTCTCATTCCCTGTCACTACCTTTAGGGCATTTCAGGGCTCCTAGGCTTTAGGTTCCTGCGTATGTATTTTACCACCTTCAGGGTCTATACTAGGGTTGTCCCGATACCACTTTTTTAGGACCGAGTACAAGTACCGATACTTTTTTTCAAGTAGTCACCGATACCGAATACCGATACTTTTTTTAAATGTCATGTGACCGTTTTGGGGGATCTGTGGATCTGTGGATGACGCACTGTCATGTGGGGGATCTGTGGATGGCACTGTTATGGGGGACCTGTGGATGGCACTGTTATGGGGGATCTGTGGATGGCACTGTTATGGGGGACCTGTGGATGGCACTGTTATGGGGGATCTGTGGATGGCACTGTTATGGGGATCTGTGGATGGCACTGTTATGGGGATCTGTGGATGGCACTGTTATGGGGGATCTGTGGATGGCACTGTTATGGGGGATCTGTGGATGGCACTGTTATGGGGGATCTGTGGATGGCACTGTTATGGGGGATCTGTGGATGGCACTGTTATGGGGGATCTGTGGATGGCACTGTTATGGGGGATCTGTGGATGGCGCTGTTATGGGGATCTGTGGATGGTGCTGTTATGGGGGATCTGTGGATGGCACTGTTATGGGGATCTGTGGATGGCGCTGTTATGGGGATCTGTGGATGGCACTGTTATGGGGGATCTGTGGATGGCACTGTTATGGGGGATCTGTGGATGGCACTGTTATGGGGGATCTGTGGATGGCACTGTTATGGGGGATCTGTGGATGGCACTGTTATGGGGATCTGTGGATGGTACTGCTATGGGGTGGGATATCTGTGGATGGCATTGTTATGGGGTGGGGGGATCTGAGGATGGCATTGTTATTTGGTGGGGGATCTGTGGATGGTGCTGTTATAGGGGATCTGTGGATGGAACTGTTATGGGGAGGATCTGTGGATGACACTGCTATATGTCATCCACAGATCCCCCTCATAACAGTGTCCCCCAATACACCGGGCCCCGCCGCTCACCGAAGTATTTATAAACGTGAATCCTTATCCTGTTGTTAAGTTGAACTAACGCTGCCCTCTCTCATGTTCCCCTGTATCCCCCTGTATCTCCACAGCACTTACTTAAGCTTCCATAGCAGGCAGAGCGGACGGCACCAGTAACGTCACTCACTGACGTCGCGCGCCTGCTCCGCCTGCTTCATTCATAAAGTGGGCGGAGCAGGCGCTCTACGTCAGTGAGTGACGTTACTGCTGCCGTCCGCTCTGCCTGCTATGGAAGCTTAAGTAAGTGCTATGGGGATACAGGGGAACATGGGAACATGGGAGAGGGCAGCGTTAGTTCAACTTAACAACAGGATAAGGATTCACGTTTATAAATACTTCGGTGAGCGGCGGGGCCCGGTGTAAGAGTACAGTGACTGCACCGGGCCCCGCCCCTAGTTACGCCCATAGTATTCTATTTATGTATCGGGGCGGGGTATCGGCGGCTGAGTACCGCCGAGAAAACTCGGAATCGGTCCCGATACCGATACTAGTATCGGTATCGGGACAACCCTAGTCTATACATACTGACCGGAGTCAGGGCCAGGTTTAGGAGTTTCCTAGGGGGTGACCGTTCCACTCTCCCTAGCCTTGAGGCTTAGTTTTTTGTCTTTCACCTTCTGTTATTCTGGTGTCCCTCCCCTTCCCATTATTTGCGACACCAGGTACTCTGGCTTCCTCCCACACTCCAAAGACATACTGATAGGGAACTTAGATTGTGAGCCACATTGGGGACAGCTTGATGCTAATTTCTGTAAAGTGCTGCAGAATATATTACCACTATATAAGTGAATAAAATAAATAAAAAAATAAAGCAAACAATTAGCTAGTGTCCACTTCACTCTGTCATAGCAGCTGATCAAGAAGCATTGCCATGACAGGCTAATTTCACATTGAAGTGGCCTCTGTATAGAGCAGGCATCCTCAAACTGCGGCCCTCCAGCTGTTGTAAAACTACAACTCCCACAATGCCCTGCTGTAGGCGGATACCTGTAGGCTGTTCGGGCATGCTGGGAGTTGTAGTTTTGCAACAGCTGGAGGGCCGCAGTTTGAGGATGCCTGGTATAGAGAGATGTCCGAACTATAAAACTGCTCCGTTAGAAGTGAAAATCCATGTTTGGCGGCACGTTAAAGTGGACGTGTCTGTTTAGGTACATAATTGTCTTTGTCCAAAATATAACAATTCTGGATATAATAATTATTTTCTTAATTTTAAAATTCCTCTGCTATTCCTTCCTAAAAATGTATGAATAAATTGAGAAATGGGTGTTACTAGTTGGGGATATGTCTTTACACTGTCCAATCAGTGCTAACTGTGAAGGGACACACCTGACTTAGACAAAGGGAATGGTAACACCCAGTTGTCAACTTACCGTATTTTAAACTCCATAAGACATGCATCTTATAAAGTGAAAAATACAGTAAATGGCAAGAGGGGCCCCCATGGCTTAGGGGCCCAGTTTCAATTATGACCGCTGAGACTCCTATAACTACGCTGCTGATATGGACCTGTGAAAAGAGTAATTTCATATTTTTGCTGATGGGGAAAAGGAGGTGGAAAAACCAGATATAGAAATAAAGTAGCGTTTTTAGGCTACTTTCACACTTGCGTTGTTCTTTTCCGGCATAGAGTTCCGTCACAGGGGCTCTATACCGGAAAAGAACTGATCAGTTTTATCCCCATGCATTCTGAATGGAGAGTAATCCGTTCAGTTTGAATCAGGATGTCTTCAGTTCAGTCGTTTTGACTGATCAGGCAAAAGAGAAAACCGCAGCATGCTACGGTTTTATCTCCGGCTAAAAAAACTGAAGACTTGCCTGAACGCCGGATCCGGCATTTTTTCCCATAGGAATGTATTAGTGCCGGATCCGGCATTCAGAATACCGGAATGCCGGATCCGTCCTTCCGGTATGCGCATGCGCAGACTGAAAAAAAGGTGAAAAAATAAATGCCGGATCCGTTTTTGCCGGATGACACCGGAAAGACGGATCCGGCATTTCAATGCATTTTTTCGACTGATCAGGCATTTTTAAGACTGATCAGGATCCTGATCAGTCTTACTAATGCCATCAGTTAGCATACATTTTGCCTGATCCGGCAGGCAGTTCCGGCGACGGAACTGCTTGCCGGATCTCTCTGCCGCAAGTGTGAAAGTAGCCTTATGCCATCAGTTAGCATACATTTTGCCTGATCCGGCAGGCAGTTCCGGCGACGGAACAGCTTGCCGGATCTCTCTGCTGCAAGTGTGAAAGTAGCCTTACATGACAACTTGAGGTCCAGGTCCACGTGTTTTTTTGGTATACTACTTAAAAATGTATACAGTGGTCCCTCAAGTTACAATATCAATTGGTTCCAGGAAGACCATTGTATGTTGAATTGATTGTAACTTCAGTAATCGGTTTTAAAGTCCCAAAATGTTATCCAAGATGAGAGAAAATGAATATTTATGAAAAATAAGCTGATAGTTCCGGTTCCGGCGCTGGGATGCTAGCAGCGGAGTGAAAGAGCTCCGGCACCCGCTCGTCTTCGGACTAGATCCCCACCGAGTGCTTATGTGGGAAAACATTATCAAAGAAGAATTTGTGGTCTATTTGATCGTAGTGCTTGTTGCATGGAGCGGTACCTTCTACGGAGCGGCAGTATTAAGTCCACCAAGTCGGCCAGCGCGGGAGACTCGCAAGACAAGATGGCGGAGATAGGCGCTCATACACCTGAACCGGTGATCGATATTCACGACGGGGGTGAGTCGCAAACAGTAGAACTGATGACACCGATGGCAAAGGGCATCGATTATAAAGCACTGGCCATAGAGGTGGCAACTTATCTAGCTCCTGATATCAGGGATACGCTGACAAAAACGCTGTCAGCGTCCCTGCAACAGCTACATGAAGCGATTCATCAGCATGATGGCAGGCTGGAGGAGTTGGAGCAGAGAACGCAGACTATTGAGAGCGACACCGCCAGCCATGCCCGCACCCTAAATGAATTATCCAAACAAAACGCAATTTTAATGGATAGGGTGGAAGATCTGGAAAACAGATTGAGACGCAGCAATTTGCGCTTGATAGGCCTACCAGAGTCTGTAAAAGTAATGGACTTGAAAGGTCTGTGTGAAATGGATTTGCCGCGGGCTTTGGGCCTAGAGGGTCGTCATAAGGTGGAGAGGGCACACAGAATTGGACCCACTGGAATGGGGGAGACACATGGCGCTTCTGTAAAACCTAGGCAAGTAATTATGAAGTACCTTGATTACTGTGATAAAGAAGCCATCTTAAGGGCATTCCGGAATAGGAAAAGTCCCCTCAGAATACAAGGACATAATGTGTTGCTGTTTGCAGACTACTCGGCGGCAGTTGCAAAGAAAAGAAGAGAGTTTAGTAATGTATGTTCGCAGCTATATCAAAGAAAAGTCAAATTCCAGCTGTTGTACCCAGCAAAACTGCGTGTCACCCATGCGGATGGATCTACAATTATTTTTCATGAGCCGTTGGCGGCAGAAGAAATGTTGGACTCTCTACAGAACAGAAGGCAGGAGAGAGGAGAAGAAAGCAGACAGAGATCCTCATCACTGCGACAGGATTTGAGTGATAGAGAAGGGTGGCAGATAAACTCTCAAGATACTGGAAGAGGACATCGTGAAAGAGAGGGTCGTTCAGGGACAGACACCAGACGTACTTCCAAGAGAGAAGTGAGATCGTTTCCGAGAAGATGACTATTCTGGTGATAATTTAAGTTATGGTTTAAACATGATCCGCCACTTGTAGTAGTGGGCCTATTGTCTAATGGAAATGACTCCCCCGTTAGGTTTATGTTTACAATTTTCACTGATACTGATGAATGGGGGAAGGTATCATTTAGGATATTTTATTGTTCAAGACTATGCTTGTTTGATAACTGTAATGTTCACCCTGGGGGGCAAATGATCTTAGGCAGTTTAGTGCTTGAAGAAGGAGGTCGAGCGGGGGCCGCAACCCAGAAAAAAGGAAGTTCAAATAAAATAAATATAGTTAGGGGCTGCTCTAACGGTTAGGGAAAGAGGGTCAGGGGGGTAAGGAAGGAGAGTTTGTTTATTTAGAGGTTTTTGAAAAGGGAAAAGGGAGGAAAGTAAAAAAGGGGGGGGGGGGCTTGGGAAAAAAAAAAAAAAAGGCATTTAGTAACTTTTGTCCATTTTGAAAGTAATTTGAAATCCGGCTACAAGGGTATTGGTTGTGAGGTCAATATAAGATGAAGATCATCTCGTGGAACATAAAAGGTCTGAGGTCTCCCCATAAAAGATGGATGATCCTCAGGCATTTAAAGAAACTCAAGCCTGACATTGTGCTTCTCCAGGAGACTCACCTTGAGGAGAAGGACTTTGACAGGATGAAGAGGTTATGGGTGGGGGCAGTATTTGGTTCACCAGCATGTGATAGGAAGGCAGGAGTCTTGACGTTGATTAATAAACAGCTCAACCACACGGTAATAGGGCATTCTGCGGATACGAAGGGCAGGTGGTCACAGGTCCTGATACAGGTTCAGGATACACAGTACAGCATTTACAATGTGTATGGACCTAATACTAACAATAGTGTTTTCTTTAGCGAATTGGAGACCAAGGTACTAGGGGACGCGAATCCTCATAAAATCATTGGAGGGGATTTTAATTCAGTGGTTAAAGGCGCAGAAGACAGAAAACGAGAAGGGGATAGGGTTGGGACTGATGGGCCACAGGACAATATGATGCAACCCTTTATGGAGGGGGCGAGTCTGGTGGATCCTTGGCGTCAATTGCATCCGGATGATAGGGGTTTTACATTCTACTCCAACTCACAGCACTCGTGGTCAAGGATTGACTATATACTTCTTTCCCTTTCACTGTCATACAGGGTGGAAGGGGCAGAGATTGGCGACCTGGTTCTATCAGACCACGCTCCGGTGTCCATAGAATTGTTTGAGTCATTCCCAAGAGGGTTGGATTATATCTGGCGCTTTCCTTCCCATCTGAGTACAAGGGAAGAGTTTGTAGAGAAGCTATCCATATGGTGGGAGGAGTTCAAGGCTGATAATGAGATACACTTAGATGATCCGCAGTTGTTCTGGAACACATCAAAGGTGGTGATGAGAGGAAAGATTATGGGGTATATAGGCAATATTAAAAAGAAAGCCCAAAAATCCTTTAGAGAAGCGAGCCAAAAAGTCAGGACAGCATACTCTAAATTCAGGGGTAACCCGTCAGATATTAACAGACAGAATTGGATCGTCGAGCGACGAAATTTTGAAAAATGTATGAAGGAAAGAGAGTCCCTGAGACAGTCAGAAATGGAAACCAAGTTATATAAGTATGGTAATAAATCGGGGAGGTTGCTAGCGAACCTAGCTAAGGGGATGAGGATTCCACAACATATTGCGTTCCTGGTGGACAAGGAGGGAAAGGGGAGTCATGATCCTGCGGTAATTAGCAACATTGTAGGCTCCTACTATGAAGCCTTATATAAGGACGAAGCAGTGTGTGATGACAGTATCTGACAGATACAATCCTGAATAGAGTGAAATTACCAAATTTGACCGAGGAACAATTACTTATTTTGAATGCTGATATATCATTACAGGAATTGCAGGAGGCCATCAGGCACTTGGGTAACTCCAAAGCCCCAGGGCCTGACGGGTTCACAGGGGAGTATTTTAAGGCGCTAATACCCCAGGTGTCTGCTGTCCTTTTGGAATTATTTAAAGGTGTTTTTCAAGGTCGTATGACATTGGACAACGAGAATATGTCTTACATCAAGCTACTCCCCAAGCCAGGGAAGGATCCATGTCACCAGGATCGTATAGGCCCATATCTTTAATCAATGTTGATGCGAAGTTGCTGGCCAAGATTGTAGCAGACCGTTTAGCGAAATTTTTGCCCCAATTAATAGGAAAAGAGCAGGTAGGGTTCGTGAAGGGCAGGTCCGCTGTAACCAATATAAGGACTGTCTTGACGGTCTTAGATCGAATTCAACATCTTCCAGTTAGGGGGGAGCTTCCAGCCATGCTCACCTTAGACGCGGAAAAGGCATTTGACAATGTCAGGTGGGCATGGCTGGAGGCAGTGTTGGATAAGATGGGATTTAAGGGAGCTTTTAGGGGCTATTTATCTCAAATGTACCGTAACCCGAGAGCAAGGGTATATACCAAGGCTTTTTATCTAAACCCTTTCAACTCCAAAAAGGTACCCGACAGGGATGTCCGCTATCCCCTCTCCTGTTCAATTTAGCTCTAGAACCATTGGCCAGGGAATTGTGTGACTCTAACTTATTTGAGGGCATCAAGGTTGGAGGGTTTAGGGCAAAGGCAGCCTTGTTCGCAGATGATGTGATATTATTCTTGGCCCGTCCGAAACAACATCTGGGTAAGATTATGGAATTACTATGTGAATTCGGGAAATACTCGGGTTATGCAGTGAATAGAAGTAAATGTGAGTTGCTTCCGTTAGCCCAGGGGGATGATGGGAGAGATATTGGCACGGAGGAGTTTGGCATCGCTAAACCGACGACACAGATTACTTACCTAGGAATCAAAATAGGGAAATCACCACATTCCATTTATAGGCTGAACTATCCGCCTCTGTTTGCCAAAATTAAAAAGGATCTAGACAGATGGATGAATTTACCTCTATCCTTAATGGGACGCTGTCAATTGATTAAAATGATGGGGGCTGCGAAGTTAATGTATCCTCTGCAGACAATACCTGTTCTCTTGAGACATGCAGATATTAGTGACTTAGAAAAAAAATTCACTCGATTCTTGTGGAGAGGGAGGAAGGCAAGAATAGCGTTAAAAAAATTGAAAATTAAGAAGGAGCAAGGAGGTCTTAATTTTCCAGATTTGAGGGGGTATAATATAGCGTGCCTCAGCAGGCACATATTAGATTGGGCAAATAAGACTTCATTTTACTCAAATCTAGGTGTAGAGAGTCAGCTGGCAGCTCCATGGAAACTGATTTCCCTTCTCCACACTCAGGTGTCAAAACTTCCATATATAGCAAGAAGATCTCTTATTCTTCGGGACACAATCATTGCCTGGAAAAATGTGAGGAAGCTCTTTGGTTTGTCTTACTTATTCTCAAAACACCTTCCTTTACAGGGAAATCCTAATTTTCCTCCCGGTTACAGCGAGAAATCTTTTCAAGAGTGGGCGAACAAGGGAATTACAAAGGTGGGAGACCTGATGCACGAAAGGGAGGCCAGATGGGCATCATTGGAAGAGTTAGTAGAGAGATGGGGTCTGCAAAAACCAGCACAATTCCCGTATAGGCAAGTGCATAGCTATGTGAGGAGTATTATAAGAGACATTTCCAAAGAAGGGCGAAAGAACAAATTTGACTCCTTTCTGGGACATAATTGTAGGATGTCTATCTCAGAGATTTATAATGTTCTTAGGGCAACCTGGGAGGATCAGCTGGTAGATGGACGGTTCAAGAGGTGGGAGGATAAGTTGGAGATAACAGACTTAGCGCCCATCGTGAGGGCAGGTATTCAGGCACTATATCAAGCAGTACCTAATGAGCAGATGAGAGAAACGCAGTTTAAGATTCTGCACAGGGCAATATATGGTTTTGCTTTTCCACCCTCTCAGGCTAGACCAGATAGGATAACTGCTTGCCCAAAATGTTGCTCACCAGGAACAGACTTGTTGCATAGTTTATGGTCATGCCCCAATGTAGCTGGATTCTGGTCTCAGGTGTCCACATTTATGAAACAGCTAGGCAATACGGGGTACAAATTGTCACCACAGTTGGTCATATTTCAGGCTGAAGAAAAAGAAACATCTGATGATGAAAGAGATAGGAAGAAGAAGGGACTTTCGGTTCTGGAACACAAGGTTCTGCTGGAGGCAAAGCGCTGCTTATTGACACACTGGCTGATGGCGAATGTCCCCAGTGTTGAGATGTTGCAGAGCCGATTGAAACAGATATTTCTTTTAGAATGGAGAGATGCGATTACCAGAAAGGAAATAGTAGGTAAAAAATGGTATAAAGTATGGAGGAGCTTTATGATACAGTACATCGGTAGTTCAGAATATTCCACCTTGTTGGGTCCTTTTAAACTCACAGCTTGGTACCTACAGGAAGATTTGAAGGGACGATTGGGTACATTGAAAGTATGATAATGCGAACAAGTAGTATTATAAATCCTGCAAAAAAATAAAAAATAAATTGTTGTAGGTATAGTTTCTAGTAGCCGAGACGATCAAGATGGACAAAAATGGGAGGGGGGGGGGGGGGGCGGGAGGGTGTTTCTAGGGAGGAAATAAAGAAGACAATAATAATAATATATGTTTCTACAGATGTTAGTTATATGGGGATTGTTATTCTCAAAATTTTGCAAGGGCAATTGAATTGTCTCATTGTTGGATATGTCAATTATTTAAGGATGAAGGGGGGGAGGGAGAGGGAGGGGGGGGAATAGAAAATAAAGGGGAAAAATTGGGAGAGGTGCATGTATTCCGTGAAGGATTGATGTTTTTGATATCTTGACTGACAATGGCTTTATTTGTAATCTGTAACTGTCTACATGTACTTTTCCTTTAATAAAAGTCTATTTAAAAAAAAAAAAAAAAAAAAAATAAGCTGATAACTAAAACAGATAAAACAAGTCCTTACATATAACAGTCAGAAATAGCTGCTAACTAGCAACTATTCCAGCTATTTTACCAGAGAAGTGTCCTTGATTGGTTGGACCAGAGTCTGAGACATTTTATATGGAGTCTAGTTTCAACTTACAATGGGTCAGAAAAGACCACTGTATGTTGAAAATATTGTATCCTGGGGTCATTGTATCTTGAGGGATCACTGTATAACTACATACTGTATATGTATACACGCACACACACTACAAGTATCAGTTCCATCCTTAGCTAAAATACATTTTCAAATATAATTACAGTATGTGATGCATCTAATTTATTCAAGCAAAAAGTTTACCACCAGTTGTGAAGACGACTTGATTTCAAAGCCTTGAGGTCCCTCTGCTTCCCCCCTACATCCCAGCAGTTCTAGCCATGCCTTATTAATACAAAATCCATACTCAATTTTATTTTTCTTCATTTGGACTTCAGAACTCTATTTTCTCTAAAAAAAACCTCCAGAGTATAATTAGTGAGAGTAAGTAGTTGTTCTAAAATAAAAAAAAGTTTTTAGCTCATTTCACAAGTTATTAGCAATTAAATGAGAGTCTAAATGCTGTATAGGTCATATTCATAAAAAGGGTGTTGAGTTATGTCCCGTAGAAGATCATTCCTGAGAAGGTTAACTCTGTAGTCATTGTGTGAATTAGCAATATGCATTTTGTGGAAGGAGATTGTTACAATGGTGGTTCATGGCCGCCGCTGACCTGTGCGCACAGATCCCGGCTTCCTGTAAGGGATTTAGGGTTTGTAATTCATTGCACCCTTGTCTTCAGCACTGTTAGAGTTAATCTTCTTTCTGTGAGCTGCTGCATGGCTGCTCCTTTATACACTGCTCAAAAAAATAAAGGGAACACTTAAACAACACAATGTAACTCCAAGTCAATGACACTTCTGTGAAATCAAACTGTCCACTTAGGAAGCAACACTGAGTGACAATCAATTTCACATGCTGTTGTGCAAATGGGATAGACAACAGGTGGAAATTATAGGCAATTAGCAAGACCCCCCCCCCAATAAAGGAGTGGTTCTGCATGTGGTGACCACAGACCACTTCTCAGTTCCTAAGCTTCCTGGCTGATGTTTTGGTCACTTTTGAATGCTGGCGGTGCTTTCACTCTAGTGGTAGCATGAGACGGAGTCTACAACCCACACAAGTGGCTCAGGTAGTGCAGCTTATCCAGGATGGAACATCAATGCGAGCTGTGGCAAGAAGGTTTGCTGTGTCTGTCAGCGTAGTGTCAAGAGCATGGAGGCGCTACCAGGAGACAGGCCAGTACATCAGGAGACGTGGAGGAGGCCGTAGGAGGGCAACAACCCAGCAGCAGGACCGCTACCTCCGCCTTTGTGCAAGGAGGAACAGGAGGAGCACTGCCAGAGCCCTGCAAAATGACCTCCAGCAGGCCACAAATATGCATGAGTCTGCTCAAACGGTCAGAAACAGACTCCATGAGGGTGATATGAGGGCCCGACGTCCACAGGTGGGGGTTGTGCTTACAGCCCAACATTGTGCAGGACGTTTGGCATTTGCCAGAGAACACCAAGATTGGCAAATCCGCCACTGGCGCCCTGTGCTCTTCACAGATGAAAGCAGGTTCACACTGAGCACATGTGACAGACGTGACAGAGTCTGGAGACGCCGTGGAGAACGTTCTGCTGCCTGCAACATCCTCCAGCATGGCATTGGGTCAGTAATGGTGTGGGGTGGCATTTCTTTGGAGGGCCGCACAGCCCTCCATGTGCTCGCCAGAGGTAGCCTGACTGCCATTAGGTACCGAGATGAGATCCTTAGACCCCTTGTGAGACCATATGCTGGTGCGGTTGGCCCTGGTGTCAGCAGTTCCTCCAAGACAAAGGCATTGATGCTATGGACTGGCCCACCCGTTCCCCAGACCTGAATCCAATTTAGCACTTCTGGGACATCATGTCTCGCTCTATCAACCAACGTCACGTTGCACCACAGACTGTCCAGAAGTTGGCAGATGCTTTAGTCCAGGTCTGGGATGAGATCCCTCAGGAGACCGTCCGCCACCTCATCAGGAGCATGCACAGGCGTTGTAGGGAGGTCATACAGGCACGTGGAGGTCACACACACTACTGAGCCTCATTTTGACTTGTTTTAAGGACATTACATCAAAGTTGGATCAGCCTGTAGTGTGTTTTTCCACTTTAATTTTGAGTGTGACTCCAAATCCAGACCTCCATGGGTTGAAAAATTTGATTTCCATTTTTTTATTTTTGTGTGATTTTGTTGTCAGCACATTCAACTATGTAAAGAACAAAGTATTTCAGAAGAATATTTAATTAATTCAGATCTAGGATGTGTTATTTTTGTGTTCCCTTTATTTTTTTAAGCAGTGTATATTTGGCTGTTTCATTCAGTCTTTGCATGTGCAATGATCTTGCTCAGTCTCTCTGTATCTAGCTAGAGCCTGTATTAGAGCTATTATCCATTTGTCTTCCTGGAAGCACAGACCGAAAATCCCACTGAAGCGCTCCTGCTTCACTCCCATATGGTGCCCATATATTGCGAACCCGTTCTTTGCAGGCCACAATATGGGTACGAACCGCACACGTTTGTGTGCATGAGCCCTTAGTGATAGGTTTTACAGCAGCCACCATGGTCCATAGACACAATGGATAAGAGGGGCCCTCAATGACTTCTATGGGAGAGTTTTCTAACATCGTTATTTCCTGGTTCTGCCTTTGTAAAAGGGCCTTCAGTGTTTTCATCAGATAGTAAATACTGTACACTGTGGTCGGTCCTTATCTTGATTATTTGGTTAGACATGTAAAGAATTTAGATTGCCACTTATATTTCATGAATTTATATTTATGCTTCTGTTTATAATTGAGCCTGAAGAAGGGAGAATTATCAGCTAAAATCTCCACCTCAGAACCAGCATAGCAGCAACCCTAAGTTCTATCTGGTTTTGTACTATGGAACCCACAGGAGCCCTGTGTGCTGCTGTACAAGGCTCCATTGAGAACCCTATGCATAGGAACTATTCAAACATCTCTGTAATACGCAGTCATGGAGCAGCTGAACGCAAGAGGATTCTCTCTGATAGCAGTTGTAACATTTATTAAAGGGAATTTGTCAGCAGAAAATGACCTATTTTTGAAATCTTTTTTTTTTTTAATTTTGGCGATTTAAAAAAATTCATACCACTATCCATATACACTCACCTAAAGAATTATTAGGAACACCATACTAATACGGTGTTGGACCCCCTTTTGCCTTCAGAACTGCCTTAATTCTACGTGGCATTGATTCAACAAGGTGCTGATAGCATTCTTTAGAAATGTTGGCCCATATTGATAGGATAGCATCTTGCAGTTGATGGAGATTTGAGGGATGCACATCCAGGGCACGAAGCTCCCGTTCCACCACATCCCAAAGATGCTCTATTGGGTTGAGATCTGGTGACTGTGGGGGCCATTTTAGTACAGTGAACTCATTGTCATGTTCAAGAAACCAATTTGAAATGATTCGAGCTTTGTGACATGGTGCATTATCCTGCTGGAAGTAGCCATCAGAGGATGGATACATGTTCTCATTCTGTTTACGCCAAATTCGGACTCTACCATTTGAATGTCTCAACAGAAATCGACACTCATCAGACCAGGCAACATTTTTCCAGTCTTCAACAGACCAATTTTGGTGAGCTCGTGCAAATTGTAGCCTCTTTTTCCTATTTGTAGTGGAGCTGAGTGGTACCCGGTGGGGTCTTCTGCTGTTGTAGCCCATCCGCCTCAAGGTTGTGCATGTTGTGGCTTCACAAATGCTTTGCTGCATACATCGGTTGTAACGAGTGGTTATTTCAGTCAACGTTGCTCTTCTATCAGCTTGAATCAGCCGGCCCATTCTCCTCTGACCTCTAGCATCCACAAGGCATTTTCGCCCACAGGACTGCCGCATACTGGATGTTTTTCCCTTTTCACACCATTCTTTGTAAACCCTAGAAATGGTTGTGCGTGAAAATCCCAGTAGCTGAGCAGTTTGTGAAATACTCAGACCGGCCCGTCTGGCACCAACAACCATGCCACGCTCAAAATTGCTTAAATCACCTTTCTTTCCCATTCTGACATTCAGTTTGGAGTTCAGGAGATTGTCTTGACCAGGACCACACCCCTAAATGCATTGAAGCAACTGCCATGTGATTGGTTGACTAGATAATTGCATTAATGAGAAATAGAACAGGTGTTCCTAATAATTCTTTAGGTGAGTGTATATATATATATATATATATATATATAAAATATACAGTCGTGGCCAAAAGTTTTGAGAATTACATAAATATTGGAAATTGGAAAAGTTGCTGCTTAAGTTTTTATAATAGCAATTGGCATATACTCCAGAATGTTATGAAGAGTGGTCAGATGAATTGCACAGTCCTTCTTTGCCATGAAAATTAACTTAATCCCAAAAAAAACTTTCCACTGCATTTCATTGCTGTCATTAAAGGGAACCTGTCACCAGGATTTAGTGCATAGAGCTGGGGACATGGGCTGCTAGATGGCCACTAGCAAAAATGCAATACCCAGTCCCCAGAGCTCTCTGCGCTTTTATTGTGTTAAAAAACTGTTTTGATCCATATGCAAATGAACCTGATATGTGTCCTGTATCCGGAGATGAGTCAAGCGGAAAGGAGCCCAGCACCGCCCCGCGTCCTCCAAATCTCCTCCTTGATGGCTGACGTCACAGAGCTGGAGCGCCGAAATCTCGCGATGCGTGAGCTAGCGCACGCGTAGTTCGTTCCCTGTGCTGATGCCAGTACAGGGAATGAACATGATGCAGACACTGCGCATGCGCTAGCTCGCGTATCGCGAGATTTCGGCGCTCCAGCTCTGTGACGTCAGCCAGCAAGGAGGAGATTCGGAGGACGCGGGGCGGTGCTGGGCTCCTTTCCGCTGGACTCATCTCCGGATACAGGACACATATCAGGTTCATTTGCATATGGATAAAAACTGTTTTTTAACACAATAAAAGCGCAGAGAGCTATGGGGACTGGGTATTGCAGATGAGCTAGTGGCCATCTAGCAGCCCATGTCCCCAGCTCTATGCACAAAATCCTGGTGACAGATTCTCTTTAAAGGACCTGCTGAGATCATTTCAGTAATCGTCTTGTTAACTCAGATGAGAATGTTGATGAGCACAAGGCTGGAGATCATTATCTCAGGCTGATTGGGTTAAAATGGAAGACTTGACATGTTAAAAGGAGGGTGATGCTTGAAATCATTGTTCTTCCATTGTTAACCATGGTGACCTGCAAAGAAACGCGTGCAGCCATCATTGCGTTGCATAAAAATGGCTTCACAGGCAAGGATATTGTGGCTACTAAGATTGCACCTCAATCAACAATTTACAGGATCATCAAGAACTTCAAGGAAAGAGGTTCAATTCTTGTTAAGAAGGCTTCAGGGCATCCAAGAAAGTCCAGCAAGCGCCAAGATCGTCTCCTAAAGAGGATTCAGCTGCGGGATCGGAGTGCCACCAGTGCAGAGCTTGCTCAGGAATGGTAGCAGGCAGGTGTGAGCTCATCTGCACGCACAGTGAGGCGAAGTCTTTTGGAAGATGGTCTGGTGTCAAGAAGGGCAGCAAAGAAGCCACTTATCTCCAAAAAAAACATCAGGGACAGATTGATCTTCTGCAGAAAGTATGGTGAATGGACTGATGAGGACTGGGGCAAAGTCATATTCTCCGATGAAGCCTCTTTCCGATTGTTTGGGGCATCTGGAAAAAGGCTTGTCCGGAGAAGAAAAGGTGAGCGCTACCATCAGTCCTGTGTCATGCCAACAGTAAAGCATCCTGAGACCATTCATGTGTGGGGTTGCTTCTCATACAAGGGAGTGGGCTAACTCACAATTTTGCCCAAAAACACAGCCATGAATAAAGAATGGTACCAAAACACCCTCCAACAGCAACTTCTTCCAACAATTCAACAACAGTTTGGTGAAGAACAATGCATTTTCCAGCACGAGGGAGCACCGTGCCATAAGGCAAAAGTGATAACTAAGTGGCTCGGGGACCAAAACGTTGACATTTTGGGTCCATGGCCTGGAAACTCCCCAGATCTTAATCCCATTGAGAATCCTCAAGAGGCGGGTGGACAAACAAAAACCCACTAATTCTGACAAACTCCAAGAAGAGATTATAAAAGAATGGGTTGCTATCAGTCAGGAATTGGCCCAGAAGTTGATTGAGAGCATGCCCAGTCGAATTGCAGAGGTCCTGAAAAAGAAGGGCCAACACTGCAAATACTGACTCTTTGCATAAATGTCATATAATTGTCGATAAAAGCCTTTGAAACGTATGAAGTGCGTGTAATTATATTTCACTACATCACAGAAACAACTGAAACAAAGATCTAAAAGCAGTTTAGCAGCAAACTTTGTGAAAACTAATATTTGTGTCATTCTCAAAACTTTTGGCCACGACTGTATATAGCAAACAAATAAAGTAGCAGCACACCACTGAATGCACTAAGACTGAGTGAACAGGTGAATGTGTGAACAGGGTCAACTACATGACGCCAATACTTACTGATAAGCAGTGAAGAAGCTCTTAGCGCATATTACTGATCAAAAATTTGTCGGGCCCACCTACCAGACGACAAGGTAGCTTCTTATCAGGTGGGACCTACTCTAGCACGGAGGGTCCAGCTCCATTGTTACTCTGATTAAAAACACCAAGGGGTGGGGGAGTAGAACTTAGCACTCCCCGCCCATCCCCCACCCCTTGGTGTTTTTAATCAGAGTAACAATGTAGTTGACCCTGTTCACTCAGTCTTAGTGCATTCAGTGGTATGCTGCTACTTTATGGCCTCTTTTAGACGGGCGTTGCTGGAAAATGTGCGGGTGCGTTACGGGAACACCCGTGATTTTTCCGCGCGAGTGCAAAACATTGTAATGCGCTTTGCACTCGCGTGAGAAAAATCACGCATGTTTGGTACCCAAACCCGAACTTCCTCACAGAAGTTCGGGCTTGGGATCGCTGTTCTGTAGATTGTATTATTCTCCCTTATAACATGGTTATAAGGGAAAATAATAGCATTCTGAATACCGAATGCATAGTAAAATGGTGCTGGAGGGGTTAAAAAAAAATAATTATAATTTAACTCACCTTAATCCACTTGCTCGCGCAGCCCGGCATCTCCTTCTGTCTCCTTTGCTGAACAGGACCTGTGGTGACGTCACTCCGGTCATCACATGATCCATAACATGATCTTTTACCATGGTGATGGATCATGTGATGGATCATGTGATGGGGTCATGTGATGACCGGAGTGACGTCACCACAGGTCCTGTTCAGCAAAGGAGACAGAAGGAGATGCCGGGCTGCGCGAGCAAGTGGATTAAGGTGAGTTAAATTTAAAAAAAAAAATAAAAAAAACCTCCAGCACCATTTTACTATGCATTCTGTATTCCGAATGCTATTATTTTCCCTTATAACCATGTTATAAGGGAAAATAATAATGATCGGGTCTCCATCCCGATTGTCTCCTAGCAACCGTGTGTGAAAATCGCAACGCATCCGCACTTGCTTGCGGATGCTTGCGATTTTCACGCAACCCCATTCACTTCTATGGGGCCTGCGTTGCGTGAAAAACGCACAATATACAGCATGCTGCGATTTTCACGCAACGCACAAGTGATGCGTGAAAATCACAGCTCATGTGAACAGCCCCATAGAAATGAATGGGTCGGTATTCAGTGCGGGTGCAATGCGTTCAACTCACGCATCGCATCCGCGCGGAATACTCGCCCGTGTGAAAGGGGCCTATCAGTTTGCTGTATTATTTCTGGGTAGCTTGCACCTGCGATATGTCTCTGGAGGTGCTGTTCCATTTTTTGGTTATATGTATAATATATATATATATATATATACACACCTAATAACATATCGAGAATTCCAGCATTATAATGAAAGATATCACCTCTGCATAGATAACAGCTTATCTACACCTTCCTGACCTTGACATACCGTAGGTCACAGAGCATGCCTACAAATATCTCCCAAAAAAGTCAATAAGCTCCCCTGCAGTCTATTGTGTCTATGGTCCATGTGGAAATCTTGACATATTTTAGGCCTAGAGCCAGTGTGAAAACTGCATGATTTTAGATTTTTTCTTTAAGTTGCACTACAAAAAGCCCCCCACCCCCAAATACACACAAAAAAAGAACACCAAACCACCAAGCATCAAGTTCTGACAACAGTCAACAGCAGGTAAGTACTGCCCATAGCTATGACCTACCTGTATTATATCTGAGAGGCTTCTATGTATGCTTAATTATCATCAGCATCACCGCAGAGAACAAGACAAAAACAGATGATGGACCATATCTGACATACTATTTCCATGGAAATATGCCCGGTAGGGGACAATGCAGAGATATCAGATTCTCTGTGTAGAATGTACATAGCACTGACTGCTACATCTAGAAATACATGAAAATAGATCAATAAACCTGATGCATTTACCTTCAAAGCCATCACAGCATCAAAAATAGAAGGGTTCAAACACAATTAGAAAGCTCTGCCATTAGTGTTCTATCAGTACTTTATAATCCCCAACCATATTCTAAAGACGTGACCTCCATCTGCATATTAAATATACCGAAAACCAATTAGGACACAACCAGAGGGCTACTTAAAAGTACAATAGATTAATGGCTGCAACTGATGTTGCTCATGTATATGGGCTTTAATTGATCCATTGTACATAGGTGCAGCGCCCGCAACTACAGAGATCGTGCTCTAGTTTTCATCTCCCCCGAGTCCAAAATATATTATTTCCTAGTAAAGATGTAAAGAGACGGCTGCGATAAGTTTCCATCTTATCAGTTAGAAAACTGCTAAAATATGTATTCAGCTTTGGAAAATGAAGAGCACAGTATCTGCAAACCATTCATGTGCAACGCCGTCATCGAACTAACTAGCATGGCTGATTAATAGGTAACAGCGCGCATGGAGAGGATTAGCGCCAAATAACTTGGGTGCGTTTCATGTGCACTTCATTTATTATTCGGAAGTAAAATAATAAACCATCAAAAGGAAAAGAAGCTGAAGTGGCTTAAGCATTGTGAAGGGATAATAAAAAAAAGAGAAAGGTTTATGCAAAACATCAGCCGGAAAAAGCAGAACGAAATCCACGGCGTCTAAAATAAATCCTGCTCCAAAGGAAATTGGAATTGTAAATTTGGAGGTGAAAATCTATTGTGCGAGGAAGGGGGAAAAAAAAAATGTGAATATTGGCTCGTGCAATCTCAATGCCGTGAGCAGAAAGATGTGGAGAGACACATGATTAGCTAGCATGCCAGAGGAATGGAAATGTCTGCTTCCCTGCAAAGACAGTGCGGACATGCAGGTTAAAGCCTACATGTCAGCCGGCAGAGCTCATCAAACTTCAGCCGAGCAGTTTGCTAGGTAATAGTGACATTACAGGGCTGGCTGCTGTATTTATGGCCAAGTAGTGAAACTGGCCTTCCTATTTTATTTTCTGCTCCATTAACAACATTAGCACATGGTCATTTGTACCAGTCTGGCTCCTAAAATATAAGCCAGGTGACAACCCTAGGCACGGAGCAATCATTCAGCGCAGGAATACTACAACTGCATGAACTACAATAAAAAGATCATTGATTACTAAACAGATTTTCTCCGTTTGGAATCAGGTTAAAAAAAGGCATAAATGCAGATACGGCTTGTTATGGTTCTTCTCTGGAGGCCACTGGTGCTCCTTCTGTAAGGAGGTGCAACCTCTATAGAAAGAGTGCTTGGACAATGCCTACAATGTTTGCTGAGAAGCTCCAGTGCTGACTTCCATCGACAGCGCTACCCAGACCAAGTGATTGGTTTTGGATCAGCTAGTGATGGCCTAGGGTGCGGACAGGCCTTCACTTATATCCTTTAAGATTCCGAATCTAACACTGCCAAGTGGAATCTAACGACAGTGAATGTAGTTGTGTAGAAAGCCAACACGTTTAGGCTTCTGTGATGTCATGGGACTATAAGTCGCAGTGTAGCACTAGCCTAACTGTGGCCATATTTTCACTCACTTGAATTCTTTCATTGACTTGATGCGTATTCTTGTTGCCCTTCTGCCTATATTCTAAAAGATAAGATCAGGATCCTGATCCGTCTTAGAAATGCCATCAGTTGGTATACGTTTTGCCGGATCCGGCAGGCAGGTCCGGCGACGGAACTGCTTGTCGAATCATCTGCCGCAAGTGTGAAAGTAGCCTTAGGTGGGCAGCATCTCCTCTGAGTTTACATATGACCTGAGGCTCTCCTTAGGGTACTTTCACACTTGCGTTGTTTAATTCCGGCAGGCAGTTCCGTTGCCTGTATGCAAACGCATGTCATTTTTTCTGACTGATCAGGCATTTTTCTGGTTGATCAGGATCCTGAACAGTCTGAAAAATGCCTGATCAGTCAGAAAAATGCATTACAATACCGATCCGTTTTTCCGGTGTCATCAGCAAAACAGATCCGGTATTTATTTTTTTTTCACATTTTTAAATGTCTGCAGAATACCTGCATGCTGCGGTTTTATCTCCGTCCTGAGAAGTCAAAAAGACTGAACTGAAGACATCCTGATGCATCCTGAACTGATTGCTCTCTATTCAGAATGCATGGGGATAAGACTGATCAGTTATTTTCCGGTATAGAGCCCCTAGGACGGAACTCTATGCCGGAAAAGAAAAACGCTAGTGTGAAAGTAGCCTAACATGTCTCTTTTAGCAAAATATAACAATTCTGGAGCAACTTTAAAAACTCTGATTGGGCATTCCTCTTTTATTCCTGCTAGAATTTTCTAAATAAATAGTCAACTAGGAGTTGCCATCATTTGGGGGTATATCCTTACACCGTGTCACTGTTCAAAGAGTGCGGGCAGTTTCAGACTATGTACAGACACAATTTAACAAGGAGAATGGTAACACCCTCTTGAAAAAATGCTGCCAAATTTTTTATTTCATGAGGAACGCATGTATTTACGAAAACAGACAAATCATGAGTGTGATCAGGCTTTTAATATAGGAGCATAAGGCCTCGTTCACACGACCGTATGGCTTTTATTGTTTTTTGCGGTCCCGTTTTTCACGGATACGTTGTTCCGTTTTTGAGTTCCGTTGTGTTTCCGTTTCCTTTCCGTATGCCATGTACAGTATACAGTAATTACATAGAAAAAATTGGGCTGGCCATAACATTTTCAATAGATGGTTTCAGAAAAAACGGAACGGAAACGGAAGACATACGGATGCATTTCCGTATGTGTTCCTTTTTTTTGCGGACCCATTGACTTTAATGGAGCCACGACCCGTGATTTACGGCCAAATATAGGACAAGCTCTATCTTTCAACGGAACGGAAAAACGGAAATACGGAAACAGAATGCATACGAGAACACATTCCGTTTTTTTTGCGGAACCATTGAAATGAATGGATCCGTATACGGACCGTATACGGAACACAAAAAAACGGCCCGTACACTCGCAAAAAAAACGTTCGTGTGAACTAGGCCTAAGGGTAAGAGCGGAGGAGATGCTTCATACAAGCAACCAGCAGAGGATCCCACCTACGCTATCTTCTTTTTTTACAGCACTGGGCGCTTTTGGGTATAACTTTTGGACCAATGCCAAACTTCTCCATGTCTTTGTCATTACAGCATCAGCGACCAGTAAATGTGTTCCAGCAATCTATTAGGATGTCTTTGGGACTGAATGGAACATGCTGACTGTTAGACCGGGAGAAGCCACATGGTTGTACGCTTCAAGACCCCGGGAGCTGCTAATCCACTTTTTCCTCTAATGCATCTGCTGGTTGATTTTTGTTAATGCTCCAGTCCATGTAAGGTGAGGTAAAAATCCTTCATAAGGCCACCTGTGTTTTGCTCCGCATCCCAGGACGGAAAGCAAACCGCAGCATGCTCCGGTTTGCTCTCCGGTATGAGAACGGAGCAGAATGCATTTTGGAGCATTCTATTCTCTTCAGTTAAGTTTTTCCCCCATTGACAATGACTGGGGACAAAATGGAAGCATTTTTTTTTTCCGGCATTGAGACCCTATTAACGCTAGTGTGAAAGTAGCCTTAGGCTGACATGCACACGACCGTATGTGTTTTGCAATCCGCAAAAAAAAAAAAAGATGACATCTGTTTTTTTTTGCGGATCCATTGTAACAATGCCTAAAACGGACAAGAATAGGACATTTAATATTTTTTTTTGCGGGGCTTCGGGAAACGGACATACGGATGCGGATAGCACACAGTGTGCTGTCCGCATTTTTTGCGGACCCATTGAAATGAATGGGTCTGCATCCTATCCGCAAAAAAAAAATTAACGGGACACGGAAACAAAATACAGTCGTGTGCATGAGGCCTTACTTAGCCTTATAAAAGCCAGACCCGACAGTGCTTCACATCGCAGACCTTGTCAGAATAACGGGCTGGATCGGTTGACGGGTGACTCCCCGGAGGACATTTATTCAGCCTATTACTGAACGATGACATTTAGCCTCCAATACTCACTTTCTGCTTTGGTCCTCGAAAGATGCCATAATTAACTGCTCCGATACTGTCCAATTTCTTTCATCCTCTGAGAAAACTCAATAAAATCACCACAACGCCAAAACAGCCCCGCGTATTTATAGCCGTAGAAGGCACATTTTATTGGATTTTTGTCACAAAACTTAACCATGTGCTGTATAGAATGTCAGGAGAACAGACAAGCATTCCAATACTGTACCAAAGACAAAAGTGATGATTACATGGATGGGAATGATGCCCACACATAAACCAGGGTAATGAATCAGTACTAGCTAATGAACTATTTCTTATATTAAATCAGGGAATGTAGCCTGGAATAGCCGTGCACGTGGCATGAACTTGATTTATTCAAGGATTCTGCCGGATGTGGGATTACAGCTATAATTTCTCGGCCACATGTTTGTAACTCTACATAAATCAACACATAAAGGCAAATACTTTAAGCCGCACTCATTGTTTTATCAGCTTGCAGTTGAAAAACATTCATCTGTATAGAAACTCTGGAGCGGAGGCAGCTTAGCTGCTATATGTATATGCACCCATCAGCCATAGCAGTAACCCCAAAATTCTTACAGCGGCTCTCAAAGAGGCTTTTCCGGAGTAAAATATTGTAAACTATCCTCACAATAGATCATCAATATCTCATCGGCAGGGTTCCATCACCCAGCACTTGCTGAGACTGCTCTGGCTGTGTAATACAGCAGGCACCCAGCTGCAATCATATGGATCGGCGATGACGCCGATCCCAGACATTTAACCTCTCACATGCTGGAGTGGGCTCCCTCTGCCTTCTGGTTGGAGCCCCCATGGACAAAATCTCAGGGCTCCGATCAGTTGCCATAACAGCCTGGGGCCTTGGGAAAGTTCCTAGGCAGTCATGGCTAACTGCCTGAAAAGTCGAGTCACTCAGTATCAGAATCCCAAAAACCGTAATAGCATGTTCAAGCAATCAGAAGTTTGTGTATTCCATATCCCCTAAGGACGGGGGGGGGGGGGGTGTCACCTGTATCACACAGCCCGGCCTCAATGACAGGGAATGGCGATCCCTCCGAACCCCGTCATTAACCCCTCAGGTGCGTCACTGAAGTGAATGAATCCACATCCAACCCACAAAAAATGTGGATCGGATGCGGACCAAATATACGTAATGTGCATGAGCCCTTCAACAGTATTAGTATTTTCTGCTGTCTCCTCAGTTTCTGAAACTTGGACAAAATTTTGGTGCACGGTCAAATTTTTGGTGAATGAACAGAATTCAGGTATAAATCTGGTGCAGGTTTAACACACTCCAAATTTATAAAGCTCCATGCACCAGAAGAGCAAATTTGTCATTCGTATTTCTTACACAATGAAAGTGTGACACTATCAGTAAATCTGCCCCACTGTGTGCAAAAAAAAAAGCCAGGAAAAATGTCACAAAAAACACAGCAAGAGGTGCAGGAGGCAAAAAAAAAATGCCTGCCTTAAAAGGAACATTTGCGCATATAAACCATATATCTATATTGCTTTATTACACAATTATTCCGCGATTCCTAGATGACTGAAACCCTTTCCATTACTAGATCAATTTCCATGTCCTGCTGACTATATGCAATAGTCATAGAAAACGAGAGCCGTCCTAAATTTCATAGTAAGAGAGAAAAACCACTGGAGGACAAGCAAAGACGTTTTCAAAGGTAGTTTAATTCTGGGTCTAATTTTGCAAAAAAGATTTTCTATCACAAATGTGAATTGGGAAAATACCCAAATGAATTGGACTCCAGACTCCTATTACTTTACAATCTTCATGTGTCAAGGAGAGAGGAATTGAACGCGCTTCCATTAGAGAGATGGGTTCAGTGGAAACATTTCTCAATAAAAGACCACGTCGTACATATCACGTCTCTGAAGTTCTGACAAACGAGTGATGTCACCATAATTCATGTCATTCGATAAATGATGTCACTGTGGTCTAAAGTGAAATCAAGTCAACCTAAAGCCATCTAAATAAAATGTTAGCATCCAAACACTACATTGTACACTATACAAAGCATATGGCCATGTACTGAAGTATCGGGCTACCTCACACAATGGCGGTTTTGTATACAGAAAATCTGCATGAAATCCGCACCAAAAAATTCACACTATTTATCATGGTTTTGGTGCATTTTTTTCTGAGGTTTTTAGTATTTATTTTTTAGGGGTTTGGTTGTGGATTTTCAGTTTCTGCAAACAACCCCATTTAAGTCCTATAGGGAAAACTACTCTACAGAAGGTGCTGAATCACACAAACAAATGCATGCTGCTTATTTAAATTCCACACAAGAGGTCAATTTCCGCACAGGAAAAAAAAAAAAAGTAAAGTGTGCATGAGATGTAATCTGCACCATGTGCAGGTACCCTAAGGCCCCTTTCACACGAGCGAGTTTTTCCGCGCAGGTGCAATGCGTGACGTGAACGCATAGCACCCCGCACTGAATCCAGAACCCATTCATTTCAATAGTGCTGTGTACATGAGTGTTGTGTGCGTTGCGTGAAAATGCAGCATGTTCTATATACTGCGCTTTCACGAAGCCCTGGCCCCATAGAAGTGAATAGGCTTCAGTGAAAAACGCATTGCAATCCCTGAAGCAAGTGCGGATGCAATGCGTATTTCACTGATGGTTCCTAGGAGATGTTGTTTGTAAACCTTCAGTTTTTTATCATGCGCGTGAAAAACGCATCAAAACGCATTGCACCCGCGCGGAAAAAACTGAACGCAATTGCAGATAAAACTGACTGAACTTGCTTGCAAAATGGTGCAAGTTTCACTGAACACATCCTTAACGCATCTGGGGACGCTGTGTGACAGAGGCCTAATAGTACCGAGCACTTATTGCACAAGCCATATAGCATATCTGTAAGGTTCTCCTAAGGGTGACCATACACCTTTAATAGTTATCAGCTAACAACTCTCTCTCCTGACTCCCCCTTAGTCCTCTTTCACACGGGTGTTGCGGGTGGGTTGCGGGAAAAGATGAGGGTGCGTTGCGGGAAAATGCACAATTTTCCCGCCCGAGTGCAAAGTGTTTTAATGTGTTTTGCACGCGCGTGAGAAAAATCGGCAAATTTGGTACCCAGACCCGAATCCCGGACTTCTTCACAGAAGTTCGAGTTTGGGATCGGTGTTGTGTAGATTTTATTATTTTCCCTTATATCATGGTTATAAGGGAAAATAATAGCATTCTGAATACAGAATGCATAGTAAATTAGGGATGGAGGGGTAAAAAAATAAATAAATAAAATTAAACTCACCTCATCTACTTGTTCGCGCAGCCCGGCTCGTCTTCTTTCTTCTTCTTTGAGGACCTGGGAGGAAAAGGACCTTTGATGACGTCACTGCGCTCATCACATGGTCCATCACCATGGTGATGGACCATGTGATAAGCGCAGTGATGTCACCAAAGGTCCTTTTCCTCCCAGGTCCTCAAAGAAGAAGAAAGAAGACGAGCCGGGCTGCGCCAAGTGGATGGGGTGAGTTTAATTATTATTATTTTTTAACCCCTCCATCCCTTATTTACTTAGCATTCTGTATTAAGAATGATATTATTTTCCCTTATAACCATGTTATAAGGGAAAATAATAAAGATTGGGTCCCCATCCCGATCGTCACCTAGCAACAATGCGTGAAAATCGCACCGCATCCGCACTTGCTTGCGATTTTCACGCAGCCCATTCACTTCTATGGGGCCTGCATCACATGAAAAACACACACTATAGAGCATGATGCGAATTTCACGCAACGCACAAGTGATGTGTGAAAATCACCGCTCATCTGCACAGCCCCATTGAAATGAATGGGTCTGGATTCAGTGCGGGTGCAATAAGCATTGCACCAGCAAGGAAAACACTCCTGTGTGAAAGAGGCCTTACACAGCTCAACGCTGTGTTTTTAATGTGGAAAGAGAAAAGGGCTGTCTCTTTGCAGGACAAAATATTGTGGTAGACCATGTTCTGTCCACTACAAAGAGACAGACGGCAAGCAAGTAAAATGGAGTCTAAATGGATTGGTCACGGTATACACTTCAATACCGTTTTCAGTTATTTAAATCTATACCCCAAACGGTAAGTCCAGCGGAGGGCTAAAACAAAGCGTGAACCCAGCCTAAGCAGTTTTTAAAAGAGTTGTCCAGTATTGATTACCTATCTTCAGGATTAGTCATCAATATCGGCAAGGGTTTGACTCCCAGCACCCCACTGATCAGCTTTTTGAAGAGAATGCAGCGTTTCTAGCATTGATAGGAGCACTACGTTCTCTTCAAAAATTTATTGGTGGGAGTGTTGGGAGTTGCACCCAAGCCGATTTGACATTGATGATTTACCCTGAGGATAGGTCTTCAATGTCGGAAGCCGGACAACCCCGCTAAGTACTATCCTAAGGGTACTGAGTACCCCACTGATCAGCTTTTTGAAGAGAATGCAGCGTTTCTAGCGTTGATAGGAGCACTACGTTCTCTTCAAAAATTGATTGGTGGGAGTGTTGGGAGTTGCACCCAAGCCGATTTGACATTGATGATTTACCCTGAGGATAGGTCTTCAATGTCGGAAGCCGGACAACCCCGCTAAGTACTATCCTAAAGGTACTGAGTAAAAGAGAATAAAAAAATCTCAATGCACACAGCATGCTCTTTGCAGCTATGTACCATTAACGGTGTGCTGCAACATTCACTATACATTATCTGTGGTCAGATAACCCCTAGTAGATAACCTAGTAAAGTAAGGATGTCATATGCTGTGGGGGAACACGTCACCACTGCGGGAAGTCATTGGCTGCAGTGGCATACCTGATCCCATCCATACCAGAAGATTACACGGGGGGACCAAAGTGCAGCGAAGACAGCAGTAGACCCAAGTGGTGGGGAGCAGGTAGGTATGGCTCCCTTCACAGGTGTGGCAGGGAAGTAATTGAAAATGAAGGCAATCGTGGAATATCCCTTTAATGTTGTGGTACTAAAGTCACTATAAAAGGCTGACAAAATGAACACAAAGATAATGTGAATAAAGCTCAATGCTGAAAAATGTTTTTTTGGTTTTCCATATCAGACCTAGACTACTACAACAGGCTACTACTCATATAGTGCAGCAGCCTGCTAAATCTTACCTGTAGGCCTGCCACACATTGTGCTGGGAGCACCAAATAACCCTTTCTACACACCCTCAACCCAAAAATGAATGTGCCACTAATGCTGAGCATGGAAATGTAAGACTGGTTGCCAAGTTGTAAGCAAGTTTAATTTGCCAAGCTGTGACGGGAAACAGTTGACACTTTCTATTCCTGCGGATACGTTAAGTGTTTAGATCTCTGCTGAGCCTTTTGCTTGGATAAGAGTCACACCCTTATGCCACTAGGAACACTAGGAAGAAGGCTTAATGCCAACCCTGCTTAGGAAAGACTAAAGAAACCCATTATTAGTTTTTCCACGGCTTCTTTCCTGTAGCTGAGGAGCTCAAAAAAAGCACATTAATGAGGATATCGCAGCCTTCCTGTTTTCAGCTATGTTTATAAAATTTGAAAAACAGTGACAAAACTGTTATACTGATCATAAAAGCACTCAAAACAGCGGAAAGAAGGAGATCAGCAAAATGTCATTTTCTGCATATTATACATTATCCACTGGGTGGAAAAGTTAGGTAGTGTGGTGTCCATACACGCCCCAGCAGACCTGGTCGGCATCCAGTCCCCATCAGCCTCACCCAGATCTCAACAAAGGTTATGTAAGAAAACATGGTGGCAGTTTGACAAGTTTAGTACCATTTTAGGGCTCATGCAAATGGCAGAGCCATAAGTGCAGAGTCTGTGCAGTGAAACATGGAGTCCCAGCAGTAGGAGTACTCAACTGACAGACTAGTTGCTAGCTGTCTGGACGCCTGAATGTCTTTCAACTGTATCTGCGTCCACACATTGCCATGTGTGGAGGGCCACCTAAGGGGGCATAACTCTATGGGGGGGGGCACCTAAGGGGGTATCACTGTGTGTGGGGGGGCCACCTAAGGGGTTATAACACTACGAGGGGGGCATCACTGTGTGTGGGGGCCACCTAAGGGGGTATCACTGTGTGTGGGGGCCACCTAAGGGGGTATCACTGTGTGTGGGGGGCCACCTAAGGGGGTATCACTGTGTGTGGGGGGCCACCTAAGGGGGTATAACACTACGAGGGGGGAATCACTGTGTGTGGGGGGCCACCTAAGGGGGTATAACACTACGAAGGGGGCATCACTGTGTGTGGAGGGCCACTGTACGAATAGGGGGGGGCAGTTAGAGGGCATCACTTTGTGTAGGGTCCATTTAAGATAATATCATACTGTGTGGAAGCCACATAAGCAGGCATCATACTGTGTCAGGGGACAAAGGAGTCATCCTACTTTAAGGGGGCACCTAAGGGACATTCTGCTGTGAGGGGTGCAATAAGGGGTCATCATACTCTGTGGGGGGACACTTAAGGGAATTAATTCTGTGTCAGGAGCACTAAGGGGCATCATTATTGTTTGGTGGAACTAAGAGGACATTCTTACTGTGTAAGGAGGCACTAAGGGGGAACTATTACTGGAGAAAAGGAATTAGGTGGGCTTTAAAAAAAATATATATATGCGCAATTTTTCTCACGCGAGTGCAAAACGCATTACAATGTCCCGCAACGCACCCGCACATTTTCCCGCAACGCCCGTCTGAAAGAGGCCTAAGGCCCCTTTCACACGAGCGTGACGGATTAGGTCCGGATGTGTTCAGGGAAACTCGCACCATTTTGCAAGCAAGTTCAGTCAGTTATGTCTGCGATTGTGTTCAGTTGTTCAGTTTATTCAGCGCGGGTGCAATGTGTTTTGATGCGTTTTTTAAGAGCGTGATAAAAAACTGAAGGTTTACAAACATCTCCTAGCAACCATCAGTGAAAGGCCTCATGCACACGACAGTTGTTTTGGTCCGCATCCGAGCACACGGCACGATCGTGTGCATGTAGCCAAAAACGCATCGCACCTGCACTTCCGTGTAGCGTGCATGCATGTAGCGTGAAAAACGCAGAATATAGAACATGCTGCGATTTTCACGCAACGCACAAGTGATGTGTGAAAAACAACGCTCATGTACACAGACCCATTGAAATGAATGGGTCAGGATTCAGTGCGGGTGGAATGCGTTCACATCACGCATTGCACCCGTGCGGAAAACTCACTAATGTGAAAGGGGGCCTTAAAGAGGACCTTTCACCTGTATAAACTACGTTAACTGGTATGCTGCTGCATATAGAGCGGCGCCCGGGGATCTCACTGCACTTACTATTATCCCCGGGCGCCGCTTCCGTTCCCCGTTATAGGCTCCGGTACCTTTGCTTTTTAAGTTATAGTAGGCGGTCTTCCCTTGTCCTGTGGGCGTCTCCTTCTCCTAGGCTGCAGCGCTGGCCAATCGCAGCGCACAGCTCACAGCCTGGGAGGTTTTTTTCTCCCAGGCTGTGAGCTGTGCGCTGCGATTGGCCAGCGCTGCAGCCTAGGAGAAGGAGACGCCCACAGGACAAGGGAAGACCCGCCTACTATAACTTAAAAAGCAAAGGTACCGGAGCCTATAACGGGAGAACGGAGCGGCGCCCGGGGATAATAGTAAGTGCAGTGAGATCCCCGGGCGCCGCTCTATATGGCAGCATACTCAGTTAACATAGTTTATACAGGTGAAAGGTCCTCTTTAAGTCCTAAGACTATCCCCCCTTCAAGAACATAGATCTGGGTGTCTGAAACAGATCTACAAGCTTCTCATTGGGTTCTTAAACGTCATATAAATATAAACCTTGTTGATCTTTTAGATACTGAAACCTTAACTTGAACAAGGTCAAAAATATGTGCCAACAGTGTTCAAAAAGAAGTATGTTATACAGTAAGATCTGAGATCCTGACAGAGCTGGGCCTTAGTTATGTCATAAGGTGCTCTCCTTGAAGATCACTACATATACAGAACTATCTTGTGTTGTAATGAACGCTGCAGCGATCTGCTGCGCTTGTTTTATCCTTGTCAAAGCCACCTGAAAGTAGAACTTACGACGCCACGTTATGTAACACAAGCAATGCGTCCTGCCAGCCTGAAAAAGTCACATCAAGATGTAGCCCGTCAGCGGCTGCTGATCTTATTCCTTTAGGTCAATAAAAGAAAAGACAATGTAATGTAGTGTACAAGTATGTCTAGGATTCCTTCAATGATAGGATGTAATAAGTGGGCACACTCGATTTGTCTCTCAGTTCCTTACACAGTCAGAGGTTTGACGCCTGCAATGTGAAGATTATGGGATGCGACAATGGGCTGGAAAGCTTCCACAGCTCTCTATTAGACACCTGGCTGCAAACCTACAGTGAAGGGTACTGTATATATACAGTAATATATAACCCTTAGGCCTCATGCACACGGCCGTTGTGCGCCGTTCCGTGCTTTGGGGACCGCAACTTGGTATAATCTGATGTATTATACCATGAATAATGAGTCTTTCAGCCTTCATTGGCTCTCAACCAGGGTATTTGGACCACAAGCTGATGCTTTTCGGTCTTGTGTGGTCACTGCACACTCTGTATACTGTAATGCTTTAAAGGGGTTTTCCAGGAGTAGAATACTGATAACCTATTCTCAGTATGGGTGAGATTTCGACACCCAGCACTGCCACCGGTCAGCAGTTTGAAGAGTTTGCGGCCCTCTGGTGAGCTCTGTGGTGTCCTCACACAAGCACAGTGCCATACACTATATAGCAGCTGTGCTTGGGTATTGCAGCACTTGGCCCATTCACTTGAATGGGACCCGAGCTGCTTAGTGGCCATGCCCATGTACATGACTCACTGGCCTTGGAAGGAGCGCTGCAGCCTCTTCAAACAGCTAGTCAGTGGGGGCACCCAGAGCCGGAGACCTGGGGACTGGTCAACAATATCTCACTCCTCATCTTGATGATCAAACTTGGTGAGGCTTCCGTGCTGCTGTCTGTAGAAAACACAGAGGGGGTATCTGCTAAACTATGTAGAGAATGCAGGCTGTCTAGTAAATATAAATTAACAGAATCCTCTAATAGACTACACAGCTTGCCTTTCTGCTCACCTGGTTGGGGGTTTGGATCAAAAAGACTTCAAATATAAATTCTGAGTCTAATTACAACACTGGAAACTCAATGACACAAGTTCTTTCTTTAAAGGGCATTTGAAGCAGATCTGTGATACAGCTTGTCTGCTGGCAGCTGCCAGTATGTTCACATATATTTTCAGCTTCCATTCTCTTCAATGGCAGCTATATACCATATTTTTCAGACTATAAGATGCACTTTCCTTTCCCCCAAAAAAGTGAGGGAAAAGTGGCAGTGTGGTCTAAAGTCCAAAAGCAACGACCGCTGCCATAATGCTAGAGCCGTGGGGAGCGGTGAGGAAAGAGCTGCGCTGGCTCTACTCCCTCTCCCTGATCTTCTGCTCCCCGCTGTGCACTGTGTGCTGATTGCGTACAGCATACAGGACATAGTGCATGTAGGCGCACACTGTGATCTGACTTCACATGTCCTGTCACATTGCAGCGCAGGCCGAAGAAGACCAGGGGAGCAGTGAGTGGCAGCGCCGTCCGGATCAAGGAAGGTAAGGGGTCTGATCTGAGGTCTGACGAGGGTCCGATCTGAGGTCTGATGAGGGTCCGATCTGAGGTCTGATGAGGGTCCGATCTGAGGTCTGATGAGGGTCCGATCTGAGGTCGTGATGAGGGTCCGATATAAGGCCGATGAGGGTCCGATCTGAGGTCTGATGAGGGTCCGATCCTGAGGGTCTGATGAGGGTCGATCTGAGGTCTGATGAGGGTCCGATCTGAGGTCTGATGAGGGGTCCGATCTGAGGTCTGATGAGGGGCCGATCTGAGGCCGATGAGGGGTCCGATCTAAGGCCGATGAGGGTCCGATCTGAGGCCGATGAGGGTCCGATCTGAGGCCGATGAGGGTCCGATCTGAGGCCGATGAGGGTCCGATCTGAGGCCGATGAGGGTCCAATCTGGGCTGATGGAGCTTGGGGGTCTGATATAGGGGTCCTTATCTGAGGTTTTTCATAGGATAAATCATCAACATCAGATCAGTGAGCGTCCAATATCCAGCAACCCCAGAGCTGTTACCTGCAGCCGTGTTTTCTGGAACTGTACAACAGTTTACCTCCTGGAACCACAGCTGCTGGAAACAGCTGATCTGGGAGGATCCTGTTTTGGATCTCCAAGGAGCTGATATTGATGGCTTATCCTAGTAGATAGGTCATCAATATCTTAGTCTATGTGTATATGTGTGCACATTACATATGTATTATCTACCTGTGAATCCCCCACTTTTTTTTTTTTTTTACAATATCCTGCATACACCCCTATGGTAACACTGAAATTTTCAGCTGAAATGTATATTCATCATCAATAATCAAACGAAAAAGGATCCAGCATCCATCACAGATTGTAATAAAACTTTTAATTGTATACGTCTATTTCCATTTATTTTGAGGTATTGCCTTATTAACTAGCTACCTAAATTGTCAGGAAACGTGATGTGCTATGACAAAATGGAGGTCATTCTCGAATTCAGCGCACCAAAAACATAAAGATTACGTGGAATAAGCAAAACAGCTCTTAAAAAGTTTTTTTTTTGCAGACCTGTGTTATTTGAGTAATGTGCTGCAGCACGTCTGTGCATCCTACTGGGAGAGGTGAGCTGATCTTATGGATATTTGCTTTTCATCTTCAATACATCCAGCACTGTATCCATCTAACTGTGAATGTATCAGTGCGTGGTCATCAATTTTTGCTTTCTCCAGTTCAGACCCCCTTTACACCGGCGTATGCGATGCAGGTGCGTTCAAGGAAAATCGTGCGAGTAGGCACGCAATTTCTGTCAGTTTTGACTGCAAATTGCGTTTTGTTGTTCAGTTTTTTCCGTGCAAGTGCAATGCGTTTTTGAACACGCGTGAGAAAAAACTGATGTAGTACCCAGACCCGACCCGGACACTCTTCACTGAAGTTCGGGTTTGGTGTTCTGTAGATTTTATTATTTTCGCATTATAACATGGTTATAATGGAAAATAATAGGATTAATACAGAATGCTAATTCTAATGTCAAATGAGGGTTAAAAAATAATAAAAACATAACTTACCTCATCCACTTGATTGCACAGACGGGATCCTCTTCTTTGTTCTTCTTGAAGGACCTGCAAAAGGACCTTCGCTGACGTCACCGATGATGTCAGCGAAGGTCCCTTTTGCCGAACCTTCAAAAGAACAAAGAAGAGGATCCCGGGCTGCGCGATCAAGTGGATGAGGCGAGTAATGTTTTATTATTTTTATAACCCTCAATTGACATTATACTTAGCATTCTGTATTAAAAAAATGCTATTATTTTCCATTATGACCATGTTATAATGGAAAATAATAAAGTAAATGGGGTCCCGGGTCATACATCCCTTGTCACCTTAGCAACCATGCGTGAAAATCGCACTGCATCCGCACTTGCTTGCGGATGCGATTTTCACACAGCCCTGGTCATTTCTATGGGGCCTGCCTTGCGTGGAAAAACGCAGAATATAGAACATGCTGCGATTTTCATGCAACACACAAGTGATGCGTGAAAAACATTGCTCATGTACACAGCCCCACTGAAATGAATGGGTCAGGATTCAGTGCGGGTGCAATGCGTTCACCTCACGCATTGCACCCGCGTGGAATACTCGCCCGTGTGAAAGGGGCCTTAGAGGGTGATTGCTAGTCAGTGTATGAAATTATATAAATTGGACATTTAGGTCATGATTATGTTTATCACTAGATATTATGCAACCATTACAATTATACCAGTGCTCTAAAGATATTTCATTTAACGCTTTAACCAGTTAAAAACCTTCTAACAGTTTGCTGGTTAAAAAGAACCTTTGTGTTGGTCTGTGAAGCAATCGTTCCAGCTCATTACAATCTTCCTGAAGATAAAAAGGGTTGGCATAAATTGACAATGTAATTCTAAAATTAGAGAGCTTGGTGTTTGCAACCTTGTGAAGAAATGTGCATATTAAGTGCTGGCAGGGTGCTGCCTGCATACAAAACACAGCAGTACATTAAAATTTAAGCTTACCATTCACTTTCCATTCCTGCTATATATGGAAGTCTGAGGATCAATAACACCATCACGTTGCACTGCTCATTGCGGATAAACTACCTTTAACTCTTAAGTGTATTTTCATCAATTACTCTAGCTCCCATTCATCCTTGGATTTTTTTTTATATCAAATTTACCTCACATGCGGTTTTCTCTTACACCCCATGCATGAATTGTACTTCCTGGTTTGTCATGTGACTGCTGTCTCATCATGCGTCAGGGTAGTGAGATGTGTCGTGACATCAGCAGATCATGTGACACTGACCACACCCCTTGTTCTTACACATGACACTTGTCTGTCCTACCTTATGAGGCTCCACTACAGAGCGTAACCAACTGCAACTCAAATCGAACCGGATTTGCCAAAGGGCGCAATGTTAGTCTAATAACTTTAGAATAAGGCAGTTTAATATATGGACGTATTTGGGGAAAAAAACAGCTATATCTACTGGCAGGATACATTTATACTAGTTGCACAACCCGGTGAAAACAGCGATGCCGGTGCATTAACCCTTCATGTGCCGCGGTCCGCGGCACATGCGCTGTCCATGAGGGGATCGCTGCCATCGGGTCCCCGCGCTGCTGTGACAGGGACCCGATGGCATGGAAGGCAGCCTGATGCCTTCCTTAGGCATCGTGGCTGCCTTCCGTGACAGCCTGTGAGATCCAGCCCTCTGAATCTCACAGGCAAGCAGGCTGTAAGTGTATTATACAAGTTTTAAGTAAAAAAAAAATATATATAAAAAATCATTCTTTTCCCAAATAAAGTAAAAATTTTTGTAAAAAATAGGGTAAAAAAAGTAGCCAATTAGGTTTTGCCGTGTCCGTATCGACCGGCTGTATAAAAATATCATATGACCTAACCCCTCAGATAAACATCGTCAAAACTAAAATAAAAACTGTGCTAAGAAAGAAATTTTTTTTGTCACCTTACATCACTAAAAGTGCAACACCAAGCAATCAAAAAGGCGTTTGCCCCCCAAAATAATACCAATCTAACCATCACCTCATCCCGCAAAAAATGAGCCCCTACCTAAGACAATCGGCCAAAATACACTGCTCAAAAAAATAAAGGGAACACAAAAATAACACATCCTAGATCTGAATTAATTAAATATTCTTCTGAAATACTTTGTTCTTTACATAGTTGAATGTGCTGACAACAAAATCACACAAAAATAAAAAAATGGAAATCAAATTTTTCAACTCATGGAGGTCTGGATTTGGAGTCACACTCAAAATTAAAGTAGAAAAACACACTACAGGCTGATCCAACTTTGATGTAATGTCCTTAAAACAAGTCAGAATGAGGCTCAGTAGTGTGTGTGGCCTCCACGTGCCTGTATGACCTCCCTACAACGCCTATGCATGCTCCTGATGAGGTGGCGGACGGTCTCCTGAGGGATCTCCTCCCAGACCTGGACTAAAGCATCTGCCAACTCCTGGACAGTCTGTGGTGCAACGTGACGTTGGTGGATAGAGCGAGACATGATGTCCCAGATGTGCTCAATTGGATTCAGGTCTGGGGAACGGGCGGGCCAGTCCATAGCATCAATGCCTTCGTCTTGCAGGAACTGCTGACACACTTCAGCCACATGAGGTCTAGCATTGTCTTGCATTAGGAGGAACCCAGGGCCAACCGCACCAGCATATGGTCTCACAAGGGGTCTGAGGATCTCATCTCGGTACCTAATGGCAGTCAGGCTACCTCTGGCGAGCACATGGAGGGCTGTGCGGCCCTCCAAAGAAATGCTACCCCACACCATTACTGACCCAATGCCAAACCGGTCATGCTGGAGGATGTTGCAGGCAGCAGAACGTTCTCCACGGCGTCTCAAGACTCTGTCACGTCTGTCACATGTGCTCAGTGTGAACCTGCTTTCATCTGTGAAGAGCACAGGGCGCCAGTGGCGAATTTGCCAATCTTGGTGTTTTCTGGCAAATGCCAAACGTCCTGCACGGTGTTGGGCTGTAAGCACAACCCCCACCTGTGGACGTCGGGCCCTCATAAAATCGTGTCAAAAAAGCCATTTTCTGTCACCTTACATGACAAAAAGTGTAATAGCAAGCAATCAAAAAGTCATATGCACCCTAAAATAGTACCAATCAGACAGTGATCTCATACGGAAAAAAATGAGCCCCTACACAAGACAGTCGCCCCAAAAATTTAAAAAACTACGGCTTTCAGAATGTGGAGAAACGAAAAAATTTTTTTTTTTCAAAAAAGTTATCATATTTGGTTTTGTCGAGTCCATAACAACCAGCTCTATAAAAATACTACATGATCTAACCTGTCAGATGAACGTTGTAAATAACAAAAAAAAAACGATGCCAAAACAGCTATTCTTTGTTAACTTGCCTCACAAAAAGTGTAATATAGAGCAAACAAAAATCATATGTACCCTAAAATAGTACCAGCAGAACTGCCACCTTATGTCGTAGTTTCCAAAATTGGGACTTTTTTGGAGTTTCTACTCTAGGAGTGCATCAGGGGGTCTTCAAATATGACATGGCAGCTTAAAATTATCCCAGTGAAATCTGCTTTCCAAAAACCATATGGCGTTCCTATCCTTCGGCGCAATGCCGTGTGCCAGTACAGCAGTTTACGACCACATATGGGGTGTTTCTGTAAACTACAGAATCAACGCCATAAATATTGAGCTTTGTTTGGCTGTTAACCCTTGCTTTTTAACTGGAAAAAAATTTATTAAAATGGAAAATCTGCCAAAAAAGTGAATTTCTGAAATGTCATCTCCATTTTCCATAAATTCCTGTGGAACACCTAAAGGGTTAACAAAGTTTGTAAAATCAGTTTTGTATACCTTGAGGGGTGTAGTTTCTAAAATGGGGTCACTTTTTTGGAGTTTCGACCCTAGGGGTGCATCAGGGGGTCTTCAAATGTGATATGGCAGCTTAAAATTATCCCAGAGAAATGTTCTTTTCAAAAACCATATGGCGTTCCTTTCCTTCTGCGCATCACCGTGTGTCCGTACAGCAGTTTATGACCACATAGGGGGTGTTTCTGTAAACTACGGAATTAGGGCCATAAATACTGAGTTTTGTCTGACTGTTAACCCTTGCTTTGTAACTGGAAAAAAAATGGATTAAAACTGAAAATCTGTATTACTCATACAGCCAATGCATTCCAATACAGAAGTATTGGAATGCATTGTAAAAGGGATTAGACCCCCAAAAGTTGAAGTCCCAAAGTGGGACAAAAAATAAAGTAAAAAAAAAGTTGAAAAAATAAAGTTTTCCCCCCCAAAAATGTAAAGTTTCAAGTAAAAATAAACAAAAACTGCATTTTCCCCAAATAAAGTTAAAAAAATTGGTAAAAAATAGGGGGAAAAAAAAAGTTTACATATTAGGTATTGCTGCGTCCGAATCGACCGACTCTATAAACATATCACATGACCTAATCCCTCAGATCAACACCGTAAAAAATAAAAACTGTGCTAAATAAACAATTTTTTTTGTCATCTTACAAAAAAAATGCAACAGCAAGTGATCAAAAAGGCATTTGCCCACCAAAATAGCACCAATCTAACAGTCACCTCATCCTGCAAAAAATGAGCCCCTACCTGAGACAATCGCCCAAAAAATAAAAAAAACTATGGCTCAGAATATGGAGACACTAAAACATCATTTTTTTTGTTTTAAAAAAACTGTTATTGCGAAAAACTTACATAAATAGGAAAAAAAGTATACATATTAGGTATCGCCGCGTCCGTATCGAGTGGCTCTATAAAAATATCACATGACCTAACCCCTCAGATGAACACCGTAAAAAATTTTTAATAAAGGCTGCTAAATAAACCATTTTTTGTCACCTTACATCACAAAAAGTGTAATAGCAAGCGATCAAAAAGTCACACGCACCCCAAAATAGTGGCAATAAAACAGTCATCTCATCCCGCAAAAATCATACCCTACCCAAGGTTATCGCCCAAAAACTGAAAAAAATTATGGCTCAGACTATGGAAACACTAAAACATGATTTTTTTTTGTTTAAAAAAAGAAATCATTGTGTAAAACTTACATAAATAAAAAAAAAGTAGACATATTAGGTATCGCCGCATCCGTGACAACCTGGTCTATAAAAATATCACATGATCTAACCTGTCATATGAATGTTGTAAATAACAAAAAATAAAAACGGTGCCAAAACAGCTATTTCTTATTACCTTGCCTCACAAAAAGTGTAATATAGAGCAACCAAAAATCATATGTACCCTAAACTAGTACCAACAATACTGCCACCCTATCCCATAGTTTCTAAAATGGGGTCACTTTTTTGGAGTTTCTACTCTAGGGGCGCTTCAAATGGGACATGGTGTCAAAAAAAAAACAGTCCAGCAAAACCTGCCTTCCAAAAACCGTATGGCATTCCTTTCCTTCTGCGCCCTGCCGTGTGCCCGTACAGCGGTTTAAGACCACATATGGGGTATTTCTGTAAACTACAGAATCAGGGCCATAAATATTGAGTTTGGTTTGGCTGTTAACCCTTGCTTTGTAACTGGAAAAAAAATATTAAAATGGAAAATCTGCCAAAAAAGGGAAATAAAAAAAAAAAAAAAAAAAAAAAAAAAAAAAAAAAAAAAAAAAAAAAAAAAAAAAAAAAAAAAAAAAAAAAAAAAAAAAAAAAAAAAAAAAAAAAAAAAAAAAAAAAAAAAAAAAAAAAAAAAAAAAAAAAAAAAAAAAAAAAAAAAAAAAAAAAAAAAAAAAAAAAAAAAAAAAAAAAAAAAAAAAAAAAAAAAAAAAAAAAAAAAAAAAAAAAAAAAAAAAAAAAAAAAAAAAAAAAAAAAAAAAAAAAAAAAAAAAAAAAAAAAAAAAAAAAAAAAAAAAAAAAAAAAAAAAAAAAAAAAAAAAAAAAAAAAAAAAAAAAAAAAAAAAAAAAAAAAAAAAAAAAAAAAAAAAAAAAAAAAAAAAAAAAAAAAAAAAAAAAAAAAAAAAAAAAAAAAAAAAAAAAAAAAAAAAAAAAAAAAAAAAAAAAAAAAAAAAAAAAAAAAAAAAAAAAAAAAAAAAAAAAAAAAAAAAAAAAAAAAAAAAAAAAAAAAAAAAAAAAAAAAAAAAAAAAAAAAAAAAAAAAAAAAAAAAAAAAAAAAAAAAAAAAAAAAAAAAAAAAAAAAAAAAAAAAAAAAAAAAAAAAAAAAAAAAAAAAAAAAAAAAAAAAAAAAAAAAAAAAAAAAAAAAAAAAAAAAAAAAAAAAAAAAAAAAAAAAAAAAAAAAAAAAAAAAAAAAAAAAAAAAAAAAAAAAAAAAAAAAAAAAAAAAAAAAAAAAAAAAAAAAAAAAAAAAAAAAAAAAAAAAAAAAAAAAAAAAAAAAACAAAAAAAAAAAAAAAAAAAAAAAAAAAAAAAAAAAAAAAAAAAAAAAAAAAAAAAAAAAAAAAAAAAAAAAAAAAAAAAAAAAAAAAAAAAAAAAAAAAAAAAAAAAAAAAAAAAAAAAAAAAAAAAAAAAAAAAAAAAAAAAAAAAAAAAAAAAAAAAAAAAAAAAAAAAAAAAAAAAAAAAAAAAAAAAAAAAAAAAAAAAAAAAAAAAAAAAAAAAAAAAAAAAAAAAAAAAAGGGAAATTTGAAATTGTATCTCTATTTTCCATTAATTCTTGTGGAATACCTAAAGGGTTAAAGTTTGTTAAATCAGTTTTGAATACCTTTAGGGGTGTAGTTTATAGAATGGGGTCAGTTTTTGGTGGTTTCTATTATGTAAGCCTCGCAAAGTGACTTCAGACCTGAACTGGTCCCTAAAAATTGGGTTTTTGAAAATTTCTGAAAAATTTCAAGATTTGCTTCTAAACTTCTAAGCCTTATAACATCCCCAAAAAATAAAATATCATTCCCAAAATGATCCAAACATGAAGTAGACATATGGGGAATGTAAAGTAATAACTATTTTTGGAGGTATTACTATGTATTATAGAAGTAGAGAAATTGAAACTTGGAAATTTGGTATTTTTTTCAAATTTTTGTTAAATTTGGTATTTTTTTATAAATAAAAATGATTTTTTTACTTCATTTTACCAGTGTCATGAAGTACAATATGTGACGAAAAAACAATCTCAGAATAGCCTGGATAAGTCAAAGCATTTTAAAGTTATCAGCACTTAAAGTGACACTGGTCAGATTTGCAAAAAATGGCGAACTCCTTATGGTGAAATAGGGCTGAGTCCTTAAGGGGTTAAAAAGTGGGTTTTGGAAATTTTCAAAAAAATTTCAAGATTTGCTTCTAAACTTCTAAGCCTGTTAACTTCCCCAAAAAATAAAATGGCATTCACAAAATGATCCAAACATGAAGTAGACATATGGGGAATGTAAAGTAATAATTATTTTTGGAGGTATTACTATCTAAAATAAAAGAAGAGAAATTAATATTTGGAAATTTGCTAATTTTTCAAAATTTTGGGTAAATTATATATATTTTTTTTAACTTACGGTAATTAGGTACTTCATTACCACTGTTATGAATTACAGTATGTGACGAGAAAACAATCTCAGAATGGCCTGGATAAGTAAAAGCTTCTTAAAGTTATCATCACATAAACTCACATGTCAGATTTGCAAAAAAATGGCCTGGTCCTTAAGGTGAAATATGGCAGGGTCCTGAAGGGGTTAAGGCAAGTAAATCCACCAATTATATATCATCATCTGACCCCTTTTAATCAGTTTTAGCTGGTGATTTTTAGCTGTGTATGCAGTTATTTCAGTAAGGCCGCCTGCAGACGAGTGCAGGGGAAAGCACATAAGATCCGCATGAATTTCCGTGTGGATTTATGTGCGATTCTGCACCATGGGGCTACATGCACACGACCAAATGTGTTTTGCAGTCCGCAAACTGCCGATCTGAAAAAAATAAAAAGATGACATCCATATGCCATCCTTTTTTTTTCTTTTGCGCATCCATTGTAACAATGCCTAAAATGGACAAGAATAGGACATGTTCAATTTTTTTGGCGGGGCTACAGAACGGACATACTGATGCGGACAGCACGCGGTGTGCTGTCTGCATTTTTTTGCGGACCCGATGAAATGAATGGGTCTGCATCCTAGCCGAAAAAAAAAATGGAACGGACACGGAAACAAGCAACGTTCGTGTGCATGTAGCCTAATCTTAACAAAATCCACAATTTCTAACAGTTTTTGGTGTGGATATTATACGGTTTTGCCCGCTGATCTCAAGCATTTCATTGAAAAGGGTGTAACCCACAGCTAAAACTGCAAACATAGTGGACATCCTGAAATTTGGAAATCTGCACGACAGATCAATTCCCCTACAGCAAAAAATGCAAAGTGTACATGAGATTTGTGTAATCTCATATACTTTGGTGGCACTGTACTACACTGCACTTTTTCCAAAACTGAAAATAAATTCCATTCACCTAAATGAGACCTGCATTTTTTGCGGACCCATTGAAATAAATGGGTCCGCATCCTATCCGCAAAAAAAACGGAACAGACACTGAAACAAACAACGTTCGTGTGCATGTAGCCAAAGTCTGCCATGTATGGAGACATCTTAAAGGGTAACTGTCATGTTTTCATCAAAAAAATCTATTTTAGCATATGTTACTGCTGCAGCACCATTGTGCATAAAGCAATCTTTAGTTTCTTCACATACCATTGTTTTCCTTGAGTTTTTCCCTTAGTTATGGCTGTTTAAACATTTACAATATGAGGACCTTCTCAAGATGGCTCCTCTGCCAGTTCTCTGAGGCCAAAACTGCTTTCCCTCACTTCCCATACACACTTGCTGTAGCCAGCAGCTCCCTGTCAGCCAATCAGATTGGATTACTGAGAGACACGCCTCCTCACTCTGAAGCCTAATGCAGGCATACAGTGTGTAGGACCGCCCCTCCATCTTCCTGTCTTGTTGGCCAGAGACAGACAAGCCATAGCAACTGTCTTTTAAGGGAGCAGTGGAAAAGGACATTAATGACAGCTGTTATTATAAGGTAATTACACATGTTTTGACAATCACTGACAGACTAACTCAGGTATACATGCCTAGCTCTAATAAACTAGCAAATAAAAATAAATATTAGTTATCCTTTAAGAGCACTTGCATGCGTTGCAGATTGCGCAGTTTGTCCGACCAGATTTTTGTGCAAAAAACGCAGCGCCATACAGCACCAGCAAAGTGAATGAGATTAGACAAATCTCATGTTCACTTTGCTTTTTTTTCTGTGCAGAAATCAACCTGCTGTGCGGATTTAGAAATGCGCAGCATGTCATTTGTTTGTGCGGATTTCACCCTTTGCAATGCAAAGATGAGATCTGCCGCAAATCTAAAACAAAAACTGAAAGTAACATATGCAGTTTTTGGTGCGAAAATGCACAGAAATCCACAGGAAAATATGAGCAGAAATTCTACTAGAAAACCTCAACCCATGTGCAGGTAACCTTAGGGCGAGTGTAACAAACACGTGGCACACAGCTACGAAGTTTCATCCTCAGCCTATTACTTCAAGGTGAGAACACCATCAGAAACACACAGAAGCTTGTTTTATGCAGCTTTGTAGAAGAGTCCCCCAAAGATATGCTAGTGGCAGATCATCATTTTCCTGGAACCTCTATTGATCAGCTGTAATCACGTGAATTGGGCAGCGAATGTTCAATTCACATTTAAGCCACCATTAATTAACTGTATGGTATGTCATGGACAGGTTTGTATTCAGTCTCCATGAGGTGCAGTTATGTCATGCTGTGTAGGTAAGGGCTCATGCGCACACAATTATTTTTGGTCCGTATCTGATCCGTAGCCGCCCCAGGAAAGACGATGAGCATTTATGGGTGTATGTGATCTCCAAGGATGGATTCATACCCAAATAATCTGAGAGTGCCTTCCTCATGGAGGATTGGGCCCAGGAAATGCCATAAGAACATTCCCCAGAACCTAACACTGCCACCACCAGCTTATGTTCTTCCAGGAAAGACTGCAGGGTGTTTGTTCTCAGATGTTTCTTGCCTTACATTCCAATGTCTTTCCGATCAATAAAGCAGAAAATGTGACTAATCAGAGAAGGCATCCCTTTCCGTTTCAATGGAGGTCCAATTCCAATACTGCCATGAAAATTGAAGCCTGTTCTGCCAATGTAGAGTTCTGTACTAGGCTATCGCTGGTGCTAGCACAGAAATGAATGGAGTGGTGGTTCACAATTCCAACCAGCCCCTCCGTCCATTTCACTGAGTATTAGGGCCCCCATTTGTCATGATTGGTAGTGGTCTCAGTGGTAGGACCCCCACTTTTCTAATAGTTATCCCCTATACACAGCTTTCTCTAACTGGAATACACCCTTAACTACTCTGGTTGATAGAAAGCTAAGGCTACTCATAGGTTCTTCACAAGAACCTGGGGCCCAGGTTACAATTACGGTGTAAGGTAGCAGAAAACTGGTGAGAGCTTGCTAGAAGCAAACCTTCCAGAGTGACCAGGGTGCAAAGACTAGTAGGCAAGCAAGGTCAGAACCAGGAGAAACAGGTAAGCTCAAATTGAAGACCAGGGGTTAATCCAGAAACTCGCCACAATCAGAATACCGGGAAAATTGGAAGACACCAATTCAGTGGATGAAGAGTTAATCCAGGAAACAAGCCACGCCAATACATACTGTATGCACTTACCAGTAGCTGCCAAGACTTAAGAAGCAGACTTAAACCCTCCCCCCCCCCCCCATAGCTCTAGGGACTGGATGCAGTGCCAAGAACCTTATTGGCTTGGCCTCCACTCTCACTGATAGTTCGACCAACAGGAGTCTGACCGTCAGAATGGCAACCCTCCCAGCACAGAATTCTGGCTGGGTAGACTCCTGACATCGTTGATTTTCCATGAATTGGTCTGAAAAATAATCATTAATCGCCACCAAATCCCCTCATCTAATCAGAAATCGGCCACTCGTTAGCAGTATAAATGCACTAGAGGCGAATGGGCAAAGATTGCAGTAACGAGTAGAGAAAAATTTATCAGTTGTTGTTTTGTGTAATTGAATGTTTTTTAAATGCAAACTACTGACTAAATTGTGGCTTGCTGCTCGCTAGTGAAAAAAATATTTCTGTCTAATAGGACCCCTAAACATTACATCACCAGGGGGGGGTATACAGTATAAAAAATGCCTCGTTCCTGGTTATTAATGACGAGTCAGGAAATGGGTTTTCAATACAAGAGGCGCTGCGGCACTGGCAGCTCTGTGGATAGTTGATTCAGCAATACTATTAATTAATTTGGTGACAGCTCCCACTATTACAGCACCTCTTACAACCCCCTCCGCCCCTTCACCCACCCAGCCGCCCTGCCTGTGAGAAAACCATATTGACAGCTAGGGGGAAAAAAGAGGAAAATGCCACTTTCCACAAAACCCCTCTGTTCTTCCAGTTCAGTTAAGGTTAAGCAATGGCTTTTTCATTCCCAACCCTCCACGTGAAGAGCATACTCAATTATTTATAAAACTTAAGACAGCTCTCCAGGTCCAACACTTCTTCCCATCTGCTCCCTCGCACTTCTCTTTACCGTGATACATCTATTAAATGTGGTTGAGCACATATCACAGCCCAGGGAATATTAATATACAATAAACGTCAGGCTGTAATTTCCCCAAAATCAATTGGAAGGTTAAAATGTGCGTGGTTTCCTAGCTCATAATCACTGGCTTATGGCTCTTTACACACACTAATGGAGCACTTTCGTGGTGCGCTGGATGCATATTAGATGGATGATATTGGTGATAGGAAGCATTGTCTCACTTCAGTGAGCCGGGAACGCGTCTCAACTTTCATACAAATAACCGGGCGGTCGTCTGCGTAGATCTGCCGTTCCTCTTTCATGTGCAAAACGTTAAGTTACTGTAATGAAACTGAATGCAAGGGGACTGTGTAAATATACTGCACTTAACGTAGTCCATTAGCTGTCGGTGTGTTCTCTTCAGCAATCCAAAAGCAAACAGCTCAGCAAAATTGAGGAATGGCGGGAATCCATTATCAACCAGCTGACACCGAGCGCAGGAACTTTTTCAGCCGAGACATTCGATATATAACTGCTCCATGAACTGTACATGTATGACAGCTGTAATACGGTTCAATAAGCATCACAGATGAAATGTGGATTCTCTGTATGCTAAATCCATCCCTGGCGCACATCACTCTCATGTCCTGACAGTTTACGGTGTACGGAAAACCTATCAGCCCATGCAAGAAGGAGCTTTAGCTCAGGTGAGTCCTATCCCCCTTGCTGTGTGAACCTGCATAGGAGAAAACCACCAGAGTACTGCGGACTTTAGTGCCACATGTAAAGGGCTTGGGGTGAACCTACTTCAAGGGGTTGTCCCATCTTGGACATTGGGGACATATCGATAGGTGCAGGTTCGCACCTATCCTTAGAAAGGAGCCTGCATGCGTGGCTGCTGTCTATTCAAGTCTATGGGACTGCTGAATATAGCGGAGCACTAGCTCAGCTATTTCCGTAAACCCCATGGAAGTGAATGAAGCGCTGGCCGTGCTTGCCATTCATTTCAATACGACTTCCTAGCGATATGCCCCCCAATGTCCAAGATAGGTCCGTTTAGAGCAGGGGTGCACAACCTTTTTTGGTCTGGGGGCCGTATTGTCACATTGCTCTATTTCAAGGGGTCGTTGGCATGGGCATTGGCCTATTACACGGGCCAGATCCAAAGTGAATGTCATTCCCCCCACAGCTCCCCATTATCGGTAGAACATCCGTGATTACGCAGGTAGATGTGTTGACAATTATCATACATCTTTCACCCTGATAAAATATGCTAATCCGACAAACGAGTTACCTAATCCCTGCCGCTCTGGTTCTCCACGCCGCCCCATTCACATCTGTCTGGCTGTGGGCACGGTCACATGAACTGCGCCAGCCATTGACTGGTTTCAGCAGTGATGTGGCCACAAGCAGTGTTTCACCTCTGAAGCCATGTCTATGCACTGCCAGTATAAACAGCGCAGGGACTGGAAGATAGAGGCAGCGGGGGCGGCCTGCAGCAGGAAAGTATGAATCTTCAGTTTCATGGGCCATGCTGCAGGAACTTATTAAAACATAATTTTTACCAGAAAAAAACTCTTTAAGTGGTGACATTTCCTTCCCTTTGCTGCAGAGGACGATGCTTATTTGTGATTAAGGGTACTTTCACACTTGCGTTGTTTGATTCCGGCAGGCAGTTCCATTGCCTGAACTGACTGCCTGATCAGGCAAACTGTATGCAAACGGATGTAATTTTTTGCCTGATCAGTCTGAAAAATGCATTGCAATACCGGATCCGGTGTCATCAGGCAAAACGGATCCAGTATTTGTTCCCCTCATTTTTAAAGGTCTGCGCATGCGCAGACCAGAAGGACGGATCCGGCATTCCGGTATTTTGAATGCCGGATCCGGCACTAGTACATTCCTATGGAAAAAAATTCAGGCAAGTCTTCAGTTTTTTTTTGCCGGAGATAAAATCGAAGCATGCTACGGTTTTCTATTTTGCCTGATCAGTCAAAATGACTGAACTGAAGACATCCTGACGCATCCTGAACTGATTGCCCCTGTGACGGAACTCTATGCCGGAAAAGAAAAACGCTAATATGAAAGTAGCCTTAGCACACGTGGTGGTTTAAACAGTCGTAACTTTTTTTATTTTTTAGACTCAAAATCATTTTTGCAACATTTTTTACATGATACATATATTTCATAGTTTTATTTGGGAGAAACTATAGAAAACTGAGGCCGAATGCACACGGCCGTGGAACACGGCCGTGAGCGGTCCGTGGTATCCCGGCCTGGCATCCTGCTGAGAGCAGGAGCACACGCCGTCATTGGTTGCTATGATGCCGTGCGCTTCATACCGCCGCTGCACTACAGTAATGTATAGATCATACGAGTGTATTACTGTAGTGCAGCGGCGACATGAAGCGCACGGCGTCCTAGCAACCAATGACGCCGTGTGTTCCTGCTCTCAGCAGGATGCCAGGCCGGGATACCACGGACCGTTCACAGCCATGTTCCACGGCCGTGTGCATTCAGCCTTTTTCTTTAAATATGCAAACTGACACTAAAATAAATTATGATAATTAGTTCCCTATTTTGTGTCGGTCGTTTTATTTAATAAATATAGTTTCACATTAATGGGGTGATAATGGCAATGGTTTTGGTTGGTGTGGGTGTTTTGTCTTTTATGTATTTTATATCTTTTTTTAAACTTATTTTTTTATACATTTCTGCTGCATAATATGTCCCTCAAGAGGTTCATAAAAAGACCTTTAGGGCCACTGACTTTATTTTTTGCATTTTTTCCTTTTTTATTTATTTTTTATTGTTTTTTTTATTATCATTTTTTTATTTATTTTTTATAATTACTTTATGACTTACAGTATTTTTTTAAATATCTTTTTGCCACAGATGTCCCCCAAGAGGTCATAAAAAGACCGTTGGGTGACAGTGAACACTTTTGTTTGGAATTTTTTCCTTTTTATTTTTTCCTTTTCTTTGTAACATATATATATATATATATATATATATATATATATACATATATATATATATATATACACATACTGATATAGAAAAAAGAAAAAGAGTGGCAACACCGTCTAATAGAAAAGCAAGTGGGTGCACCTAGCCCAGATGGGAATAGGCAAACCCAATGTATAAAAATACTCCGCTTGAGGAAGGCTCTAGCACTGAGCCGAAACATTGCATTGCCTAATGGGTGAATACATTTATTTTTCATTTTACTTCATGGAGTGCTGCCCGTTTTTTCTATATATATATATATATATATATATACACACACACACACACCACATAATATGTCACCAATAATATGTCACCAAGGAGGTCTTTAAAAGACCTTTGGAGGACATTGACTTTTTTTATTTATTATTGTTTTGTACAATTTTCCTTTTTTGGCCATCTTTTGGCCAGCATTATTTTTTTAGAACTCAATATTCGTGAAAAACAAAACTTCTCTTTAGAACTGTTGGCAGTTTTCCTTCTTCAATACGGAAGTATTGAAAATTAAATACAGAATACTCGTATAGTCCTTCTGTAACTGTCAACTTAAGTAATAAGACCTCCTATGTCACTAATCCATAGTTTACTGCTGCTGTGAGAAGAGGTTATCTGAAGGGAATCCTCATGATAATAGGAGGTTTAGAATTGTGATAACAGTATGACAGCTCTATTGTTCTCTTGATAGACAAATAAAGATGTCGATAGAACAGCACTGCATTGATTATTGTAAGCTGCGATAGGAGATCTCTCTGGTCGCAGTGAATGAGCCCCATTGGGGACACAGTGATGCTAATGTCTGTAAATCGCTGCTGAATATAGTAGCACCATATACAGTAAGTGCATAAAATATTAATGGTCTGAGTGACAGGGTTAAGGCCAGACATAGATGAGAGAGTTAGTTCAATGTGAGAAACTCTAAGCATGTGTAATGGGGAGGGGAAGACACTAGATAACACACAGAAGAAAATAGACAGGATTCTAGGCCTCAAAGCTAAGGGAAAGGGATGGTGACCTCCTAGGAATCCCTAGACCTCTCCCTGACTCCTGCCAATATGAGTAGACCCTGAAAGTGGAAAAACTCATATACCGTAACCTAGGTCCTGGAGACCCTGGAAATCCATAGGAGTGGTGACAGGGAAAGAGACTACTGGTTCCTTCCCCAATGAAGGAACCAGTGTCTCCCTGAGGCCTAGAAAACAACAGACACAAGCGAACAACAAAATGCCAAACAAAATGCACTTAGCTTAAGTAGAATGGAGGAGCAGAAGATCCAAAGGAACAACACGCCATCTCAACCAACACCAGCAGGAAATATCAACCGCATGGTATGAGGTGTGAGACCAAACTAGGGAATGCAATAATAGCACAAGCTGCACCTGACAAGAGGTGTGGTCATTACCAAACAACAACACTGACAATCATTTAACCCCACGTGCACCAAGCCTCTCAGATCTTCTAACCACTGACACGGGAGGTACCGTGACAGTGTGTCAGTGTGAGTTCCCGTTCTGATCTCTGCTCCTTTGACAGGATCGCATGGCATTATAATGATTTATAATGCTGTGTGACCCTGAGAGTCCTGGAATCTATGGAATTACACTGACATAATGCTGTCAGTGTAATACAAAAGATTCTGGGTCTCTTGGGATCACATCTCCTTTTTACAAACTATGCTTTTGTGACTTAAAAAAAAAACTATTGTTGCATCTGTGGGATTTTAGCCCCATCCTCACAACCTTCCCTAAAGAGGGCAAGGCACGGGCGGGAAAGGGGTCGTGGTCAATCACCCCAACAAATTTATCTCCATTTACACCAGTTTTCTGGAGCAAATGAAGCTAGAAATCTAGGGTAGCTCTGAGCTGTTGTAGATTTCTGTTTAGGCACATGGCCTTCAGGAGGATGAACCTATTTTATAATGAGCCGTGCTTCCTCCGGCGGTGCAGGGGATATCAAGACCAGCACAGAAAGCATCAGCCTTAATAAATTCCCCCACAGGCTGTTATTATAAAAAAAAATTATGGAAATGCCCCTTTAAGTTTAGTTACACAAGAATTGAAAAATCTTGTAATGTATAAATTTATTATGACTGTGTACAGAGACCCCGCTCTTTACCATATTACCTTGTGTTTTGTCAGCATATGCTATAGCTGTCCTGTTAATATCTCACAAATCTGATATTTGAGTGAGTAATTATGCAGAATAATTTCATAGCAGGAGCCATTGTCATAAGCGGACTCCACAATAATGCGATAAAGAAAATGTTTTGAAAAGCTAATGTTATAACGTGCTTTCAATGGGTAGAAAAATGACATTCCTGCGTTAATGAAATGTGACAATCCCAGTAATTAATGGTCTAGCAGCAAAAAGCGATGAAATTACATCATTGTTCTTCCAGCACAACAAGACAGACAGTAATCCCAGGCTGCAATTCTGCGGAGCGTCACCCTGCCACTAAATAACACTAAAGCAGGCTCATTTCCATCATTTATAGCCCTACGTGGAGGCACGTCCGCAGATTACAGGTAACAGAGAGAATAACTGGCTCCAAGCTGGAAATTCCTGGAATGGAATGTCTACATTCAGCACAGGGGCAACAGGTGGCTGCCAAATTTAAAGGACTAATACAAAGAAGAGACATACATGTGTAATCACGTATGATGCTTTATTTTATAGACTTTTGATGTGTATGTTTATAGAGTTTATTTATGATTATGAATGTGCACAAGCATGTGAAATGTTTGAGTAAAACAACCGTTCCATCAACCCCATGATGGATGTAGCAGGGCTGAGTTTGTTAACATTCAAAGCTGAATTTGTCATATGCCGCAAATAACTGTGATATCATGATGAGAAATCTCATGGTCTTACATAGGACTGCAGGTAAAGTTACCAATATATAAACAAAATGTGCTGGGAACAAAATAAATAGTTAATGGGATTGTCCTAGATAATTAAAAATGGTGTCAAAAATGATGGCATACTTGCCTCTTTCTCCGGCAGCGTTCTCTGCACCACCCGTCCTCCTGCCGCTTAACGACACTATAAGGCTAGTTTCACAGCTGCCGGAGCTCTCTGGATCCAGCTTAGGCTACTTTCACATTAGCGTTTTATGCGGATCCGTCATGGATCTGCAAAAACGCTTCCGTTACCATAATACAACTGCATGCATCCATCATGAACGGATCCAGTTTCTATTATGTCAGAGAAAACGGATCCGTCCCCGTTGACTTACATTGTGTTTCCACGACATGGGAGCGCAATCAAACGAAACAGAATGCATTTTGGTCCATTCCCTTTCGTTCAGTTCAGTTTTGTCCCCATTGACAATGAATGGGGACAAAACTGAAGCGGTTTCATCCGCTATTGAGATCCTATGACGGCTCTCAATAGCGGAATTGAAAACGCTAGTGTGAAAGTAGCCGTGGCAGTGCCCACCGGCCCCCATTGACTATAATGGGATCTGGTGGTGATCTGGCTGCTACCTGACAAATATGCCAGGATTCGGACAGACAACAATTGCTGGCTGGATCCTATTATTGTCAATAGATCCTACGGTCATTAAGGCAACACCCGGCTATGCGCTCAGGCAGGCTGTTCTCTGCCGAAACAGCCTGCCAGAGGGCATGCCGCACATGTGAAAAAGAGGCCTAACTATTTTTTTCTAAGGCTATTTTCACATCTGTATTGCTTGCAGCGTTCTTTTTGTCCGGCTTGGGAACACAACAAACCGGACCGCAATGCATTTTGGTTCACTCAGTTGAGGTCTGTTCAGTTTTCTCGCCATTGACAATGAACAGGGACAAAACTGAAGCTTTGTGCTGCGGTTTTGAAAGTCTGTGCCAAATCTCAAAACCGGACAGCACAAAGCTTCAGTTTTGTCCCCGTTCATTGTCAATGGCGAGAAAACGGAACAGACCGGAACGGAGTGAACCAAAATGTATTCCGGTCCGGTTTGTTGCGTTCCCATGCTGGACAAAAAAAAAAGGCTGCAAGCAACGTTTTTGTGTGCAGCATGGGAAACTGAAGAAGCCGGATCCGGCACCAAAAACTATGTAAGCCAATGGTGCCGGATCCATTTTTTCGGACACAAAAAATAAAAAACTGATGCCGGCACTCATTGACATACAATGGTTTTAGTGCTGGATCTGGTTTCTTCATTTTCGATATAGTACAACTGGATCCGTTCTGAACGATGCAGCCGGTTGTATTATTAGAACGGAAGCGTTTTTCTGTGGTTTTCAGATCACCTGTCGGATCTCAAAACCGTGCAGAAAAAACGCAGATGTGGTAGTAGCCTAAAGGATTTCAAGATGGTCACAGTTCCCTTGAAGGAGGAGCATGAAGCTCTTGATAGGTTCCCTTTAAACTGTACATTCAAATTGACCACCATTGTACATAAAGTTTACACATAATACCTGTACTGATCTTGAGATACGCCTTGTCTTACAGTCCAGAGCCACTGTCACAATTCGCTAGGTTTGAGAGATACTCTGTATCTCCTTGCTAGCTCAATAACAAGAACTCTGGTCTCGTGGATGCTGGAAAGAGTCATTTGGAAACCAACTGAGTCCACTGTGCAAGTGTATAGGAGCTATGTTAAGAAAAGCTGTCGTTTAAAGTGTGTGCCCACCTTTATCCTTTAATTTAGAGGGTATATTTTAACACTAATTATTTTTTAAAATTGCTATGCTATGTATAGAATTAATATTTATACAGTTCATGGTCTGTGCATGCAGAATGGGATTGGGATAATAGATCCTTCAAGTAGCCGTTCCAGCCATCTGCAACCTGTCCTACAATGTGAGCAGGACTGGTTGCCTAGGCATATGGGGACGAAGCCTCAATACACACTACGCTCTGGTATATACTACACATTGGCTAGCGTTCCTGTCAGGCTGCTCAGCCATGATGGCACAGTGTAGGCAGGATCACATCGCTACCATCTGTGGTAGAGCATTGTACTGTGTAGTGAGGCCCTGCCCCCTCAACCCCCTAGGCAGCTCTGCAAGGTGAGGCAACCAGTCCTGCTCACATGCTAGGACAGGTTGCTGGTGGCCATTTTAAATCATTCCCAGAGAACCACTTTAAAGGGAGCCTGTCACGTTGAATGTGGTGTCTGAGCTAAGGGCAGCCTGTCATAGAGCAGAAAGAGCTGAGCAGATTGATATATAGTTTTATGAGAAAAGATTCTGAAAAACTAGAATTTTATACATTTAATGTTCTGCTCATTCAGGGCTTTGAAGTCCAGGAGGTGGTCCTATCAGTGATGACATCCTCCCCTCTATGGCTGTGTATACAGAGATAGCTGTCAATCCCTGATAGGACGCCTCCTGGACTTCAAAGCCCAGAATGAAGAGGAATTTAAATGCATAAATTACAGTTTTTACAGAATCTTTTCCCATAAAACTATACATCAATCTGCTCAGCTCCTCCTGCTCTATAACATGCTGCTTGTAGATTGCTTCGTAACTGAATGTGTTCTTTGGGAGGAGGCCACCTAGTACCAGATGCACCTCTCTGCTGGCAAGATCTCGCATGGGAAGTCTTACAATAGCAAGTACTTCCCTCAGAATGTTTTTTTCTGGCAGCGAGCAATGCAGACATTTGATACATAACAGCATCAGTATCTGTGGGTACATCCCCCAAAGAAGGCTCAGGGGACCCCAAAACATTGAAGGGGTTATCCAACCCCTATAATGACCCCCCCAATGCCCGGGCCCCTCAATTAGGTTATACTTACCCCGCTCACTGGCACCAGCGTAGCTCCTTCTCCCCGCACGGCCGCCACTGCATCTCCCCGCCGCGCGGATCAAAACATTCAGTGACAGGGGGCGGCCAATAGCAGGCCATGATGGGCACAAGCATCCCAAGCGTCACTTGCGAGCAGGAGTTACGCGGGTAACAGGGAGCGGGTTAAGTATAACCTATCTGCGGGGCCCGGGCATTAGGGAGGGGGGTTATTATAGGGGTTGGAGCATTCCCCTAATCCTCCTCCTCACATGAGGACCATATTTATTTTAAAACGGATGGAGGGCTGCTGTTTATAACAGAGCTCCTCCATCGCAACTGTTACTTTCAGTTTTTCGGAGGTAATATCTCCTCAGAAGATGCTGAACCTCGTTTGAGGAGAACTATATATACATATATTTAGAAAGGAACAGAGTTGAATAGAAGATCTAATAGGCATAATTATCCTTCATAAACATGCACTCATCCCTACATTAGTATTTCTAGTTCCTTTCAAGTGGCAAATAAACATACAACTAATAATACATGGCATCTAATGGTTTAACCCCTTAGTGACCACGCATTTTTTTAAAAATGTATTCCATGAGCTATGACTTTTTTTGTTTTTTCATCAATGTACTTGTATGAGGTCTTAATTTTTGCCGGATTAGGCGAACGTGTGCTGCCCGTTGCCGTATTGCGGACCGCATTTGCGGATCCGCAATACACGGGCGTCGTTCCTTGGGAATTCCGCATCAAGGATGCGGACCCATTCACTTCAATGGGTCCGCAAATCTGGAGATGCGGAATGGTGCAGAAAGGAAGCACGGAACGGAACCCTACGGAAGCACTACGGAGTGCTTCAGTGGGGTTTCGTCCCGTACTTCAGTTCGCAAAAGGGTAGAACATGTCCTATCTTTTTGCGGAACAGCCGGATTGCGGACCCATTAAAGTGAATGGGTCCGCAATCCGCTGCGGCTGCCCCTCGGTGGGTGTTTGTGCATTGCCGCCCGCAGCACGGCCACGGGGTGCACACGTTCCTGTGCAAGAGGCCTAAGTTATAGTTTTTAATGCACAATTTTGGGAACACGTAAAGATTGATTAAAGCCAGCTGTTTAGCTAAAAACGCCCGTTGCTTACGTTAGTAAAAAGGCGTATTAGTGGTCACTAAGGGGTTCTTAAGTAGATTAGTAATGGGGGAGAAGAAAAAGACCTTCTAGGACAGCGATGCAAAGAAGTTCATTGTTATAGGACTTCTATATTCTCCTGTGGATTGGGAACCAGCTTCCCATTTCTGCTGATGCCATAGTATGAAAATTGGCACCTTTTTTCACCAGACAATCTGAAAAACTACAGGGCAGATGGCAACAGTAAATGCAATTAGACATGGATGTGAGCTGGGTGCATGAAGGAGACAGCCCAACAGGTCCAGAGCCTGGTGCAGTATAGCTGTATGGGCTGGTAGAGGACCAGATCATCAAACAGTACAGTAAGACTAGTATGATTACCATGCCCTGCCAACTCTCCATGGTGCCCCACCATCACATTAACATTCATTATGGCTGCACCTGGTCAGTAGAAGACTGGAGGAGAAAGGCATCAGACAGTCTGCTGAGCTCCTAATTGCCTAAATCTGTTGCACAGCTAGTAGAGACAGGGTACCATCAGCTGATGTCTATGTCTTCTTGGAAATGCATTAAAGGGGTTGTCTCACTTCACCAAATGATATTTATCATGTAGACAAAGTTAATATAAGGAGCTTAGTAATGTATTGTGATTGTCCATATAATCCCCTTTGCTGGCTTCATTCATTTTCCTTGGTTACAACCACCCTGTAATCCAGCAGCGGTGGTCGTGCTTGCACACTACAGGAAAAAGCGCCAGCCTCTCTGGTGGCCGGGACTGTGGGAGTGCGCATAGGAGAGCTCTTTTTCCAATATTGTACAAGCACGACCACCGCTGCTGGATTGTAGGGTGGTCATAACCCCTGGATGCGAACCGTGTATATTGTGATGGTAAAATGAATCAAGCCAGCAAAGGAGGCAATATGGACCATCTCAATACATTAATATTAACATAGTCTATGTGGTAAATGCCATTTGCTGAAGTGAGACAACCCCTTTAAGGTGGTGAGCCATTGGGCAGAAAGGTAGGGGTAGTTCCCTATTATAAGAGTAACAGTATTGTTAAAGGGATTATCCAATACTATAAACTGCCCTCCCCATGTGCCAGGCCCTTCACAATGAATATACTTACCTGTCTCCCCGCGCCATTCCTAGTCCCTGCACCACCACTGCTGCTTCTCCCTTTGCGCGGATGAAAACATCCGGTTTCGGGGGGGAGCAACCAATGGCAGGTGGGGACGGGGACAAGCCTAGCATCGAAGCTGACCAGGAGCGGCACAGGGAGCCAAGTAAGGCTACTTTCACACTAGCGTTTCTATTTTCCGGTATTGAGATCCGTCATAGGGTCTCAATACCGGAAAAAAAACGCTTCAGCTTTGTCCCCATTCATTGTCAATGGGGACAAAACGGAACTGAACAGAACGGTGGCTCCAAAATGCATTCCATTCCGTTCTCATAACGGAGAGCAAACCGCAGCATGCTGCGGTTTGCTTTCCGTCCCGGGATGCGGAGCAAAACAGATCCGTCATGACCCACAATGCAGTCAATGGGGACGGATCCGTTTTCTCTGACACAATAGAAAACGGATCCATCCTCTATTGACTTTCAATGGATTTCATGACGGATCCGTCTTGGGTATGTTAAAGATAATACAACCAGATCCGTTTATAACAGATGAGGATGGTTGTATTATCAGTAACGGAAGTGGTTTTGCTGAACCCTGCCGGATCCAGCAAAAAAAACGCTAGTGTGAAAGTAGCCTAAGTATATTCATTGTAAGAGGCCCGGCACATGGGGGAGCAGTTTATAGTATCGGATAACCCCTTTAAAGACCTGCAGTATATATAATTATTATTATTATTATATACACTCGATATATGCCAGTCATTTTTATTTCTGGATGGGTATTATTGGCAGGATTAAATAACTTTACTCGACAATGTCCTGCTAAATTTCTTGGCACAACCAATGCACAAAAATGACATGTACCGAAGAATTACACCATAACCAAGCTTGTCCCCTTTTGTTCTATTGATCTGACCTTTGCTCGCAATTAAAGAGAAGCTGTCAGGAGCTCCATGCTGCTTAAACCACGGCCCCCTGAAATCCCAACAGGCTCCTTGGATACATAGCTATGTTTTAGACTATGTTCACATGTGGAAAAATACAGTGGCAGATCAGAAGAGGGATCTGCCTCTAAGAAGAGCGAGTCTTTGCCAGCGGACACAGCCAAATATGCAGCCCTTCCCCCAATAACTCCAATGGGGAATGCAGGTACAACACCGTAGGCTTGAAAGAAATAGCAAGCATATGTGAAATCAGTTGTGTAAATAAATGGGAAAATGCACACGTTTATGGCTGTGTGAACATAGCCTATTGGGGTGACTAACTAAGACCAGCGTTTTAGATGCCAGTCTTAAAGGGACACTGACAGGCCAAAACAGCATATATAGTTAGATATATCACATTACAGGTCTTATACAGTCTTTTAAAAGCATATAAGTATCCCCCCTGTCCACCTTATAAAGAGCGAAATATAAAGTTTTATAACCTGCTTCTGCGGTCAGCAATCTGCCCAAGGGGCGGCGTTTCATGTGAAAATGCGCCCAGCCAGCCTTCCCAACTGCCGTTTGAAGCCCCGCCCAGCTCATCAATATTCACTTCGCTGGGCGGCGGCTAGAACTCTCCCCAGTCCCAATCCTGCGCCTGCGCAATTCAATGCTCCGGGCATCGTTCATGCCCAATCTTCTGCGCCTGCAGCAAATTACCTTTGCAACAAAAGCTGTGCCAAATATTACCCCCCAAAGCGGTATATTGGTCATAAATTACCCCCTATGTATATAACACATTTATTTCATTGTGTAAAATAGTGCAGAAAAGAATGCGTCCAACAGCTTACCTTTGATTTCAATGGGAAAAAACTCAACCATGTTCACATGGTTAGATTTTGTCGCACAGCTTAGGGCAGTGGTGGCGAACTTATGGCACGGGTGCCAAAGGTGGCACTCAGAGCCCTCTCTGTGGGCACCCGCACCCTGGAAAAAGTCTATGGTGTACAATATGCCTCTTAGACTTTTCCTGCCATTCATCAGCGCAGGGCGCACTATATACAGCACAGGCAGCGCACTGAATGCAGGCAGGATATTATAGCTAAATGATAAAGTACATGGAGGATATACTATACTGGACTGTAGTATTCAGGTTAAATTGCCGTGTTTGCACTTTTCGATAATTAAGTGGGTTTTGGGTTGCAGTTTTGGCACTCGGTCTGTAAAAGGTTCACATCATTGGCTTGGGGGCATGTTATGGTACTTTTTTCCAATGTATTTTAGTTGCAGTCACCATTGAAGAACTAAAATAGAATCTTCTGATCTAAAAACTGTTTTTATCTCAAACACATTTTAGGCTACTTTCACACTAGCGTTTTTTGTCATGGATCTGTAAAAACGCTTCCGTTACAATAATACAACCGCATGCATACGCCATGAACGGATCCGGTTGTATTATGTCTTATATAGCCATGACGGATCCATCATGAACACCAATGAAAGTCAATGGGGGGACGGATCCGTTTTCTATTGTGTCAGAGAAAACGGATCCGTCCCCATTGACTTACATTGTGTGTCAGGACAGATCCATTTTGGTCCGCATCACATCGTGGACAGAAAAACGCTGCTTGCAGCATTATTCTGTCCACTATGGGAGCGCAACCTAACGGAACAGAATGCATTTGGGTGCACTCTGCTTCGTTCAGTCCAGTTCAGTCCCCATTGACAATGAATGGAGACAAAACTGAAGCGTTTTCATCCGCTATTGTGATCCTATGACGGATCTCAATAGTGGAATTGAAAACGCTAGTGTGAAAGTAGGCTTAGCTGTGTGACTATAACCTTCCTCTGAAACTCTGTGGTTCTTCAGAGAAAACATAGGTTTGGCAGAAGCCAGGCACAGACAGGAGAGCCACGGGGGAGGCTATCTGCCAGCTTCTCCCTGCCTGACCTGATTAACTGGTCTTTACCCATCTGTGTATAGGGAAAGCCTGTCAATCTTGCCGTGCCAGGTGGAGGAGCCCAGTTCCAGACATTATATGGCCTTCGTGCGGCCATCTTCACCACTTGGAGAAATGTTCCCACTCACCTCATGGAAACGCTTGCATCAAGCATGCCGAAACAATAACGGCGGAGCTACTCATTACTGAGTTCATGTTTGGAAGTTGGATTTCTGTTTTGGGGGGGTTTAGTTTTTTTTTGGAGGTGTGGTCCTAAACTTCTGATTTTCAGTTTATTTGTTGTTTTCATTAAATTGAATGCTCAAAAAATGTTTTGTCTCACTCCCATTTCTTCCTGTTGCATGTTGAAGCTATACTTGGAACCTCGTTAAGATCCAGCCATGCTAAATAGGATTTTTTGCCATTTTTAAGTGGTGTTAAATTTTTGATCAGGACTGTATGTTTCCTCTGAAAAACCACAGCATTTCAAAGTATAACTCTGTAGGCAGGGAGTAAATCGGCAGTGGTTCGGCAGCGTAAATTTCCTGATAATACCCTTTAAACCCTGTGATAATCTGATACGTTCAGCAGAGACACATTGTAGCCATCTTTCAGATGGTGGCCTACGCCTTCACGCTCCTTGGTGTGGTCAAGCTTCTTTTTTTTTTTTTTTTTTACTGCTGCTGCTATTTGATCAAATCCTATGACTAAAGGCCCTTTTAGGCCACACTAATTCAGAAAAATGATCAGGTACAAGCGGTTATAGGAACTTTCGTTCCTGATAATTGGCTCGTATGATCAATCAGTCGATCAGCTGATGAACGAGGAAACGCTCGTCTTTCATCAGGATGAAGAATGCCCGATTATTGGCAGCACATCTCTCTGTGTAAACAGGGATGTGCTGCCGATAATGAATTGAACAGAATGCGAGAGAAAGGAATGTGGCATAAATGCCAACTGTCCCGAGTTTGGCGGACTGTCTCTGATTTTCAAATTCGGCTGTCCCAGGCCGAAAATAGGCAGGGCTAGCATATGCTCCGCCCATAAATGGGTGTTTCTGGGGGGAGGAGGGGGGGTTGCAGGGCTTTGATCTCCCGTCTGCTTTGTCAGTAAAAAAATGGGAACGGATTTCAATGCAACAAACAGAGCAATAGAGCAGCAGTTGAGTACAGTCATCGTTAGAAAATTCAACCATGTTTTCAGTATCGAAACTTAATGGAGGCACTCAAAGGGGAAAGAATCAGAAGACACTGGAAAGAGGGTACCTCATGTAAGGAGGGGTACATTTGTATTAAAGGATTTGTGCCACTTCAGCAAGTGGCATTTATCATGTAGGGAAAGTTAATACAAGGCACTTGCTAATGTATTGTGATTTTCCACATTGCTTCATTTGCTGTCTTGATTCATTTTTCCATCACATTATACACTGCTTCTTTCTATGGTTACGACCACCCTGCAATCCATCAGTGGTGGTCGTGCTTGCACACTGTAGAAAAAAGCACTGGCCTATCTGGTCTCCAGGACCGTGCAAGCGCACATAGGCCGGTGGTTTTTCCTATAGTGTGCAAACACAGCCACCGCTGATGGATTGTAGGGTGATCGTAACCACAGAAATAGAGCAGTGTATAAAGCCAGCAAAGGAGACAATATGGATAATAACTTGAGCAAGAACAGTATTACCGTACTTTTTTTGTTAATCACACAAATAAAACAACATATTCTATGTAATATGTATAGGAAAATGCATCTCTAAAATAAGGTCTGACTGAAGCCTAAGTCCTCTAAAATATGTTTTTTGTTTTTTTTTGCTTAATAAATGTACGGTTTTACCACATTCATTTTAAAGGGAACCTGTCACCAGGATTTTGAGTATAGAGCTGAGGACATGGGCTGCTCTAGCTTTGTGACGTCGGGGAGAAAGGAGTAGATTAGGAGGATGCGGGGCGGTGCTGGCCTCCATCACTGTGGGTGTGGCTGGGCTCAGAGTCAGAGAACGCTCGACTCCTCTCTGACAGGACTCATCTAAGGTTCATTTACATATATGGGGGGAACATTTATTTTAGGTTTTTCTTTAATAATGATGTATTTAAAAGTATTTTTTAGAAAAGTGAGTGGATAAATAGGCTTAGAAAGTGATGACAGGTTTCCTTTAATAAAAAATATTCACTATGATTACAAATTGCTTAGTCTCTAAACATCATCAAAACAGAACATATGGCCATCAATAAAAAGCCATTTGCGAACTGGTGATTTAAAAACAGGTTTGGATAGAAGGCGTATTATCATAAAAGCTGCAGACAACCAGCACCTTATCGAGCTATTAAACGCCTCATAAACCTGGGGAACTGGGGTTCTACACAGACGATGAACAGGCAAACATGTTATTGCTCCAACACCAGAAGTGGACATGTGGCATTTAAAGACTAAAAAACCTTTTTGAGAAATGCTCTGCTATCTTAGTGCTACTTAACAAAGGTCAAGAGATAAATCCATTCTGCGGGAAGACGTTGATGCACTTGGCATACCTCTTCTCACTAGGTCGGGTTAAATCGTAAAGCCTTAGAGCTAGGCTTATACATTACAAAATAATAGAGACTCGAGCACAGATACTGCAAATACTGTAAATCACTATGCATGTAACATTTTTGGCCAATGTACTGTAAGCCACCATTGTACAGTACACAAGATGAGAACCTACAGACTGCACAACTTCAGGCTGGATTCAGGGCCTGTAAATAGGGCCACAAGGCCCCATGTGCTCCTACTAAACCCAACTTACAGCAATACACGACCCTGTGGTGACCAAGTTATCAGTAGAACTGAAGGCAGTTTGCATTTGTGGTCGTAATATGAGCATTAAAATTTGGCAGTATAAGGCCTCGTTCACATTTCTGTGTGTGTTTTGACGTCCATGAAAAAAATCCATCCATGTTTCATGCGTGAAGGATCTTTGTTTGGTTCGTGTGTCCGTTTTTTGCCCTCCATGTGTCACCCGCATTCCACGGACACTGTTCAGCTGAAACCTAATTTCCAGAGCATCTCTTATCAGTGGTCAGTGAAAAACAGACCAAACACGGACAGAGATGCTATGATTTTCACTGACCCATAGACTTCAATGGGGGTGTTTGGTCGCATCACGGATCAAAGCAGTGCATGTTCACATTACGTGCAGAATTGCAGTGCAAATTTGCAACAAAAGTCATTGACATTTTCAAAATGTCACGTACACGATCCTGTGTTTAAATGGACTTGCGGTGCGGATTTTAAAATCTGTAGCATGTCCATTGCGGATCTTGATGAAGATTTTACATGTATCCGCAGCAAAATCCACAAGTTCTAACTGACTTATAAAAAAAAAATATATATATATATACACATATTATTATTTTTTTTACTACTCTACTACTTACCTCCTGTGTTGTTTTCCTAGGTCCCCTACCTGGTTTAAAGGGGTATTCTTTTTTTATTTTATGTCCCCCATCCCCACTACCTCCATTGAGACTTTTCCATTGATACTATGCACTATGCTCTCCAGTCAAATGATATGCAACTGGCGCTCCAGGATCATGTGCCACCCATTGTGCAGGTGATCCTAGCCCTGCACTCCAAAACCACAGCACATGAGGGCACTGACTGCTGACATCATGCAGGTTCATTCTCACGCATGCGCTGTGGTTATGGAGCGCAGGGGCAGGACATAAACGTGTCGTCAGTGATGACTCACTCATTGTGGGCTGTCACCAGGCTAGGACCACGTGCACAATGTACGCGTGCATATGGCGATATGGCTGCCTGAAACTGACCTTGGGGAGCGGTGAACATCTCTTGTAGCCCTACGGACAACCTTGAGGCAACAACATCAGCTTCATTCCACTGCTTCTACAAGTTGTCACAATTCATTTCACTGCAGACATGACCCTACACCCTGAGATTGGTATCTATATGTCAAATATATGTAGGCTCTCTATAATGCACTGACCAATAGATATATCTACTATTACTTGAGCCTGCAGAAATAATTAGTGGCATGCTGTATGGAATACATTTCCTTCTCTAAGAGGGTCATTATAATTATGCCCACCAACACACATCGGTCCTCATCAATCATACCAGAAGCCAAAATAACATTTGCTTCCCATTCGCATAATTACTGCCATAATACCATAGAAACATGGCTGTGGTACATATCCCTCCTTAAAACAACACAATTACCTAGGCACGTGTTTGCCCACCTGGCAGACATCTTGGATCCCGTTCACCAGACGCTATCAAGCCCTGACAATATGTTTTGCATGTTGTAGATCTGTTTACAATAACCCCCTTGGCTTCAAGTGTAAAAACGACCCCCAGGGGAGCTGATTTACTTTAATTACCTCTCACCTAAGAGTCTTGGAAATGAGATACCAAGGGACAACGACAACGGTGCTCAGATCCTCCGAGGTCTTTGGAGACAGCAAATGTAAATGCGTTATGGTACATTATCTATTTCTGGGTCACATATGATTCATTTCCATATTGCTCTTTTCAAGTTTATTTTAAAAAAAAGTTCTCATTGCGGCGGAACTCTAGAGCATAATAGACAAGGTCTTGGTCCTTCGAGTTCTTCAACAGCTGAAAATGACTGACAGGTTTTGGAAACACATCCTAAAGTAAGCCTGCATCTGTTTTTCCTTTGTTCTCTCGCCGAGTTACATTAAATCATCAGTTCCAAGAAGAGCGCTGCAGTTAAGGAAACATCCTTCGTACTCCCTCCCAACAATCAGCACGGTTATCATGCATAATTCTGCGGTTGGCATGGCAACTGGGAATCCGGCTCCATTCAGTATCTTCAGTGTGTACCACCTCAACATTGAACCCAATTATGGGGCAGCATAATAAATTGAGCATGCATCTTCCTACTTCCCAGGATGATTAGACACGAGCCCCACAAACATTTATCACAATAAATCCATCCAATCCCTCTCTTATTGGAATTCTGAGCGTTTCTGCTCAAATGAAATTTCAGGTTGAGTACATTTTGAAATTAACCTATTAAAATTCAATTTGCTTGCCTACAGTATAAGCCAACTTGTTAAAGATCTGCTCCCTCCGCCTCAAGGTCTATACCTCCCATTGCTTTCTACATCGTCAGATAATACAGCATGTTCTGCGCGGAGACTACAGCAATCCTCACCGAGCGAGTCAGCACTGAAGTGAGGATCGGTTTACAGATCCGGAAGTACATTGTACTACGTGCTGTCTCTTCACTTGGATCCTACGCAATGATTACAGGGAATGTTTAGTCAGAAAATCACCTATTGTTTAAATCAATTTTATGTTAAACACATTCTTTCAAGAAATATTATTTTTATGATTTTCCATGTCACTATCTATATTTTCAAAAAAATTTAAAATCTTGCCGTTTTCACATTGACTACTAAGCCTAATAATAGGCTGACAATTCCTGTTCTGCAGAGATTAATTCTCAACAATCATCTCATAATCATCACAGGTAGGATCACAATGACAGAAAACATCTCTATCTAAATAACACAGGACCCACCATTACACTAGGTGATGGACATAGCCTATGTCCCTCCCTGTACAATGACCTCTGCTAGGGCAGTGTTTTATGCTGCACTGTGGTATCTGGTTTTGCTGGGGCGGTATTTTGTGCTGCACTACAGTATTTCTGGCCCCACCTTCTGTCAACTTTGTACTTGCCTACAATATAGGGCCACTTTTAGTTTTTTTTTTTTTTTTCCAGGGCCACTTTAACCCTTTCACTACCGGAGGTTTTTTCGTTTTTGTGTTTTGTTTTTTTTTTGTTTTTTTTTTGTAAATTCTTTATTTTCAGAGTTTTTCAAAACAAACAATGACCATTTGGCCATATATAGTAGTATACAAAGTTGATATCACAGGTCATATACATTACATATATTAACTATTTGACGTATCTTTATAGATCCATAAGTAATATCATGCGGTATAGCAATGATCTCAGTCCCCTATATGACTCCTAGAGGTGTTAAGTAAAGACCTAATAATTGCATAGCAAAGAATATCAAAGTATCAAGGGGGACCATGGTTGTCTGGACCATATGCCATTTATACATAAAAAAGATAAGATAGAAAAAGATATTGAAAAAGAAAGAAAGGGGGAGAGAGGAGATAGAAGGAGAAGAAAGATGAAGAAAAGGAGGGGGGGTGGAGGGGGGGATAGATAGTAAGCGAGGTTTAAGCTATTTCAGTGCTCAGTAGAACTGTGTATGAGTTGAGGAACTAAGGAACTAAGCTCAAGATCTAGATCAGGGTGTTGGTTAGATGACTCTAGCTCATCAGTGGTTTGTTATGATATGGGGTTATCAGCTAATTTCACATCACTGCCCATCATTCCATGACCTCCAAGGGTGCCAGGTTTTCAGAAATTTCTCGTGGTTTCTGTTGATCCAACTTGTCATTTCTTCGAAACTACAGATTTGATTTACCTTGGTAATCCATTCCTTTATTGAGGGGGCGTTTGCGTCTCTCCAGTGGAGAGGTATGATAGATTTGGCAGCCGCTATAAGGTGGGTTACTAAATTGCGTCTGGATGGTCTGTAAAGGTCAGTTGGAAGTGAGAAGAACACCATTTCAAGTGTGATCTTTAGTTCTATAGCCGAGACTACTGTATTTATTATCTTATTAACGCCTTCCCAGAATGGGGTGATTAGAGGGCATGACCACCATATATGGGATAAAGATCCCTCTCCAATGCCGCATCTCCAGCAAATCCGGTCACCTGACAAACCACATTTGTGTAAGAACTCTGGAGTTCTGTACCATCTGGTAAGAAGCTTGAAATGATTTTCTTGTAGTCGTATACATGGCGATGATCCATGCGAGAAAGCTAGAAGCTTTTTGAGTTCCTGGTCTGAGAAATTGATGTCAAGCTCTCTCTCCCAGTCTCTAATATATAATGTTTTTTTTTTTTTTCAATCTCTGTTCCTAATAAAGCGTATAATGCTGTAATTTTCCTCTGCTTGCGAAGTGGGGACAAAAGAGTTTTTTCAAATTCTGTCAGTTGTCTCACTGAGTCAGATCTCTCCCTCAACCCTCCGCACACAGCTCCTATATATGCTCTAGTGTGTTTTAATTTTTCTTCCCTATCTTCCTTGAGCCATAACTTTTTTTATATTTCCGTTTACATAGCTGTATGAGAACTTATTTTTTGCGGGACAAGTTGTACTTTCTAATGCCACCATTAATTATGGCATACAATGCAGTGGGAAGTGGTAAAACAGCAATTTCTCCACCGTTTTGGGGGTTTTGTTTCTACAGCGTTTTATTTATTTGGGTCAGTACGATTACAACGATACCCCATATGTATAGATTTTTTATGTCTAAATAGTGTAAAAATAAATTTCAACTTTGAAAAAAATTAAAACTATATATTTTTTTTTTACATCCCCATATTCTGACCCCCATAATTTTTTTTATAGTTATGTCTACCTAGCTGTATAGAGGCTCATTTTTTGCAGGACAATCTGTAGTTTTTATTCATACCATTTTGGAGTATGTGTGACTTTTTGATCACACTTTATTACATTTTGTTGGGTAGGAGAAGAAATGAAAAAATGGCAAATTCGCCATATTGGAAAAATATTTTTATATTTAAATAGTACCGGGGTTTTTCGGCCGCGGTGATACCTATGATGTTTTTTGTTTTTTTTTATCATACGGAAAGGGGGGTGATTTAAACTTTTATATATTCTTTTATATATTTTCAACTTTAAAAAAAATTGTAATGATTTTAAAGCTCATATATGAGCTTATAAAATCAGTTTTTTTTTTAATTTTTGGACCATTATGTATTTTTAAAATGAGTTTATTTCTGTCAATTGCGCATTTCTTATATTGGCCTGCCATCTGATGGCCAAAAATAAGAATTGCAGCATAAATGTTGTATGTCTCCTCAGCGAGACTCGCAGCATTAAAAGAAACTACCGACATCCCCATTGGCCGCAGGGGATGTTGGTAGGAAGCCTGGAAGAGCAAGCTTGATCACGGCATCTAAAGGCTTTAATTACCGCTATCGGCATTATTGCCAGTTACGGTAATTAGCGGCCTGCCGGCCATGACACCCGCTGCACGTGCGAGCGGGCGCCATGTTTGCCCATCACTCCAGCGCCGTACAGCGGACAGGTTAAATTCCCATTCTGCCCCTGATACCAAACATGTGCCGTCTACTCTTTTAAGGTGCACACCTTATCATAAAGTAGGCGAATCATCTGGAAGCGGGAGGAGGCAGACACGTGTAAAAAGCAGTTTTTTTTTATTTTTATAAATGACCTCCATTGACTTTAATGGGTAAGTTTGTACTGCGAATACATGTATATATAAAGTATTATATTCAGCATATATAAATATGTAGACATATATAATCTAAAATGGGGAAAAAACACCTAGGAAACGCTCATGTGCAGGAGCTCTTGGTAGTTGTACGCCTGTCCCCGCTTACAATAGAGAAAAACTCCAGCTATGGCATAACTTTACATTTAACCATTTAAAGCTGACATTTTATTCTGCGTGGTGCTTAGTTGTGACATGACTTTGTGCAATGGTAAGGTGACACGTGCTTAAAATAGGCATTTACATTTGGCTGCCATTTTGTGGACCTGCTACAAAGTCGAAACAATACTGTAACAGGGAATATGGGAAACATGGAGCTAATGCAATGGACTTCTAGAGAACACAATGTGATTTTTTTCTTGCAGTTTTCTTTTAGACCAAATTCGCACACAGCATATCTGCTGCAGACAACTACAAGAGAGTAAAGCATATTGCAAGGAAAAGCAAAACCATATTCACATGCAGTAAAAACAAACCCATGGAGGACTGTAGATTTGGGATATGCCACAGACGTCACCTACATTTTCAGCCCAGGCAAAATAACCTTTGATTTGATTGCATTAAAAAACAGAAGACCAATTATTTTTTTTAATATTTAATGGCTATTTTGAACAGACGCGGTCACGGGCACCATAAGTCATAAAAGAATGGTGACTATTCTTTGATGGGGTTTCATGTTCTAGATAAAAGCTAATTGCAGAGATATTCGGTTATCACTATGTGACCAATATTTTCAGGAGAATTGCAATAAAACACTCATTTTACTGAGAGGATGTTTACACGGTGTGTATCTGAGGCAGATGCTCAGCGTGGATTCTATACCGTAAGGGTGCACGGGACATAAAAAGCCTTTTGTGACCCAAAACTAGGAATGAAGCCTTCATAGATTTTTTGACCCCCCGCCATGTTTTGGCTCTGAATAACTGATGAAAATCACAGATCAAACACTGACTGACCGTTTTTCACTGAAATCATTCAAGTCTATGGGTTCATGAAAATCACTGAAACAACGCAGATGGCATCCGTATTTGGTCCATTTTTGTTACTGGCCAACATTAGGAGATGATCTGAAAATCAATTTTCAGCTGACCAGTGTCCACGGAATATGGATGAAACGTGGAGGGCAAAAAACAGGCACATGGACAAAGCATGGATCCAACCGTGGATAGATTTTTTCACGGATGTCAAAAGAACACAGAAATGTGAACGTGGCCTTACATGTGGATTTGTGTAGATTTTACCTCACATCTTATGGGAGGTCAGTGCATGTGACCACGGACGGGACAACGGACAGGAATGAGCAGACCGGAGCCTCCATTCAGATGCTCCCCTGGGAATAAACAAGGGGTAAGCAATTTAAAACCTGAGATATTGGCGCATATAATTTAATAGTAGTGTATTACTAAGAGGCTTCCTGCAGCCACTTTACGATCAATTTACAAATCACCACTGTGGTAGTGTTTCCTTTCTAAGCAGGCACTCTATAACCAGTGACAGGAACATCAACATTTCTACCTGTAAATTCATTAAAGACTATGGACACCTTGGGAAGGGGGGGTATTTTTTATTAATCTATTCTTTTCAGTTTGGGCTAAAAATTTGTTTTTCAGTTGTTTTTTACTGAACATTTTCAAAAGTTTTTCTTCTACAGTTTTCACTTTCAGTGCATTTTCAGAATAGCAAGCTTTCTGTTTTACAATGAATCTGTCAGAGAACTGCTCTGTCGGTTTGATCTGTAGCCCTCATCTCTGAGCTCCTGACAGCTCATAAACACTCATTGAAGCAAAATTTTTAGCAAACTGATAAGAATTTAGATGTGTTTATGCGCTGTTAGGAAAGTACAGATAAGGACTACAGATCCGGCTAACAGGGCAGTTCTCTGTTGGATTCAGGGCAAAGTAGAGAGAGCCTTCTAGTCTGCAAATATACTGAAAGTGAAGGCTGGAGAAGAAAACCTTTTGAAAAATTTTAAGACCAATTTATTTATTTTTTTATAGCCCAAGATGGGTGGAATGCAATAATAAAAAAAGGTATAGAGTAGAAAAAAAACGGTATTTGTTCTCCAAACTGAATAAATGTGAAAGGCTACACATACATTCAGAAAATACCTATATCTGTGATACATATGAACAGTCACATTGACAGACTGAACTACATTATTGTATCTTTGAGAAATTAGTCCTGCCTTTTTAAAAATCACTAGTCAGACCACACATGGAGTACTGTGTACAGTTCTGGGCTCCTGTGAACAAGGCAGACATAGCAGGGCTGGAGAGGGTTCAGAGGAGGGCAACTAAAGTAATAACTGGAATGTGTGGACTACAGTACCCTGAAAGATTATCAACATTAGGGTTATTCACTTTAGAAAAAAAGACTACTGAGGGGAGATCTAAAAACTACAGTATTTTTTGTCGCTTTATAAGATGCACTTCCCCCCAATTTATAATTTTTTTTTGGGGGGGGGGGGGGGGGGGGGGTTCACGCGTCTTATAAAGCGAATGTGCCTCAAATCAAAATGGCCGACACTACTGTTGCACGATAGCAGGAGCTGTTGCTAAGTCTGCTCCTGAGCGTGCTTATTTAGTGTGGGGCAGGTGGCGGCAGTTAAGCATTCAGTGATGCTGAATGCTGCCAGCCTGCATGTCTTTACTACAAATCTGCCGGCCGGGTCCGCTCCATACCAGAGGAGGAGGAGAAGAGAGGAGAGCAGTTCTTCTCCTCTGCATTGCCGCCCGCATGCATGTAACGCTGATTGATGCTCCCTGCCTCCACCAATCAGCTTACTCTCTCTCACTGCCATACCACGAGCGCCACTGTTACAGAGCTCCGCCGCTCCTGCTGTGAGAGAGAAAGCAACAGAGTTTTACTGGCCCTCTGTCGCCCTGTGCTAATCCCTGGCCTGTCACCTAAAGTCCTGGGTGAGTGACAGCTCAGGGGCCGGTCTAAAAATGAAATGTGTATTAAATATCACTATAACTCCCCTCATCTATAGGAATGCACCTATGTACTGCAGTACATGGGTGCATTCCTATGGATGAGGGAGGTTATAGTCATATTTAACATAAACACAGGCCAATAATGGTACAGTCTCTGTACAGTGTTTATATTTAATGTCACTATAATACCCCTCAGTACATGGGTGAATTCTTTAGGATGATAGGGGTTATAGTCTCATAACAGTGCATCATCCACAGATTCCCCTATAACAGCACGTCATTCAATGATCCCCCCATAACAGTGTGTCATCCACAGATCCCCCATAACAGTGTCTCATCCACAGATCCCCATAGCAGTGTGTTATCCACAGATCCCCCATAACAGAGTGTTATCTACAGAACCCCACAACAGTGTCATTCGCAGATCCCCTATGACAGTGTCATCCACAGATCCCCCATAACAGAGTGTCATCTACACAACCCCATAACAGTGTCATCCACAGATCCCCATAACAGTGTCATCCACAGATCCCCCATAACAGTGTAATCTACAGATCCCCATAACAGTGTCATCCACAGATCCCCCCATAACAGTGCATCATCCACACACCCTCATTAGTTCAAAAACAAACAAAAGCACACCATTTAGTTCAAACATTTTTTTTTTCTTATCTTCCTCCTCAAAAACCTAGGTGCGTCTTATAATCAGGTGCGTCTTATAAAGCGAAAAATATGGTATGTATAAATATATCAGGGGTCAGTACAAAGATCTCTCCCATCATCTATTCATCCCCAGGATTGTGATGAGGGGACATCCTACACAAACATAGAAGAGGATTCTTTACTGTAAGAGCAGTGAGACTATGGAACTCTCTGCCTGAGGAGGTGGTGGTGGTGTGATGGTGAGTTCACTAAAATAGTTCAAGAGGGGCCTGGATGTATTTCTGGAGTGTAATAATATTACAGGTTATAGCTACTAGAGATAGGTCATCAATCCAGGGAGTTATTATGATTGCCTGATTGAAGTCGGGAAGGAATTTAGTTCCCCTGCCTAAAGTGAGGAAAATTGGCTTCTACCTCACAGTTTTTTTTTGCCTTCCTCTGGATCAACTTGCAGGATAACAGGCCGAACTGGATGGACAGATGTCTTTTTTCAGCCTTATAAGCTATGTTACTATCTTGTGTTTAAAAAAAAAAAAAAAATCTGCAGCAAAAAATTGCCCTTTTGTACCTCGGAATAATTTACTTTTAATTTCTTTATAAGGTAGGATTTTTTGGGGAGGATAAGTCAGTGTCTATTTTACACAGCTTTCCATTTAAAGTGTAATTGAGTTTTAATACCAAATAAACTCAAACCTTGGGCACAGACGTATTTAGCCTGTGGATTGTGAGCCCCATGCAGCTCTTCAAAGCCCTCAGTGTGGCTCTTTTAATCCAGTGAATGTTAAAACACCACACTACACAATAGGATTTCTAATCTGACTACAATTGAAATGGCTTCTGCGAGACGCTGACACTGTAAACGCTCCATGCTGAACGGTACACAGTATCACTGTTACGCTACGTGTGTTCTTTTTATGGAAAAGCCTGGGATTATGAAACATAGCATATGAAAATTAAATACTTAGGCGTGATGAACAGTAAAAAACACTCATTCATGAACTAGGGTCATTTGGCATTTCTTTTCATTCACTAAATATATATCGTATGTGATGGCTTTATGATCATCACACCAGCAGTTGAGAGCAGACTGTCCATCCGCAGCAAAGGCAGGATCGAAGTGTTAACCACCAGACCTCTATAATCAAACCAAACTGTTGTCTGATCCCAAAAAGAACCTAGATGCATCGCTAATGATAATACGGCTGCAGTCCGTAACACCCCAGGTTTCTAATTCATGAGACAAAGGCGACAGTGGCTGTCTGTCAAAGGCAGGGCACATAATGGGTGCCAAGATACCAAATTTCCTTCGGCAAATAACCTGAACATGGTCTGGGCAGAGACAGGGGTGTGTAATGAAGGTGACACCTGTGTCTTAATGGCGGATAAAAAAAATGTGGAAGCTGCTCATGCTTGTCGGCGGATCAAACGACCCGCTCTACTGATGTTCTGTCTGGACAATCTGGAGCATGTTTGCCATGTGTGCATGCCCTCACGTAACCACAGCTCCCAACATCTCCTAATAGCTAGGTCAAAACAGCCTAGATGTTGGGCAATTCGACAAAACTACCATCCTGCTCCTCTGAGGCCAATTATGTACCCCTTGTTGTAAAGGCATGTCTAACAGTCAAACATCTCTCACCAAGAGGTACAATACCCAAAAGTAGCCTCGGAGAGCCTTTATAAAAGATAGCTGAGGAACTTTCACACCCTCTTGTGGCAAGACTCTGGGTCTAATCAAAACAAACCTCTAACCATTTAGATATCTGATATATATCTAAATGCCCTTACTAAAGTGTCCAACGATCTCCTAACAGCAAAAAGAAATGGTGACTATTCTCTACTGATTCTGCTGGATCTCTCTGCAGCGTTCGATACCGTAGACCATAAACTCCTCCTCACCATGCTCCACTCAATTGGCCTTAAATACACTGCTCTCTCTTGGTTCTCTTCCGATCTCTCTGGCCGCTCCTTTAGTGTATCATTCGCTGGCTCTTCTTCTTCTCCTCCTCTTCCTCTTGATGTTGGAGTTCCTCAGGGCTCAGTACTAGGTCCTCTACTCTTCTCCCTCTATACAGCCCCCATCGGACAGACTATCAGTAGATTTGGCTTTCGATACCATCTCTATGCTGACGACACCCAACTATACACTTCATCCTCTGACATCACCCCTGCTTTACTCCAAAACACCAGTAATTGTCTGGGAGCTGTCTCTAACATCATGTCCTCTCTGTATCTAAAACTGAAACACTCAAAAACTAAACTTCTTGTCTTTCCCCCATCTACTAACTCACCTAAACTTGATATTTCAATTTCGGTCTGCAGCACTATCATAACTCCTGTGCAACATGCCCGCTGTCTTGGGGCCACATTTGACTCCAATCTCTCCTTTGTTCCCCATATTCAATCACTTACACACTCTTGTCGTCTGCACCTCAAGAATATCGCCAGAATCTGCCCTTTTCTTACGGTGGAAATGGCCAAAACTCTTGTTGCCTTGATTCATTCTCGTCTTGACTACTGCAACACATTACTAATCGGTCTCCCTCTCACTTAACTCTCCCCCCTTCAGTCTGTTCTAAATGCTGCAGCCAGGCTCATCTATCCATCCAACCGCTACACTGGTTGCCCATTCACCACAGAATACAGTTCAAACTTCTCACCCTCACCCACAAAGCACTCCACAGTGCTGCACCTCATACATCTCCTCCCTCATCTCCATCTACCACCCCACTAGTGCTCTCCGTTCTGTTAGCGACCTAAGATTAATAATCTCCATAATACGTACCTCTCACTCCCGTCTTCAAGACTTTTCTCGAGCTGCACCTACTCTCTGGAATACTCTGCCCCGGAATACTAGGTCAATCCACAACTTCTCCACCTTCAAACGTGCCTTAAAACACATCTTTTCAGGCAGGCTTATCAAGCTACCTAAACTGACTATTCCCAGACTAAACCTCCCCCCACCAACTCCTCTGGCCTAAACTCGATCCCCTAATAGTCCCAAACCCAATGCAGCTTGGCCGGCACCACTCCTGTCAGTTCAATAATGGCTCAAATCCTACTTATCACAATCAACTACCTTATGTGTCACCCCCAATTCCTCATAGATTGTAAGCCTTAACAGTGACCTCCACAGCACCCCGCCCCTTAACACGGACCATAGGTTACAGTCCCCTTAACTGTGATCTCTACCATTCCCTACCCCCTTAACAGAGACCTCCACAGTGCCTGCCCCTTTAACAGTGACTGCCACATTACCCCACTCTCTTAACAGAGACCTCCACTGTACCCTGCTACCTTAACAGTGACCTCACAGTACCCCGCTGCCTCAACAGTGACCTTCACAGCAGCTGCCCCTTTAATAGTGGCCTCCACAGTCCCTACCCACTTAACAGTGACCTCCACAGTGCCCACCCCTTTAACAGTGACCTCCACAGCGGCCTGACCCCCCAAAACACAGAAATTTTGTTATGAAAAATCAAAAAGCTCATATTAATGACCTGTAGCAAAATAGAAGCCAAACTGTGATTTGGTTGCTATATGCAACCTGATGAATATCCAGGCTAACTGCCACAACAGCCAATGACTCCTGTAGTTTGGCAGTTTGGTTACTAAGCACATTTTTTGGCAAATAATTGGAAAGCGCAGGGTGAAAATTTCCACTCAAAACATAGACTATGACCAGAGGTCGCAATAACGCCTGTACAAGTGTCATAGACGCGAGTTCAGGTAATTTACTCCTTAAAAAAAGTCTAAGGCGTACCAATACTTTTCCCTGCCTTTCATCAGTGCAGTGAGCGCTGTGAACGGCACGGGCAGCACAGCGCAGCGATGCTGCCTGTGCCTGAAATTACCAATAACAAAGCTCCTTACAGCAAGGAGCTTTGTTATTGGTCGGTTTGAGCGGGCAGCCGGACCATTTGGCACACTGCTCTGAAGTGAGGAGGAAGAGTCCTGCAGCGATGCGAGATTCTCACCGGGTGGCGCCTGGTGGGGTAAGCGGTCTTGGGCTGGCTGTGGGTCACTTCCTCCATGTGCTTACGGCGTCCTCTCCAGTGAAGAATGTGTGCCCAAACTCCATAGTAATCAGATACCAACCCCCCAGGGAGCATGCTTGCCCTGGTCGGATGAATAAAGTGATCGGGTCCGTGCCAGGCCAGTGCGCTATGTTGACATGGAGACTGGAAGGAGGGGGGGGGGCGGCGGCTGATGGTGATGTATTGGGGTGGGCTATGAGTTTGGGAGCACGTTATTCACTGGAGAGGACGCTGTGAGCACATGGAGATAGTGATCCGCAGCCCGATCGTCCAGAACATGAAGTGAATGTGACTATTGGAAGACTTTTATGATTGGTGAGCACATTCAATGAATTTATCGTAATTAGACGGCACAATTTGTGATTGGAGCAATGTTATATATGTCCTGAGGGCTTACATTTTTAAGGAGACTACAGAAAAACCAAGGAGGGTTGGCAAATAGGCAATAGATTGTCCCAGATATAGGGACAGCCATTTTGCCTCCATTAGGTCTCATGTACACGACTGTATCCATTTTGAGGTCTGCAAATCGCAGATCCACAAAATATGGACATCCATGTGCTATCCACATCTCCATGCTGCAAAAGATAGAGCATGTCCTGTTCTGGCGGACCCACTGAAGTCAATGGGTCCGCAAGAAAATGCAAATTGCACACGGACCGCATCCGTGATTTGCGTACTGCAAAATGGATACCGTCGTGTGCTTAAGACCTTATAGTGAAAGCCACAGTGCTCACAGATATGAAGTACAGAGACGTCAAGTACACTATACTGTGAAATAGTCCAATATACTGTGTATAAGACTGTCCTATAACTGCCTCCTGTGCATTCGTCCCAGACCCCACCCACTGCCACCAAGCCACCCACTACTCCCTGCCACAACCACCAGACGTCCCTATTGAATTCTTATTGCATTGTGTTTTGCACAGTCTACCGCTCCGATCCCTACGTGACAGATTTGGTGCTTTAAGAAAAGTAGGGATTCAGTCTTCTGAGAGATAAATTTAAAATGGTCAAAATTTGCTATTCCTGCATGGAAGACATAGAGGAGACTGATAATGGTTTCCCTGCAGAAATAGCAACATCTTAACATTATTTAGGCCTACGTATTATATTTATATATATGAATTAAGCAAATTTCGTACTCCTCCTCGGCTAAAAATACTCCTCAAAAATGGTATAAGGAGTATTTTTACTCTTCTGGAAAAAATGGAGCGCGACCTCTGTCTATGACGTTCCCCAAGTCACAGGAGGCATCTGTGCAAAATTTCGTGATTGTAAATGCGACGGTGTGGATTCCTTTAGCGGACATACATACATACACTCAGCTTTATATATTAGATATACTGTACATACTGTATATTAGTAATGAGCAATTCGATTCTAACTAAGGCTACTTTCACACCTGCGTTCGGGTGTCCGCTCGTGAGCTCCGTTTGAAGGGGCTCACAAGCGGCCCCGAACGCAGCCGTCCAGCCCTAATGCATTCTCAGTGGACGCGGATCCGCTGAGAATGCATCAGTCTGCCAGCGTTCAGCCTCCGCTCCGCGAGCGGACACCTGAACGCTGCTTGCAGCGTTCGGGTGTCCGCCTGGCCGTGCGGAGGCAAGCGGATCCGTCCAGACTTACAATGTAAGTCAATGGGGACGGATCCGCTTGAAGATGACACCATATGGCTCAATCTTCAAACGGATCCGTCCCCCATTGACTTTCAATGTAAAGTCTGGACGGATCCGTTCAGGCTACTTTCAGACTTAGTTTTTTTTTTTCAAACTATAATGCAGACGGATCCGTTCTGAACGGATACAAACGTCTGCATTATAGGAGCGGATCCGTCTGAGCAGACATCAGACGGACCCGCTCTGAACGCTAGTGTGAAAGTAGCCTAATCTATTTGTCTCAGCCAGACTTCACCTGTCCCGGAAGATGGGGAAATGCCCAAATGCCATTAGATTGACAGGGCCGGACATTTCCTGCGCCACTACATCCATAAATTACCTAGAATAGTGTGTTGTTTGTGCGTTTAAGCATTTGCACATCCCCTCTGTGAGCACAGATAAAATGGATAGAGATAAACTTCAGTTATTTTTCATGCCATTTTCATATGTCTGTATCATTAAAATAACGGCAGAGGATTGTCTGCAACCTGCTGTTACTCCACATTATTATTCCTTTGTTGTGACAGATTTAGCTGAAATGCCTTTGTTGTGGATATATTTTTTCCAAGCAGTTAAGATATAGAAACTAGAACATGATCAAACAATGATCAGATCATGGTATCGCTGCATTTAACCATATAATGTCCCAACTCATTCCCTGTGGTTTAATTGTCTCAGACCATACAGTGCACTGGAAAAAGCCAGCAGACAAGTTTAGTGTCTGTTATAAACTCTGTAACACCTTTTCAAGCCAAGTAAACACCTAGTGACAAGAAGCTCAAAGTGAGTACCTCCAAGAAAGCGAACAGTGATACATTTTGACCAAATAAGACTATTTTCACACTGATAGGCTCTGTTGTAAGCCTCTGACCAGCAGGTCTGTCAGCTTTAACAGAAAGAAGAGCGCAGCATGCAGCGCTAATCTACTTATCAAAATGACAGACACCACATTAAGACCCACGATGGATGGCTACTACTTTTTCAATTACATTCTGCACTACCAAACATACAGGAGAACAATGTACTAGATACCTACATACTTATATCTCCTATGTTTGCTTTTTGCAGGGCGAGCCAAAGTTTTTATTGGTACAATTTAGGAGTACATAAAACTTTTTGATCACTTTATATTCAATGTCTTAGGAGGGTCAAGGAGACAAAAAAATGTTGAATTGGGATTTTTTTTTCTGTTATGGAATTCATCGGTCAGCAAAAAAAATAAAAAATTCAATAGTTTGGACATTTCCAGATGAAGCAATTACCCATTATTTTTTACTGTTTATTTTTATGTGTAAAATTGGGAAATTTTGTTATGTTTGTATTTTTTATTTTATTTTTTTTACTTAAATTTTTAGCCCTTTAGGTGACTTGAATATGTGATCTTCTGATCGCTTGTACCATTGACTGCAATAAAATACTATTGCAGTCTATGGGACTCTGACAGTCTCCCTGTCAGACCATGCCTCGGGCATAGCTATGACCGGCCTGAGAGCCTCTGCAAGACCCAGGGTTATCATAACAACTCATCTGAACCCCATGATTTCACTGCAGGGGCCCCGGTCGGACGGCTGAAGGAGCCCACTCCCTTTTTTAACCACTCAAGTGCCACTGTCGCTATTGGATGTGGTATCTGAAGGGTTAAATCATCAGGATGAGAGTTATTGCAGATCCTGGTTATTGTAGCTGGGTGCCAGCAGAAATACAAAGGTGTCACCATATGTGTATGGAGCGAGATAAGCTGATGACCCTGCTCCATACAAAAATACTATGTCGGGGGGCTCAAAGGGCTTAAACTTCTGGATGGCTGATGACACTATTTAAGGCAAGAACACTTTATCAATGTTTATTGATTTTTGTACATCTAACCTAAAGTGGACAAGACTTGTCTTCCTGATCAGCTGCATGTGTAACACCCCAGAGTTGTGTTAAAAAACTCTTTTACCCCGCTACAACCTGTTAAGTGTATTTACCTGGTGATCTAATGTAATTTCACATCATATTCTCACAAATGTGCATTGTAAAGCCTTGTAAATTGATATTGCTGTAATTTCTATGTTAACCAACAGGTGGCAGCAATGTGTTCAGCAAGGACTTAGAGACAGTTTAGTGTTTCTGAACTGGAATAGTTCATTCGAGTTCAGCTCCCCAATTATGAGCAGAAGTGGGCTGCCCAAATCCTGTCTCATGGGTGGGGAAGGAAGTTAGGTTAGTGTGTAACCCACCCCTGCCAGGGGTAGGGTGTGTGTGTAGGAGCTCCCAGATATAGGGATCCAAAGCCAGGATCTTGTCTTGGCTGAGACATTGATTATCATCCCCAGCCTGAGCCTTGCAGCCTCAGCTGGAAGAAGCAAGCAGACAACTCCAGTTCCAGGAAGAAGCAAACCCTGTGAAGCTAACTGTGAGTTAAGTCCAGAGACCCCAGGAGAAACCATATTTTTTTTCGCATTTTTACCGGTCTGCGCATGCGCAGGCCGGAAGGGCGGATCCGGCATTCCGGTATTTTGAATGGCGAATCCGGCACTAATACATTCCTATGGGGAAAAATGGCGGATCCGGCATTCAGGCAAGTCTTCAGTTTTTTTCGCCGGAGATAAAACTGTAGCATGCTACGGTTTTATCTTTTGCCTGATCAATCAAAACGACTGAACTGAAGACATCCTGAACGAATTACTCTCCATTCAGAATGCATGGGGATATGCCTGATCAGTTCTTTTCCGGTATAGAGCCCCTGTGGCGGAACTCTATGCCGGAAAAGAAAAACGCAAGTGTGAAAGTACCCTAATGCTGTATCTTGCTTGGATGAAAGCTACAACTAGTAAAGACAACTTTGAACTTTACCCAAGGTCTGGATCTCAATTACTGCTGCAAAATCCCTCTATTACTCCTACTAGCACCACACTCAATTTATTGAAAGTGAGCCAGGATCCAGGAGTCCAGCCGTACCCAGGTAGGAGACACCGTTGACACTATTGCCATTACCATACAGAGACCACTCTGGCATTCCTAACCTGGTACGTGAGTTACAACACCTTAAAGGCCCTGCAACTGTACCCTGCGCATGCTGCAATTGGCGTCACAAACAAAACTATAGACTATTATACCCATATCCTGACCCACTGCATATTTTGGCGTCCGTGTAACCGTACCACGGTCCTGCTCATTGCACATGTACATTATGCAGCTGATCAGGAAGGCAAAGGAGCACCTTCAGTCAAGGTATGAGTGGAAGAGCTAGCAGTCAGTCAGGTGGTCACATAAGCACAGTCCAGACTGTGGAATCGGTAGTGCAATGATATGTTGCAATAGCCCACAATCTATATCTGTATGCCAGAGCAGAAAGAGGTGATATAGATGAATAACGTTACTGCCACCATTCTGCATGCTACACATGCAGCGGCCATACTGATAGGGACCTGGGGGCCAAAAATAGATTACAGGCTATTGCACCATATTTATTTAAATTGGTCAACACCATTAGGCATAAGATACACTGCCACCTTGGCACAATCCTGTTCACAGGGTGAAATAAAGGATATTTACATATATTTGCTTTTGATCACTGCACATGTATCCAAAGGAAAATCGCAAATTACACCTGAAGGAGACTACAAAAGTAATTGTACCTTCTGAATCTCTGGCCCAGCAATCTGACTGCTTCACAAAGCAGCACTGTGAAATCTATCAATGGTGTCATCATACCCAGATAACTCCTGTCACGCTCGTGGCACTTTCATCACACTTTGTCACAGCATATAAGGCCTCCATAAGGCAGACAGCAAACCGTTTGCAAAAGTTCTGGCATTTTATCGAAGTTCAATCTCAAGACAGGTCCCTCCGTGAATGCACAAAAAACACCCTTACAAGGTAAGACTGTCTCGCTATAATTTACTGCACATCTTCTAGTCTTCTGCACTAGAACTTTTTTCTGATGATCATACTAATTTAACCCTTTCACCCCCAGGGAGTTTTTTTTTTTTTTTTAAATAAAGCAGGCAGAGCAGGCGTGTAACGGAGTGAGTGACGTTATGCTGCCGACCGGCTGGACTGCCTGCTACTGCAGAGGATTGCGATACTTTAACAAAGCTCCCATGACTACACTTTACATATAAAGACTGCTGTGAGCGGGGCCTGCTATAATGGAGTACAGTGACTGCACCGGGCCCCGCTGCAATTCCAACACCAGTTGCCGGCCTCCACCCCCTGTATTGGGGGTCACTATTCACAAAGGGACACTGTGATGGGGGGGGGATCTGTGGATGACATATATATATAGCATAAGATGCTATATGTGTGTCATCCACAGATCCCCCCCCATAACAGTGTCATCCACAGATGCCCCAAAATAGTGCGTCGTCCACAGATGCCCCAAAATAGTGCGTCGTCCACAGATGCCCCAAAACAGTGCGTCGTCCACAGATGCCCCAAAACAGTGCGTCGTCCACAGATGCCCCAAAACAGTGCGTCGTCCACAGATGCCCCAAAACAGTGCGTCGTCCACAGATGCCCCAAAACAGTGCGTCGTCCACAGATGCCCCAAAACAGTGCGTCGTCCACAGATGCCCCAAAACAGTGCGTCGTCCACAGATGCCCTAAAACAGTGCGTCGTCCACAGATGCCCCAAAACAGTGCGTCATCCACAGATGCCCCAAAACAGTGCGTCGTCCACAGAAGCCACCATAACAGTGCTTCATCCACAGAAGCCACCATAAAAGTGCGTCATCCACAGATCCCCTTAACAGTGTCATCCACAGATCCCTATAACAGTGTCATCCACAGATCTTCATAACAGTGTCATCCACAGATCCCCATAACAGTGTCATCCACAGATCCCCATAACAGTGTCATCCACAGATCCCTATAGCAGTGTCATCCACAGATCCCCATACAGTGTCATCCACAGATCCCCATAACAGTGTTATCCACAGATCCCCATAACAGTGTCATCCACAGATCCCCATAACAGTGTCATCCACAGATCCCCATAACAGTGTCATCCACAGATCACCATAACAGTGTCATCCACAGATCCCCCATAATAGTGTCATCCACAGACCACCATTAGTTCAAAACCCACCAAAAGCACACCTTATGGTTCAAAATATTTTTTTTCTTATTTTCCTCCTCAAAAACCTAGGTGAGTCTTATCATCAGGTGCGTCTTATAAAGTGAAAAATATGAAAATATTGCGCATAATGTAGTGGGGAGCTGTAAAAAAATTCCAAATGGAATGGAATGGAAAAACACAGAATTCCAGTACAATTTTAGGGATTTTTTTTTTTGTAGTGTTCCTTATGCGGTAAAACTGACATGTTCCCTTCATTCTGCAGGTCAGTATGATTTTGACTATGCCACATTTATATAATTTTTCTTGTGTTTTAATACTGGGGAAAAAAAATGATATTTTTTTTTCTTTTCATCGCCATATTCTGACTCCTATAACTTTTTTGCAGTTATGTCTATGGAGCTCTGTGAGGGCTCATTTTATTGCCAGGTGATCTGCTCTTCTCATTGATACAAACTGGCGTGCATATTACTTTTTGATCAGTTTTTATTCAAAATTTTCAGGGATTTGAAGAACCAAAAACTGGCATATGTGCCCCGTTTTTATTTTTTTCCGTATCGCTGTTTGCCATATGGTAAAAATATTTTTAGTATGGGTGTTTCCGCATGTGGCGATACCCATGATGTTTATTTTGTTTGTCAATTTTGATTTGGGGGAAAAAGGAGTGATTAGAATTTTTTTATTTTAAACATTTTTTTTTACAGTTTAAAAAATATATAATTTGCACTTCTTAAGGCCTCATGCACACGACCGTTGTGTGCATCCGTGGCCGTTGTGCCGTTTTCCGTTTTTTTTCGCAGACCCATTGACTTTCAATGGGTCCGTGGAAAAATCGGAAAATGCACCGTTTTGCAGCCGAGACCGTGATCCGTGTATCCTGTCCGTCCAAAAAATAGAACCTGTCCTATTTTTTTGACGGACAACGGTTCACGGACCCATTCAAGTCAATGGGTCCGTGAAAGAACACGGATGCACACAAGATTGGCATCCGTGTCCGTGATCCGTGGCCGTAGGTTACTTTTATACAGACGGATCCGAAGATCCGTCTGCATGAAAGCTTTTTCAGAGCTGAGTTTTCACTTCGTGAAAACTCAGAACCGACAGTATATTCTAACACAGAGGCGTTCCCATGGTGATGGGGACGCTTCAGGTTGGAATATACTAAAATAACTATGTACATGACTGCCCCCTGCTGCCTGGCAGGTGCTGCCAGGCAGCAGGGGGCAGCCTTCCCCCTGTAGTTAACACATAACTGCAGTAGCGTCCTGGTTGCCATGGTTACCGATCGGAGCCCCAGCGATTAAACTGGGACTCCGATCGGTACTCTCCGCTGCCACCAATGATAGGGGGGAGATTTTAATTAGGAGGGGGAGGGAGGGGAGAGGGCCCACTGGCCACCAACGAGTTAACTACAGGGGAGGGAGGGGGGGCCACTGGCCACCAACGAGTTAACTACAGGGGAGGGAGGAGGGCCCAATGGCCACCAATGAGTTAACTACAGGGGAGGGGGGGGCGGCCGCACTGGCCACCAATGTGTTAACTACAGGGGGGGCTGCCCCCTGCTGCCTGGCAGCACCTGCCAGGCAGCAGGGGGCAGTCATGTACACAGTTCTTTTAGTATATTCTAACCTGAAGCGTCCCCATCACCATGGGAACGCCTCTGTGTTAGAATATACTGTCGGATTTGAGTTTCACAATGTAACTCAAATCCGACGGTATATTCTAACATAGAGGCGTTCCCATGGTGATGGGGACGCTTCAAGTTAAAATATACCATCGGATTGGAGAAAACTCCGATCCGATGGTATATTAACTCCTGACTTTACATTGAAAGTCAATGAGGGACGGATCCGTTTGAAATTGCACCATATTGTGTCAACGTCAAACGGATCCGTCCCCATTGACTTGCATTGTAATTCAGGACGGAGCCGTTTGGCTCCGCACGGCCAGGCGGACACCAAAACGGTCACGGATCACGGAAAAGCGGAACCCCGTTTTGCGGACCGCAAAAAAATACGGTCGTGTGCATGAGGCCTAACAGTTCAGCTTTGGATCACTGAGGAGGACTGAGGCTGCCGCACACAGTATCCAGATCCCGTGATCCCCGGTAGGGGGTTCTGTTGCAGGCCTGGGAGTGCACGCTCCTGTTGTTTTTTTTTTCACATCTGACCATGGCATCTGACGAGTAAAATGTCTGCCATCAACATTATCGTTGATCGCATACATAAGCCCCGGGTGTCTGCTGCTTAAAACAGCTATGGCGCCTGCTGTACTAATGATTGGGGGTTTGTCTTTAACCCTTTCAACCCCAGGCCAGTTTTCACCTTCCTGCCCAGACCATGTGTACCTTTATGTGGTAATAACTTTAAAACGCTTTTACTTATCCAGGCCATTCTAAGAATGTTTTCTCGTCACATATTGTACTTTATGACAGTGGTAAAATTGAGTCAAAAAAATTCATTTTTATTTATAAAAAAAAATTAAAAATTTACCAAAAATGTGGTAAAATTTATAAATTTCTATTTCTCTACTTTTATAATAGATAGTAATACCTCCAAAAATAGTTATTACTTTACATTCCTCATATGTCTACTTCATGTTTGGATCATCTTGTGAATGCCAATTTATTTTTTGGGGACATTACAAGGCTTAGAAGTTTAGAAGCAAATCTTCAAGTTCAGTTCAGGTCTAAAGTCACTTTGTGAGGCTTACATAATAGAAACCACCCAAAAATGACCCCATTTTAGAAACTACACCCATCAAGGTATTCAAAACTGATTTTACAAACGTTGTTAACCCTTTAGGTGTTCCACAAGAATTAATGGAAAATGGAGATGACATTTCAGAATTTCACTTTTTTGGCAGATTTTCCAATTTGATTAATTTTTTTCCAGTTACAAAGCAAGGGTTAACAGCCAAACAAAACTCAATATTTATTGCCCTAATTCTGTAGTTTACAGAAACACCCCATATGTGGTCATAAACTGAGGTACGGGCACACGGCATTGCGCAGATTTCACTGGGATAATTTTAAGCTGCCATATGACATTTAAAGACCCCCTGATGCACCCCTAGAGTAGAAACTCCCCAAAAAATGACCCCATTTTGGAAACTACAGGATAAGGTGGCAGTTTTGTTGGTACTATTTTAGGGTACATATGACTTTTAGTTGCTCTATATTACACTTTTTATGAGGCAAGGTAACAAAAATAGCTGTTTTTGCATCGTTTTTATTTTTAGTTTTTTACAATGTTCATTTGACAGGTTAAATCATGTGGCATTTGTATAGAGCAGGTTGTTACGGACGTGACAATACCAAATATGACTACTTTTTTTGGTTGTTTGTTTCAGTTTTACATAATAAAGCATTTAAAAAAAAAAAAAGATTTTTTTGTGTCTCCACATTCTGAAAGCCATATTTTTTATTTTTTTTTTGGGCGACTGTCTTATGTAGGGGCAAATTTTTTTCGGTATGAGATGATGGTTTGATTGGTACTATTTTAGGGTGCTTACGACTTTTTTGATC